>NW_022437016.1:5421997-5543456 GCF_009761245.1 Sapajus apella | reverse complement strand
TCTTCTTTCTTCTTTCTTCTTTCTTCTTTCTTCTTCTTCTTCTTCTTTTGAAACAGGGTCTCACTCTATCGCTTAGGCTGGAGTACAGTGGCACAATCTCAGCTCACTGCAACCTTCGCCTCCTGGGCTCAAGTGAGTCTCATGCCTCAGCCTCCTGAGTAGCTGGCATTGTAAGCGCCTGCCACCACGCTCCACTAATTTTTGTATTCTTAGTAGAGATGGGGTTTCACCATGTTGGCCAGGCTGGTCTCAAACTCCTGACCTCAAGTAATCTGCCTACCTTAGCCTCCCAAAGTGTTGGGATTACAGGCGTGAGCCACTGCACCCAGAATTTCTATCAGATTCTTTATCTCTGGTTTATAGTTTTCTGCAGGACTGAGGCCTTAACTCAACATGGTCTCTGGCCATCTGGGCATTGGTTAGTCCAAGGATGGCTTAAATGGTAGCAGGGATGGGTTCCAGGGTAGTCAGACTGGCTGGACCACAGGTAGGTACGTTCTGAGACTGGCAACTTCCCAGAATGGATGAGGTCAAAGGCAGGAGTGGGAGTGAAGTTTACCCAATTGTAGTGGATTTAGGACAAGGGTTTGCAATCTTGGTTACTCATTAGAATCACCTGGGGTGCTTTCAAAAATCAGACCCAGGCCACACCCCAGACCAACGAGAGCAGACTTGTGGTGGGTGGACCCAGCTATCGATATTTTTAAAAGGCATCTGAGATGATTGCAATGTGGATACATGCCTGAGAACACTTAATTTTACTAAACATTTCCTCAGTATCTTTTGGGGCATAGAGCTTTGTGAATGAGTGCATTTATGTTTGTTTGTTTTTTTTTTCTTTCTCAAGAAAACTTCCTAATGGCAGGGTCTTTATCTTAGACTCCTAGTAAAAAGGGATATTAGAGATCATCGGCAGCTTTCATTTTATAAATGAGGACTTCGAGGCAAGAAGGACTTTGCTCAGGGCCATATAGCAAGCTGGGAGCACACAGCATCCCTAGTTTCTATTTAGGGCCTTTCTACCCTTACCCAGTCCTGCAGAGGACCAAGCATAGTGCTCTGTAAATACTCAGTTAGGAGACAAGATGAAGAAGTCCCACTGACAGACAAGGTTTCCCCTGACTCTGCGGCTGTTGTGTTATTGGTTCCACTGCCCTCTGCCTTCTCCCTCTCCAGGGGTGCCCTAGGAGTCAGAGTGGCAAAGTAGAGAAGCCTTAGGACCTAGGTCTCTTAGACAAGGAAATTGCAGCTGACAGAGGGGGATAGACCTGCCTGTGGGCATTGAGCGGCTCTGCAGGATAGCCTTGAGCATCCACATCCTAGATTCCCACTCCAGGGGTTCTCCTCTGTCCCATGTTGCCACCCTGTCTCTCATTTTCATTCTGTCACCTCTCTTTGTCCTGGGACCAGGATCAGTTTCTGCTTCTTCCAGGTTCAGATCTCGGGCCCAGGAGAGGGTTCCTGGTACTGAAGGTGGAGCATGGAATAGGCTGTCGTAGGTCCTTTCTGAGACCTCTCCCAGGGTCAAGCTAGGACTAACCTGGTCTCAGACTGGCTGGTGTCCACTTACAAGGCCACTTTATGAATTCAACTCACTATGCATCCTCTTGTTAGGTCCTGGGGTTGGACACTGGGACTAGACATTATTGATTAATTGATCTATGACTTACCTTAATCCAGAAAGAAGGTAAAGTGTCTCACAGTGATGCATAACATCTGCCAAACATTAATATCAATAAGAAAAAGAATGAGCAAAGAAAAAAAAAATGTATGTGCCTTGTCGGGGGTGCTGGGGGGACAGAAGCTAGAGCCACTGTCGTGGGTGGGCCATGATTCAGCCTCCTTGCTCATTCATTCCTTTATTCATTTAGCTATTATTACCTAATCACTTAGTAATTAAAGAAGTACATCATCTTCATTCATTCAACCTTGCCTTTTATTCTGGGGCACTTTTGTTTTATCTCAGTAGGAGCAAGTCAACGAGATATTTTTCCCCATAGCAATTCAGAAGACGTGAGGCTCTGCCTTTCTGATCAAACTAGGGCCTGGGGAGAGAAGGAGGTAGAGGGAGATAGGGCAGGGAATTGCAGGGTTTGACTGCCCAGATGAGTTAAAAATAAATCTACAAAAGTGGAAAATGGCTCTGGCATCACCCACGAGAGGACTCTAAGCCCACCCCCTTTCTGTCTCCCATCTACAGGGGGCATTTAAGTATGTGAGCTTCATTTGTTGGAGGAGGACAAAGAAACTCAGCAATCGAAGATCCTAATTAATCCACCCTCGTTGCTGAGGTGTCCTGAAAACCCAGCACCCTGCTGGGAACCTGAACTCCATTCTCAGTTCCACTGCTAGTCAGAGCTGTAGATGGGATATACACAGTGTCTGCTCCATGATAACTTCTTTCCCATCTCACAGATGTTACAACCGAGATCCAGGGAGTCTGAGGGAGGCCCTGGCAAGTGTCTCACAGCTGTAAGCAGTGGGAATGCTGAGGCTTGGATCCTGGCCTTTGCATGCCTAACCTCTATGGACTGCAAGCTGGGATAGCCATTCTACCTCCCCTCTCTGTAACCAATCACTGTGACCTTGCAGTCCATGAGAGCTCTCTGTTAGCATACCTACCTCAGACTGTTACTGGCTTGTGTAGTCATCTCCCCCATCAGACTCTGGTGCTTAGCACCTCGTCTGACTCATGTCTGTAGTCCCTCACAGGCAGCTCAAGAGCTGGTCCTTAGCAGGCACCTGGCAAACATTTGATGAATTGAACTGAACACCAAATTCCTAGCACTACCATGCTTCTAGCACACAGACAAGAAGACTAATGTTAATATCAAAAGAGCACCAGCTGACATTTACTAGGGGCTTGCTACATGACAGGCATACTTTTAGCTACCCTTTACAACCCCTCTGTGAGATAGTTTCTCCAGTGTTTCTTATTTTATAGATGAGGTCAAAGAGGTGGAGTCAGGACTGGATTCAGGTATGTCTGATGCCCCTGATCTTGGGTACCACACTCTCTGCCTCCAGTAGAGTCCGAAGAAGCCCTGGATCTGCACAATACTTTCACTTCTGCTAAACAGAAGTTGCATTTCTGCTAGTACTTTGCTTTGAGATGCTGGGTAAATCTTCAGCCTTCTCTGCTTCAGTTTTTACAGGAGAGGGTTCTAGGAGATGAGCTGGAAGATCTTCCCACTTCCAGCCTTCTATGAGCCTGTGAAATGTGTAAATGTGTTCTAGTAGAAGCCTTGAATTTGGGCCTTCTAATCTGTTGTGTAACAGAGTTACATTCCAGGGGAGCTAGTTGGTCTGTTTATAAAAGTTTGTGTGTTTTTGTGTATCTGTGCATGTGTATGTAGTGTGTGTGTGAGTGCATATATGCATCATGGATCTACATGTGGGAGGATGAGTTCCTCACAAATCACAAAGACAAAGTCACAGGAAACAGCTCATTAGACATGCCCTTATCAAATGGATTTTCACTCTCTGGTTTACTAAAAACGGATCCTGATCTCAAATCATGTATATTGGAGCCATGGTGAAGCCAGCAACTCAGAAGAAAATACATTTTTCTTGCTCTTAGACCAGAATAACTCACCGTCCCAACTCATCTATATTAAAACCTTAAACTTTCCTTCTTAGCGATAAAAAAAAGCCCTGTAATCCCCAGGGATCCCAGTTATATGCATCAAGAGACTCATCTTTAATCGATTCATTGAAATTTCTTTACCCTAATGGGAGTATTAATGGAGGACTTTTTAATATCACATTAATATATGGAATGTGGAATTCAGAGCTGCCCCTAAACATCTTTCTGGTTTATCCACTTCCTACTGCCTCCTGCTTTATGCCAAAGTTTATGAGTCTGTAATTTCCTGGAAGTTTATATAGCATGAAAGAAGGAGACATGATAAAATATGTGATTTAATTGCAAAAACCACGTACTAATCTTGCTAATGTGCTAGATTAAGACTGTAATGTGAGAAGCTGCAAGGTGGTTAAACAGATTTAGAGCAAATTGTACCCCTAAGTCTCTTTGTCTGTGCCCATGTTTTATGCCACCCAGACCTAACAATTTTCTTTATTTTGGTTATTGATTTATAGTCTAAGAATAATAATGTCACATCAGACTGTACATTATTTAGAATAATCTCCTCTCTTGCTGCACTGGATGAGTACCTCTAACACAAACCCTGCTTGTGGCACTGTGCCTGCCAGAGGACTCAACTGCTCCTAGACCACAAGCCTCTCATTTGTGAGTCACAGCTCAGCCACGTGGGCTGGCTCCTGGAGGCAAGTACCTCTGGCGATGTCCAGAGAAAGGACTTCAGCTGGAAGTAGCCACTCTGACTTTCATTCCACATTGTCATAGACACAACGGGAGAGCCAGGGCTCAGAGATCACAGGGACTGGCTTTAAGCTTGCTATGCAAGTTCTCTCCACATCTCTGAACCAAAGCTTTGTCATGTGACATGAGGCTGTTCCTGCCTATCTCCTGCCCATCTCATAGAGTTTGGGTGGGGACCCAGTGAGCTGACGTGCAGAGTTTAGCACTCCCAATTATGGGTAATTCCTTTTCCTTTATTTCAGATTATCAGAGAAGGTGAGGGGCTTCAAAGCCATCTTAATAAGATCATCATTTTTGAGTGTCAAAGCATGTAAAGCCATTTACAGGGGAAGAAGCAAACCCAATTTACTTAAAAGTAACTGTTCATCCTTTATGTGCCAAATTCTACCTTACATATGTGAACTTAATAAGGAAAAGGCCTGAAGAGGAAAATGGAAGCTAACGGTACAGTAAATGTACATAAGTAATGAGTATGTGGTGGGTAGGGCAGAGGACAGTAGTATGGAAATTTTACTGCACAGGAAGTACCAAGACCGGGACTGTGGCCCCAGATCAGTCACTCACCTGGTTGGGTTGCATTGAGCAACTCCCTTTGCCTTGCTGGGCCTCAATCTTCTCTGATAAAGTCAAGGGTCAAACTGGGTAACATCTAAGGTCTTTCTCCCTCTAAGGATTCCAGGACCCATCCTTGGGGATGGTTCCCATGTGGTAGAAGCAGGTGCAGCTCGGTCCTGAAGGTGGCCAACAATGGAGCCCAAAGGCAGATGGGCTAGGCAGACAGGTGAAGACGAAGCAGGGCCAGAACTAGGAGGAGGAGGAATGAATATGAGGCCTGGAAGCCACAGGCAGCCACGTGATTGCCTGGAAATGCCCAGAAAACCAAAGACCGTGTATCTCATTGTATTTCTTTCTGACACTTCTTTTTCAGCTCCCCCTACTTTTTCCATCCCTTTGAGACCACACAGATCACATGATCATATGGTCATTTCATGGTCTTCAATTCTTATGACTCTTTCATAGTATGGACGTCACCATCTCCTTTTAATTTCCTAGTGAGTTAAAAGAAGCATGAAATGGAGCCTTTTCTGATCTCCTCAAAAAGATTTAATTTGATTTTTGCAGATATATGCATAGGGTCTACTATGTGCCCTCATCATATTTCATCAAATCTTACATATCTTTCTAAATCTGTCTCGCCTGCCCCCACTGAATTTTGAAACCTTAGATGGCAGAGATTCTGTTTTTTTTGTACCTAAAACCATCTGCCAGGCTCCCTACTGTGCCTTCCACACGATGGGGATGACACAAACACCTGCACCAAGCATCATGAGAGAGAGCTACACCAGAAAGAAGAAACCATAAAATATTGTCATACAAATTTGAGAACCAATTTCATAACCCACAAACCACTGAGCATCTTCTAGGTGCCAGGCACTGGGCTGGGTTCTCAGTAGAAGGTAGAGGTTGTAGTGGGAGCTGTGGCATGCTGCACAGATATGTCTAAGGACCCAGGCTCCCCCAGCTGCTGGAAGTACTGACTGCTGTTGACTCACATCTGAGTCCATCTCAGCAATTGCCCTTGGCTGAAGGGAGTCACCACATCCAAGGTTACACCCCCTCCCTGGGGCAATACTTGGGACAACTTTGCAGTGTCAGCTCTGTGTAATTTAGAGCTTTTTCTTTTTTGAATTGGCTGAGACCTCTGTTGCAACTGCATCACAGTGTAATTTCTGCATCTGCCCAACCTTGCTTCCTTCACTCCCTGACAGCTGTTAATTCTGACAGCAACCCCCAGTAAACCACTTGAATGCAGACATCTGTCTTAGAGTTTGTATCTCAGAAACCTGATCTGTAACCAGATGAATTAGAATGCACAGTTATGCTGAGAACCTAAGAACTGGGGACAAGGTGTGGGAAGAGGAAGAGCTGAAAAGGGAAGACCATGGGAAGAAGATCACTGGGAAGGCTCTGCTGCATCAGATCATGACAGCAATAAGAAGGAAAGCCTACTTTGGTTACCATTGGAGAGGGACACAATTCCGGGAGAGTATAAGCTCCCTGGCATAGTCACCTAGTTTGCTTATTGGTGAATTCACATTGCCTGGCACTTAGTGCTCAGTAAATATTTGGTGAATGCTCCAGTGAAGGCAAGAGGGGAAGAACCAAGGAACTCTTCAGGTTGATGGGAGCTGAGGTGTTAGAATTACAGAAGGAAGGAGGAGTAAGAATGCATGACAGGTCACTTTGTCTTTCAGAATCTTCCCCAACAAACACTTCATGTGCAGTTCACATGGGAGAATACAATGGTCCTGGTTGAAAAGTTTGGCTCTGTGTCTTTACCCAAATCTCATCTCAAATTTTAATCCCTGTGTGTTGAGGGAGGGGGGTGACTGGATGGTGGGGGTGGCTTCCCTCATGCTGTTCTCATGATAGTAAGTGAGTTCTCATGAGATCTGATGGTTTTATAAATGTCTGATAATCTCTCCTTCTGCCTTCTGCTGCCTTGTGAAGAAGGTTCTTGCTTCCCCTTCCCTCATGATTGTGTTTCCTGAGGTCTCCCCAGCCATGCAGAACTGTGAGTCAATTACTCCTCTTTCCTTTGTAAATTACCCAGTCTCAGGGAAGTTCTTTCTGGCAGTGTGAAAATGGACTAATACACCAGTGGAAACTTCTTCCTCTTTTCTTCTCCTCTCTAGGCTCTCTTATACTTTATTCTTTCTTCCACATTTTATTTTTTATCAGCGTGGCTTGGAAGTGGCTACAGGAATAAGTAGATGACTTCCTCCCTTCTCAAATCAATATTCTTCAAATATATTTGAAGAAGAAAAAATGTTTTTCTTCTTCAAAAGTTTACATATAGCATCTTGACATTATGCAAATTCAAAATCACCACTGTATTACCTGGGATAAACTATGCTCTCATTTCATTCAACCATCTCTAGTAAAGATACTGTCAGCATTTTTTTTTAGAGCTTAAAGCTCAGCAGGGGACATAAAAAGGACCAGTCAAATGGAAACTTACTCACAAAGGGCATTTCTTAGCAGCAGCAGCAGCAGCGGTACCAGCCTTGTCCTGATTCCTCCTGCCTCCACAACTTTTGTCCTGGGCTGGCATGGACTCTCCTGTAGGTTGAGGGTGGTGAGGTCAGATAGGCAAACTAAACAGCTTGGGAGAGTTGAGAAGATTCCTAGATGCAAAGAATGGATTAGAAACTCTTTGTGAGTTAACTTGGACCCCTGAGAGACAAATGTGGCTCCAAGGAGCCCCAGAAATTCAGATATTGAGGGAAAGGCTGGGGTGGGAGGATTCTATGCCCTCTTCCAGCTTAAATCAAGTCCCTGTTTTGTTTTGTTTCTTTCCCTAACATATGTTGGACTTTTGCACAAGATTTGAAAGAATTCCATGTCTAAACCATTTGGCCAGCCTTCCTACTCATTTTACAGATGAGGACTGAGGCTCAGATAGAAGAAACAAGTTATCTATGTTGACAGGGCATGCCAGGAGTCAACCCATAGTCCCCATAGTCCTTGCTGAGCTGTGTGGATTAAATGAAATATTACAAACTCACAGACATTGCTATTGAATGGAGGATCTGCAGTGTCTACAAAAGCTGGACATGAGCAACTTCCTCCATTCCTGGGTACCTATCTATCTTCCAAAGGGACAAGTACAGAAATATTCCCAGCAACTTTATTCATGATAGTTCCAAACTGGAAACAATCCAAATGCACATCAGCAGTAGAATGGATACAGTGTAATATGTTAAATAATGAAATACTACATAGTAATACAAAAAGAACAGGTAGGTACTACACACAATAAAACAGAATGCCACAGATGAAATACTGAAGGACGGAAATCAGACACTAAAGAGTGCTTACTGTGTAACCCCATTTATATGACGCTTAAGAACAGGCAAAATTATTCTATGGAGATAGTGCTCAGAATAGTGGTTTCCTTTGAGGAAAACAGATTGGAAGGGGGAATAAATATGTTCTATGGGGAGGATATTGTACATCTTAATTTGGGTGATGGTTTTACAGGTATCTGCAAATGGAAAAATGTATCAAACTGTACCCTTAAAAGCACTGCATGTCATTGTATGTAAGTTATTGACAACGTGAATAAGGAAACTATAAATATTAACACAAAATTAGATAGTAGTGGACTCTGGAGTATTTGTATATATTAGTTAGTAACTGAGGTTCAAATGGAAGATGTCAGCTACTCTCAGGGCCGGGGATCCACCATAAGGCACTCTGCAACATGCATGGGAATCACCTAGAGAGTATGCTAGTGCACAGATTCCTGGACTCCATCCCCAGAGTTCTGGAATCACTGAATCTCAGGTGGGACCTGAGAGTCTTGCTTTACTTAAAAGTTCCCAGTTGATGCTGATGCTGCTTTATCCACAGGCAACACTTTGACTGACACTGGTCTAGTGGTCCTCAGAAGCAAGTCAAAAACAATCCACGTGGCATCCCACAGTCCAGCGAGTCTCTCCCCCATGGTCCTACTCCATGCCACTTTCTCCATGAAGTGTTCCTGTATCATCCCTTTCACTGCTGTTGG
Organism: Sapajus apella; assembly: GCF_009761245.1. Classification (NCBI taxonomy): domain Eukaryota; kingdom Metazoa; phylum Chordata; class Mammalia; order Primates; family Cebidae; genus Sapajus; species Sapajus apella. The sequence continues at coordinate 5,534,538 of NW_022437016.1, read as the reverse complement.
GCTTTCTCTCCAAAGAACTCTCCTTTTTCTTCCTCCTCAAACTTGCTGCATTACATTAGAAGTTTAGCGTTAATTTGTTTGCTAACCTTGGGCAAGTCACTTCTCATCTATCAGCCCAAGCTTCTGCACCTAGAGAGTGGGGAAGATAATCCAGTATCAGGTATTTCCCCCTAGGTACTGAGAACAAAGTCCATATTCCTTCCATGGTCCAGGAGATCCCTCTCTGGGCTGCCAAGCCACCTCTTCAGCTCCTTTCTCTCCACCCTTTTGCCATTGCTTACTCCCTTCCAGCCACACTGGGATTCTCGTGGCCTCAGTGGGAAGCTTGTTCCTACCTAAGGATCTTTGCACAATCTGTTGCTCTCCTTGGAGCACCCTCTCATAGTCTTCACACAATTGTTTCTTTCTCATTATCTTAGTTCATGCATTGTTCTCCACGGAGGGCTTCTCCATCTACAGTAGGCTTCCTGTTATTCTCTCCCAGAGCACAGTATTGTGCTCCCTCATGGCACTCCTACCACAACTTTTAATCATACATTTGTTGAATCATTTATTGTCTCCTCCCCTCTGCATTGCAAGCTCCATGAGCCCAGAAATGGAGTCTGTATTGTTCACACAGGATGGCCAGCACCTTGGACAGTGCCTGGCAAAACAACCTCCAGCACATTAAATATTTGTTGAATGAATAAGTGAATGAATGAGAGTCTGTTTATCATTCTCCTTTGGAAGCAGCAAAGCACTGTGAAAATATGAGATTTCTTAATGTTGTACTTTTTCTCTTTGATCTCAAGTCCTTGAGGGTAGTGATTGTGACTTTGCTTCTTTCTCTTGGCATTCGCTCGCCTTCACCCCCCAACATAATTGTGTCCACTTCTGTATCTAGCCAGGGACTTAGCATCTGTCAGTCAGACTCTTGCAAGAGCTGCCTAACTGGTTGTATTACACAGAGCACTGTGGGCTCTAAGGAACAGACACTCAGGTTGGCCAGACATAGGCGGAAAATGGAATTTACTGGAAGGACACTCAGTGCCTCCTGGAATCCAAGAGCAGAAGTGTGGCTGGGTCTCAGGAATAGCTGGTACCAGGGCTTCAAGTGCTTCCAATTCTCTCCATAAGGATGTCTTCTTTGCTCATGTTATTTTTCTTTCTCTGCCTCCTAATCCCCATTCCTGCCATATCATCTATCTTTGCATCTCACCTCCACACACACCTTGACCAAAGCTTCATACCTTATGGGTCTAAGCACCAAAGTGGGGCTTCCTGGCTCTCTTTAAGTGCCATATGCCATAGCTGACACAGGTGATTTTCTCAGTGCAAGTAGTTGTGGCCAAGACATTGGGACATATAGGAAAGTGACAGGACATGGATAGAGGGAGGGGAATTCCCCGAAGAAAGGGAGAAAGGGGGTGACTAGGAAAGCAAAACAAGAGGTGCCTGCCATTCTCCTAAACCTGGTCTTTTCCCTCCAAACCAAGTCACATAGAGTCATTTCTTTTATCAAAACACTTTCGGAAGAAAAATGTTGTTAGGGCAGTGACTCTTTTAATCACTATCATATCCCCAGTGCACAGCACAATGGCTGGTTGCATAGTATGTATTTGACAGATGTTTGTTGAGTGAATAAAGAAAGGAAATGTGACTATAGAATGAAATCTGTCTCATGAATGTGGCAGTCAAGGCCTCTGTGGTTGGTTCTTCCCTGCGGCCAGCTCCATCTCTGTCTCATATGCACCTTGCTGCAGCCTCACTCGTCTATTGGCTGAGCTCGCTACGATCTACTCATACAGATCCCATTTTCTTCCAAGTAAAACCCTTCCCAGAGTTTGAGGCCTGTGCCTATGATACCTCCTCTGTGACATTTTTCTTGATTTCGTGGTCAGCTTCAGCATTTATGGTATGTGGCATCTTCCTCCATTTGGTACTTCCAGACTCTGGCATCATAGTAGGCATGCAGTAAAAAAATTATTTGCCATTGGGTTTTAGAGTTAGCTTGGTACATGCCTGCCTCCTCTTTTAGATCAGAAGGTTCCTATTTTCCAAAATCATGTCTTTGTAGCACCCTTCTGTTTAATTTGGTGCATTCTTTCCTTCTGCCTCACATTTTGGCCAGTTTGAGCTGTCTCTCATAATGAGCACCGATAATTATGTTCTATTCCTCTCTGTGTTTCCCTGCATTGGAGGAAGGCTGCAGCTTGGCTGTTTCAAGGGGAAAATAATGGGCCCGTCTCAGACTCTGCTGGTCACAAAAATATGCAGCTGCTGGATTCAAAAGAGATGGGGCAGAAACTAAGTTTTCGCTTGGAATCTTCTGCAGAGCCTGGATAAGGTGAACCAATACTCATATTATTAGTGTTGATATTAGGATGAAGTGTAGTAACAGAATCCTAAGGATTTGAAGCAAAAAAAAAAATATATATATATATTGGGTATCAGGCCTTCTGAATGGTTGAAAGGATTGGGATGAGGAAGTCATGGGACTACCAATGGTCTATTGATTGAAAGGACACAGAAGTGTAGCTGTTGTCCAGAGGTTAGGAAGCTGCTGCTGATGCTTCGCCTTCTCCCCTCATCCATGAAGCTGGTGGCTAGACTGTGGAATACTGAGCCTAGCTGCAGCAACATCCATGTCTCTATAGCCTTGTTTTCCAGCAGCAATGGAGATAGGAAGGTGGCCAGTGCCTCCCTTCTGCCATCTGAATCTCACATGAATGCATCTCATTAGTGGAATCAGATTTGCTTCCAAAACTTTAGCTGCAAGTGCATCTGGGCAGTGTAGTTAGTGTCTGCACCTTGCAGTAGTAGAGGAGGGTACTTAGAAGGAGGATGGATTTCAAGTGCCATTCAATCACAATCTTCAGTTCCCACCCAGCTGTCACTGTTGATGCTCTGTGTGTTCAGGGCGCTGATGTGAACACAGGTGTTCTGCCAGGTGACTTGAGCTAATGACAGCTGTTGTCTTCGGGGATTTTTGACATAGTTTCCAGTCTAGGAAGTCAAGTTCCAGACTGGGAAAGTCTAATAAGAATTGTTGTTGGATACAATAATAGTTTCCTTGTTTAGCTCAATGATCCAAAAAGAAAACCAAAATTTAGTTCATAGATGGCTAGAGCTAGAAGAAGCAACCCTGTTTGCAGGTGCCCTTGCCCCTGCCATTTCTCAGCTGAGGAAACTGAGCCTCTAAAAAGGACAAAGGTCATCTGAGCAGAGCTAAGACTTAAACCCCTATGCCTACATTTCTGCATTTTGTCTGATATAGCCTGGAGCCAGAGGCCTGCCTTCCAGCTTTGGCTCCTTCTTCTGCTAGCAGCGTGACCAGGAATAAATGACCAAACCTCTCTATGCCTCAGTTTCCTTTTCTGTGAAATGGATTTACTAATAACAATCTCAAGAGGTCTGGTTAAGAAGGCATGAGATCATAGATTCAAAGTGCTTAGCATGGTGCCTGAAACATAAGCCTTCAACAAATGTTAGCCATTGCTATTTTTCTAAGTTTTTTTTCCAAGAAAGTGTCTAAGAGCTTATTCAGGCACTATCACATTGCCCCTAGAAAGGCTGGTTCCCATAAAATAATAAAATAAAACAATATAAACTAAAACAAAGCAGCAGTTTGGGGAGGGAGGAGGTTAGCTCCTAGAGGACAAGTTGATCTCACCTGTAGCTGCAATGAATGGCTGCCTTGATAGGACTCCTTGGGGTGAACCACCAAATGACCTTTCTCTAGTGTTTCTCTGGCTCTGTTATGGACAGATGCTGGAGAAAGCATTACCATTTTGATGATTATTTCTTTGGGCCTCAAATGCATTTTTCCAAAGGTTTAAGATGGAAATACTTAAATAAACACCCATTAATGCTGTGACTCCTACTTCTCCATCAGCTCTGCTCTGGGCCAGCACTGTGCCAGAAATTTCACACATGCTATGTCCAGTTTTCACCGCAAGTCCCCTTCGTGGAAATTACCTGGCAGCCAGTGGAGCTTTGGATCTCAAGAGAATGAGAGATGGTGGCACTGAGGCAGGCATGGGGATGGCAGGATGGAAGCCTACTAGATGTTAGGCACTGAACCAGGCACCTTGTTTTTGTTATTTCAGTGGCCTCTCTTAGTGATTCTGAGAGGTGGAAAGTTATTCCCATTTTGCAGATGAAGAAACTGAAACTTAGAGAAATAACTTGCCTGGATCCTAAAGCTGGTAATTTCTGGCTCTAGGATTTGAACTAACTCCAAAATGACTTATTTTTTCAGGTCTCCTTCTGTCTTATAGAAAGGAAAATGGTAAGGGTGAAGTGGGTGACCCCAAAAATAAATTTGTGACTTCATCATTTCATGGAGATAATGAAAAGGAGAGATATAACCGTCACCAGAGGAGTAAGTAGTGTCCAGCTTCTGTTTATCAAAGCTTTGCCAGGAGGCTTGGTCCACGTGATTCCAGGATTCATTTGTTCACTTGCATTCTCAGCTCTTCACTGTCCATCAGCATTGACTGTTGGAGAGTTTGCTAGTTTCCATGTAATGTCCATCCTTTCTTTCTTTGCGACCGGCTCAATCTTATTTGCAATGACATAATGCCCAGCTGAAAGATTATATTTCCCAGCCTCCTTTTCGATGTGTCCAGGTGACTGAGTCCTGCCCAATGAGATCTAAACAGATTGTGTGAAGCTTTCACGAAGGCATCTTCTTAAAGGAAGCTCATTCCAAATGATCATCCTTCTTTGCACTCTCCTCCTTCCTGCCCAGCCCCCGCCCTGGGCATGACATCCAGAATGCCAGCAGCCACCCTGGATAGTGAGGTAGATTTGCAAATGGAAGCCACACTAAATATGGTGGGAAAAGCAATAGAAGTTTGGATCCCCAATGACTGCTTCTTTTACTTGAGAGAGGAATGAATGTCTTTGTTGAAACTACTGTTATACCGGGTTTTCAGTGATAAGTAGTTAAACCAGAGCTTAATGGTTATACCTACTGTGTAGAGAGAATGGTTGTAGGCACCATGGGGGATACAGGATGAATCTGTCATGGAAAGTCCATGCTCAGAAAGCTCCTTGTCTAGTAGAAGCGATGAGACAAGAATGCAAGACAGGATAAGAGCAGAGAGAAGTCTGTGATTGCTGAGAGAGCTGAGTGTCTGGATGTGGGGCGCAACGCTTGAGCTGTAGGGACTAGGGATGTCTCCTAGAGAAGGATGTTTTGGATCTTAACAAGCTAGGGGCTAGCAACCTCCATGCAGAAGGAACGACATGGGTAAACCCGTATTCAGAGCACAGGGCATAATTGTGAAATGGTGAGTTTGTCTGTATTCATGAAGAATCAACGATTTGCCCTGAAAGAAGCTCTGGGGAGCCTTCAAAGGCTGGGGAGTTGGGGAAGATCATGAGCAGGAGGGCATCTTCATCACCTCATCATATCTGATCTTCAGCATCTCCTTTCCACTAGCTCCATCCACCAGGCTTGCAGTGAGGCCAGCCTCAGGGTCCTCCCAACTCCAGAACCCCACCAAGAAGAAGATGCTTGATTCCATGTCTCTGTTCTTGTGAATAGGGCTGCAGTGAACATATGTGTGCATGTATTTTTATGTAGAATGGTATATGTTCTTTTGGGTATATATCCAGTAGTGGGATTGCTGGGTCGACAGATAGTTCCGTTTTTGGTTCTTTGAGGAATCACCACTTTGCTTTCCACAATGGTTGAACTAATTTACACTCTAGCCAGCAGTGCATAAGCATTCCTGTTTCTTGGCAATTTCGGTACCATGTTATTTTTTAAACTTTTTTTTTTTTTTTTTTTACAAAAATTCCCTTTAAGATGGGAATCTTCGAGCATATACAGTGTTAGAGAGAATGGCATAATGAAAGCCCATGGCCTCATTGTCTGGCTTTAACAGTGATTAACTCCTGACTAAACTTGCTTTATCTACACCCTTATTTCCAGAATATTTCAAAATGTTATATTTTAATTAATCAATAATAGCCATTCTGACTGGTGTGGGATGGTATCTTATTGTGGTTTTGATTTGGATTTCTGTAATGATTAGTGATTACTGAATGTGTTTTTATACACACAAAAAGAAGGAACTTATTTGCCATGAAAACTGCACAAAGGTTTTGATCTGTTATTTTCTTTCTGTGTGTGTGTTTTTTAAATAGTAGGCTGCCTGAACTTCCAGTTGTGTTCAGTAAGGCAGAAGCCTGGGTTTGGGGGAGTGTAAACTTTTTAGTGGCTCGAGCCCCATCTTTCACTGTCCATTCCTTTTTTAAAAAATACATTTAACGTTTTAAAAAATGTGTGGCAAAATACACGTAACATAAAATTTACCATCTTAATAATTTTTAAGTATGCAGTTCAGTGTCTTTAAGTACATTCACATTGTGTAGCCATTGTCACCGTCCATTTCCCGAGCTATTTTCCTTTTCCCAAATTGAAACTCTGTACACATTAAACAATCACCCCCATTCCCCCCTCTCTCTACCCCCTGATGACTAGCATCTTACTTTCTGTTTCTATGAGCTTGACTACCCTAGGTACCTTATATAAGTGGAATCATTTAGCATTTGCCATATTACAATCGGCTTATTTCACTTAACAGAATGCCCTTAAGATTCCTCTTGCATTGTAACATGCACCAGAATTTCCTATATTTTCCAAACAAGATCCCATTGAAGGTATAAACCACATTTTGCTCATCTGCTCATCCAGTGATGGACGCTGGGCACTTGGGTTGCTTCTGCCTCTCGGTGGTTGTGAATAATGCTGTCATGAACATGGATTTCCAGGTTCGAGTCTTTCAATTCTTTTGGGCATATACCCAGAAGTGCAATTGCTGGATCCTATGGTAATTCTATGTTTAATTTTTTGAGGGATGACTGTATTGTTTGCCATAGTGACTGTACAACTTTCCGTTCCCATGAAAACTGCACAAAGGTTTTGATCAGTTATTTTCTCTCTCTCTGTGTGTTTTTTAAATAGTAGCCATCCTAATAGTTATGAGAGGGTTGCTGTTCATTCTGTTAGAAAAATTGATGTAACCATTGATTGGAAAAAAACCCCAAACCCAGTACCTTGAGAGGCTGTGGATTCCAATGAACTTCAGAAGCTCCTGAGAATCAACCGATAACAGCAACCCACCAAAAAGCAGCTGAAAACCCCAAAGGGCAGCCAAATAAAACGTCTTCACTCCTTTCCTTCCAAAGAGCAAACACTCCCTGAATCTAAAGAAAACATTTCTGCACACACACCAGACTATTGAAGCCAGTGTGTGGAAATGCTTCTGCCACATTCTTAAGGTCTTCTTCCATTTTTGGCCTCTGGAAGAGGAGTTCTGTTTTGCCTTCTCAGTGACATAGTAACAACCACACAATTCAAAAATAAGTTTTCCTGTGCATTTCCTTGTTGAATCTTGCACATTGAGTTTTTTTTATATTCATGCATTCTTCTATGATGCTTAAAGGTTTTCTTTGAAATATCTACTGTATTGATTTGTAAATTAGATAGTCTTCTGCAATAAAATACTATTTGTGCCAAAAAAATCTGTTTATACACTGGCAGTTGGGAGGGAGCTGGAGGGGCAGTGTGGGAGGGAGAGCCCTTTTGGGAAGGTGTCGCAATGAGTGAAGGAAGAGATGCAGCCTGGCTAGGGTGGAGGCAGTGAGGACTCATGCGGAGGGAAGTCAAGCGACATTTCAGAGGCAATCTGCAGGACGTAATGCACAGTCACTGGTCAGGCCTAAGTGATGAGGAGGAGGCAAGAATGAATCCCATTTTTCTGGCTTCATGGAGAGAGAGGTGGAGAGTCAGGGAATAGAACAGAGGGAATAGTGCTGACTTCCAGTTAGCCCTTCAGGACCCTATAGGCTGCCTGAACTTCCAGTTGTGTTCAGTAAGGCAGGAGCCTGGATTTGGGGGAGCGTGAGCGGGGAAGGGAAAGTTGGAGGATGAATTGTAATGGGTCTTGGAGGCGAGCTTTGGTGTGTGAGCTTGATTCTCTGGGATGGAGAGCCAGAAGGCACATGGTGAGGTGCAGGGTGAGAAAACACAGCTCTGCACTGGGCCAGGCCACTGGAGGTGGACATGAACATGGAATCCTAGGTCTGAAGGGACCTTTATCCAGTCATTCCATGGTGCAGATAGGGAAGCCAAGGTCTTGCAAGGGTTGGCGGGAGAGCGGGGTCTCGAACCCAGGCATCCTGACTCCTGGCATGGGAAGGGCTGGTGACCTCTGTATCCCTCAGCCCTTCCTGATGTCCTCAGGGCACTCCCATCCTCTCATACTCCCACCCTACTTCTGAGCGCACCATTGTGGATGAGGCCCCGTGTCTGCTTTAGACTCAGAGCGCCCTGAGTTCGAGTCCCATCTCCACTCACAAGCTGGAAGACTCAGGGTGGTGATCTTTTCTCTGAACTTCACTCTCCTTAACTTCACTTTCCTCATTGATCACATGGGGACACTGATGCCTCTGTCCCAAGGTGGGCTGGTTGAATGGCATAAGGCATGTTAGAGGGCTGGCAGGCTGCTTGACGCCTGTGAGCCCTCAGTAACCAGTGTTGAAGTTGGGTCATTTCCGAGTCAGCCTGGCCATCACCTCCTCCAGGAAAGCTTCTTTGGTTCTCTCCCTTAATCCCACAAGGTCAGGTAAGATCACCTTCCTCTGCGCCCCCAAAGCACTGTATTGGACTATCCTCACTGTCTATCTGTTTGAGCACAGGGGCTGGCATTTGGCAGGACAGTTTAGTTCTGGCATCTTAGAGATCTGAGTTCAAATCCTATTTCCACCACTTCTTATTTGTGGCATATGGGACAAGTCTGTTAATATCCCCGAGCCTCAGTTTTCTCATCTACAAAAGGGAAATGGCACTGATGATACCTATCTCTTAGGGTCTTTGTGATAATTAAATGATAATACATGAATGCAGTCCTTAGAGTATTGCTTGACACATAGTAAGTGCTCAATGAACATTTGCTATTTATGCATTGCTATTCATCATCACTGCCATTTTTACTTGTAGGCCTATTGGACTGGGAGCTCGAAGACCTGGATTCTGGTCTCAGCTTTTTATTCTGCTGCTTTGTAAGATTTTGCATGTATCTGGGACTCTTTTGAATAAGTGGTTAGGTAATAATATGAAATTTTCAGTAAAGAGAAGCCCTAGCTATCTCCTGTCTCTGTTATTCACTGGGGCAGCCACACCCTGGGTGATGCATATGTGTTTGTGGTGTGCCCGTGTTGGGCGTAGATTCTAAGGTGGACTTTGTTTTCCTTCCCATGACCACACAGGGCTCTTTTCTGGGGCTCCAATTCTTGGTGGCACCTGCTCCAAGCGGACTGGGTTCCCATCTCCCTGCTTCCCTGGAGCCCTTCCGCAGAGGGCCCTGTGTGTTTGCAGACACAGCTGAGGCCCTTGGCCTGGGATGCACACCCAACGTATTGGGCCTTGTTCTCTGCACTCACATATATACATTTCAGAAATGTTTCTCTTAATCATATCTTGAATTAATGCAGGACTCGTTCATTCCCAGCTCTCATTACCCTCTTAATTAACTCGGCACAGATGGAAAAAGTCGGAATTGCTCTAGCCGAGTTGTTCTGCTAGTTTTAAAATGAGATGGCAGATGGGAGGACGAGGTGGAACGGGCCGGCTTGGAGGGAGGAGATGAGTTTCCAAGCTGTCACCGGAGCGTCAACAAACGCTCCATCTGTCGGTGGTAAGGCCCGGCCGAGGCCTTGTGCAAGGAGCTGGTGTTTAGAGGGCTGGCATGTGCCAGAGCTCAGAGGTTCTGGCCACCACAGGTATCCTGGGGATGTGGCCCCCAGCACCGGGAAGAGCTCCAGGATTTCTGGAGTTCTGATGATGGTGGACACCTCTGCCCCAGACCACGAGGGAAACACTCATGTCCCCCATTCCTGCTTCAGAGCCAAGGAAGGGTTTTATTTTCCTTCTTACCTAAAATAGTCCTAAGGAATGAGTTACATCAACTCCGCATGGCTGTCAGTGTGAACTTTCTAAAACACACATCACTCTGCTGCCGGAGACTTGTCATAGGCCCCCGTATCCCGCAAGGCAGGGCTGTCCCTGCCAGTGTCTCTAGCCTCTTCTCACCCTAGCCCTCTGCATGCCCGGCCCTGCCAGCCGCCATGCTGACCTTCTGTGGTCTGTCTTGACTCTGGGCCCTAGAGTTTGCTGTTCCTGCTGTTGGAATGTCCCTCCTTCTCATCCTTCAAGGCCAGCTGTGTGAGATACCCCTTTAGAGTTCTCTCTCTGTTTCTTGTGCTTCTCCCAGTTAAGTGTTTTTCAAAATATGCTTTGCTTGTAAATGAATTAATAAATGATTCTCTAGTGACAGCTTATGAAAAGGTTTTTGGCTTGTTCAAGGATGTGTCTCAACCTGCAAAGATCCTAGAACCTTGGGATTGAAAGGGATCTTAAGAATCTCTCAGAGTTCACAGATCCTCTCTTGTGCATCCTGGTGAACTGAATACTTAGCCTTGTCTTGCATACTCTCAGGGATAGGAAACTCACTGTCTCCTAAGATAGATACCCTATTGATAGATCTGACTGTTCCACTGTTCTCTGGACTGGACTGTGATCAGACTTTCATAATAGGCATAGAAATAAAATCTTCTCCCATGTCCCGCCACAGAGAAGTCCTTCAGGGACTTGACAACAGCACCTAGGACCTCCCTGAACTTGTCATCCTCAAAGACAATATGGAAGGCAGAGTCTACTGACTGGTCTCTGATACCCCTGTGAAATGACAGGGTCTTGGGATAACTGACCATTTTGTCTTATATCCCAGAAGGTTTTGGAGTGGTAGACAGACCTTGGACTTCCAAGTCAGATAGACCTGGTGTCAAACACCGGTTCTGCTGTTTACTAGCTGTTAAACATCAAACAAGTACCTCAACCTCTCTGAACGTTGGCTTGTTCATGCGTGTAACGGGGATTGAAATCGATGATCATTAAGGCCTCTTTGAGTTGTGACTCATGGAGTTCCATGTTGCTTGTCTCTGAGCCTCCTGCTTCTATTTCAGGGACTTGTTTCTGTCTCTGTCTGCTGACTCCTGTCCCCTGCCCCTGCCCCCGACCCTCTGTCATAGTTCTAGTTTGTTGCACTAACTCTTTGGCTCCCTTCACCAGGTTTTAAAAAAGAATTCCGTTCTGACCAAGTCACTCCCTGCTTCTGTCTTTATGGCTCCCAGCAGTTGCTGGTGTGTGTCCAGGCTCCCTAGAGTGGCCCTCAAGGCTCCAGTTTCAGGCCTTGCCGGTATCTCCAGCTTTCTAAACAACAACTCTCCACTTTCCACTTTTCCTTTGGAATTTTCCAAAAGCACTTCCACTCCACACTTCGTAGACACTGTTACTTCCACCTGCAAACTCCTATTGATCCTGCAAAACCCTATTCTGGTATCACCTTTAATATCTGAAGCTTTTCTAGACCACTGTCTCCCCTTGAGACAAAGTTCTTCATTTCTCCATGCTCCTTTGTAAGCATGATTACTGAATGAATCAGTGTTTCAATAGTCATTTTCTGTGGCTGTCTTTCCTTTGTAAGCGTTGCAAGGCGGGGAGATACTGATTCTTCTCTGTGTCCCTAGTACTGGGGACAGGGCCTGGCAGGCTGAAGTCCCTTACCTTCATGACTTTCGTTACTGAACTTTTGATCCCAGCCTCTTTCTTCACCTTTTCCAAGTGAAAATGACAGCAGTTCTTAATCAGAACCTCTTAATCACACCACATTATCCTTCCGAGATGCTTTTACCTCCAGGAACCCATTGATTCACCACTCTAAATTACTATAATTACCACAAATGATAAAATAGCAGATTTCCCAGTTTTCTTTACCCTTGCCAATTTGCATATGCTAATGTGCTAATGGCTCCCATTGGCCCCCCTCCTGCTGGCTCTTCAGAGACATTTTCTGTAGTTGGTGTTCACTCGTCCCACACCAACTAGGACCAGATCGGAGCAAGGAAGACTGAAGTTCCCTGGAGTTCTCAATCCACCCAAGCAATAGAAGAAATAAATTTTTGGACATTTAAAACAGTAAATACATTGAGGGAAATCTTTGTGCTGCCTTAGGAGAGGGCAGGCTGGTGTGAAGCAAAGGGCACTGTGGGAATGAGAGACAAGAGGGACCTGGGTTCAAGGCCCTGCGTCCAGCAGCCCTGGCCACACCCACCTCACTCTGAACCTCCTGGGCCTGGCCTACCTCACTGTCATTTCTCTTCTGAAAACTGGAGAACCTGTCCCCCTTTGGCAGTTTGTAATCAGAAAGAAATATGAATTCTTTTTGAATTTTTAAAAATTATAGTGAAGTACAAGTAACGTAAAATTTGCCATCCTTCCCGTTTCTCAGTGTACAGTTCAGTGGCATTCAGCACATTCACGTTGTTAAGAAACCGTCACCACCATCCATCTCCAGAACGCTTCATCTTGCAAAACTGAACCTCTACACCCACTAAACAATAACTCCCCATTTCTCCCTCCCCCTAGCCCCTGGCAACCACCATTTGCCTTCCAGTCTCTATGAATTTGTCTACTCTAGGGACCGTTCATAAGTGGACTCACACAGTATTTATCTTTTTTGTAACTATGTCCTCCAGGTTTATTCATCTTGTAGTATATGTTGGAATTTCCTTCCTTTAAAGGCCAAATAATGCTGCCTTATAGGCATGAGCCACATCTTGCTTATCTATTCATCAGTGAACACTCAAGTTGCTAGAAATATGAGCCTACATGTAAAGACCAGTAAAATTTCAGGAGGTGGAGGTGGTGAGGGCAGTGGGCTTTGGTGCTGCACTTGACTTTGAGACCTGGATGGGTGTCCTTGAGCTCTGAGCCTCCCTGCCCATTGCGTGGGGCTGTCGTAAGGTCAGCAATCCAACGTATGTCATTGGCTTAGCACAGAGACTGGGATTTGAGCATCATTCTTTTAGTTATTCATTCAACACATTTTTACTGAGCACCTACTATGTTCCAAACACAGCTAAGTGCTCAGGATAGAACGGTGTGTATCTTGTAGGATGCCTGAGGGCAAGAAGGCAAGACAAGTCATGATCAAATAAATAAGAGAATGTATATTATGGCAGATGGTGATAAGTTCTCTGGAGAGAAATGGAGCAGATTAAGAAGGGTAGTGAGTGCTTGTGGTGATGGCTCTGTTCGATACAGGGTGAGCTGGGAAGGTCTCCTGAGGACAGGAGAGTTGTGCAAGTGAGCCTGGTGAGGATGAGAGAATAGAAAAGGCAGTGACCACGAAGGGAAAGAATGCCTGGAGTGTCCTAAAAATAGGAACATGTCTAGTGTGGCTGCAATAATTTGAGGCAGAACGTAGCTGAAGGTAAGGACGGAGGGGCAGCTGGGAGCTAGCGCTGCAATATCAGGTGAGCTGGGGTGAGTGAGCTCAGCGGGCACTGAAGAGTTCTGAGAAGGGAAGTGAGAGTCTGACTCATAGTTTAAAAGCCATCACGCTGCCTGCTGGGTTGAGAATCAGCTACAGTGGAGACAAGGGTGAAATAGAAGGACCTATGATTGTAATGATCTAGGCCAAGGATTGGCAAACATTTTTTTGTGAAGGACCAGAGAGTAAATATTTTCAGCTTTGAGGGCCATATGGTCTCTGTTGCAATGACTCAGTTCTGCCCTTGGAACGTAAAAGTAGCCACAGATGACATGTAAACAAATGGATGTGGTTGTGTTCCAATAAAACTTTATTTTCAAATAATGGGTGGCAGACTGAATTTAGCTGATCCCTGCTTTGAGCAAGATGATGGTGGGTTGGACCATCAGTGGGGCTGTGAGAAGTGGTTGAATATGGGATACATTTTGAAGGTAAATATCAACAGGATTTGTGTCAATCTGGAGGTAATGTGTGAGAAAGAACAATCAAGAATGACTTTAAGTTTTATGACCTGAGGAAAAGAAGGTCAGAGTTGCCAATTACTGAGAAGAGAGACTCTATGGATGGAACAGGGTTTTATTATTATTTTTTTAAAGGTGTAGAGAGAATTTAAAGTTTGGTTTGAGACTTACTATGTTTGAGATGCCCTAAACATCCAAGATGGATGTCAGGAGGGAGCTTGAGGCTGGAGGAAGGAATTTTGGAGTTGTCAGCATGTGGATGGGCTTTGAAGACATGAGGTTAGACAAGATCACATGGAGAAAAAGAGTGTAGAGAAGAGAAGGCCTCTGAGGGCTGAAACAAGGAGCCACCAGCGAAGGAGACTGAGAAGGAGTGGTCACTGGCATGGGAGGAAAGCCCAGAGAAGATGGTGTCCTGAGAACAAGAGAAGAAAGTGTTTCTTAAAAGGAATAATCAACTCTGCTAAATGTTGCTGTAGTAGGTTGAACAGTGTTTCCTCTAAAATCATGTCTACTAGGAGCCTCACAATATAATCATTTTTAGAAATAGAATCTTTGCAGATGTCATTAGTTAAGATAAGCTCATACCAGATTAGGGTGGACGCTAACTCCAACAACTATTTTTCTTGTCAGAAGAAGAGAGGGCCTGAAGAGACACAAAGGGAAGAAGGCCGAGCAAGGACAGAGGCAGGTGGAGAGATTGGGGTGATTCAGCTGCAAGCCAACAAACGCCAAGAAAGGCCAGGAGCTGCTAGAAGCTGGAAGGTGCGAGGGCAGATTCTTCCCCAGGGCCTTCAGAGGGAGCATGGTCCTGTTGACACCTGGATTTTGGATTTCTGGCCTCCAGAACTGTTACAAAAATATTTCTTTTGTCAAAGTTACCTTCAACAAAGTAATTTGTTACAGCAGCCCTAGGAAACTAATATCCATTGCCAATGGCTTAAGGAAGATCAGAACCGATGAAAGATCTCAGATTTGGCAATGTCGTTGGTGGAGAGTATCATGGGTGACCTTGATAAGTGTTGTTTTCAGTCAAATGTGGGGGGAGTGTGAAGTCTGATTAGAGTGGGTTCAAGAGAAAATGGGAAGAAAGGCATTAGAGACTGGGTATGAACCATTCTTTTATTTTAAAGGAGGAAAAATGGGTGGTAACTAGACAGGAATGGGAGAGCTAAAACATGTGTAGCATTGATAAGAATGATCCAGCAGAGAAGTGAGAAATGATGATGCAGGAGACGGAGAGACTGAGTGGTGTCCTTGAAAATGGGATCAGTGGACACGGAGGGGAGGTTGGAGCATGGGAGGGTCATCCATGGGAACAGGAGGGAGAGCAGTGAGTGTGGACGGGCCTGGTTGGCACACGTGGTGGAGGAACTGTGAGGGTTCTCTTCTGATTGCTTCTATGCTTTTCATGAAATAAGAATCAAGGATATCATCTGAGACAGGCTGGGGAGGAGGCAGTGAAGATATGAGCAGAAAGAAGGGGCAAAATGGCCAACTGGGAGAACAGGGGAATGATTCTTACTGGGACAATGTAGCTGGCTGGCTGGGAGGCCACAGGGCCCACTTGAGCTTAGTGGCTGTGAATTTAGACTGGGCAGAGTCAGGGGGGTTGTTTCCCTCTTATCACACTCAGCTGCTGGGTCCAGGTTGAGAGCAGCGGGAGAGCTGGATAAAGCCAGCAAGGATAATGAAGCAAGAAAGGAGCGAGGAAGGTGAGGGCTGTATCTGTTATCTATTGCGGTGTAACAAACCACCCTAGCATTTGGTGGCTTAAAATAACAATAATTGTTCATTTTGGTTGTGAATCTTTAACTTTTGGCAGGGCTTTGGTAGGAACAACTTGTCTCAGCTCGTCTGGGATGGTTTAACTGGAAAATGGAGGATCCACTTTTAAGACAGTCTAGTAGGTTGATAATGGCCCCCAAAGATATAGGATCTTAATCCCTAGAACCTGTAAATACATCTTTATTTAGGAAAGGGGCCTGTGTAGAAGCAATTAAGTTAAGGATATTGAGATGGGGCGGTTATCCTGGATTATCCATGTGACCACTACATGCAATCACAAGTGTCCCGTAAGAGACAGTAGAAGGAGACTTAACAGATTTAACATACAGAAGAGGTAGAGGCAATGTGACCACAGGGAAGGAGACAGGAGTCCTGTACCTACAAGTTAAGGAATGCCTTTAGGAAGACACAAAGAACATGTTCTCCTCTAGAACTTCTAAAGGAGTGTGGTCTTGCTGACACTTTGATTTTGGACTCTTAGCCTCCAGAACTGTGGCAGAATAAATTTGTGTTGTTATAAGGGCCACCCCCCCAACTCCACCCCAGTTTGCTGTAATTTAATACAGCAGCCCTAGGGGACTAATGCAGATGGTGGATCGCATGGTTGGCAGGTTAGTTCTGCCTGGCATCTGTGAGCTGGAGCTGAGGGCTGAGGGCTTTCATTCTCCTCCACATGGGCCTCTCCTGGTGCTGTGGCTGGACTCTAAGAGAGAGGCAGAAGCTCTCTTGCCTTTTATCACTTGCCTTGGCATCACCCATGCCATAGTCATAGCCCCATCTAGAATCAAAGGGAGGAAGCACAGACTCACGTCTCAGTGAGAGGGGTGTCAAAGTCACACAAGAAGGCAATGTGAGATGCACATGCATAAGAAGTGCATGTGAGATGGGAGACACTGTTGTGGCCAGGTCTTAGGAAATATAACCTGCCACAGAATAACACAACATGATGATAATGATGGTGGTGGTGGTGGTCTTAGTGACGACGGACTGTGACCTCTTAGTTGGGTAAAGAGGGAAGCAGGAACAAAGGAATAAAGGGCAGTGAAAATATGGCGGAATCAATGGACCCTAGGACCCAGTGAGGTGGAAGAATCATTGACCTCTGAGTGAACAGAGGTGAGGGAGTGGGATGCTTGAAACTGAGTTATGGAATGAAAACAGTTCTTGTAATGATAAGTTACACAGCATGACCACAGAGGCGAGTGACTGAGGTGTGGCTTTTGGACAAGAGGAATTCAAAGAATGATAGACTAGGCTTTTGGGAGGACACCTATGTAGCTATTGAAACAAAGTGTGTGTTGAAGAGAGTGACAGTGATCCAGGAGAGAGAATCTCTATGGGCTGAGGGTCAGTGACCTCCCGCAGGGCAGAAGATGTGGCCATGAAAAGGAGGGGTCAGTAGGGAGGAAATAGGGGAGGGACGGTGGGGGGTGGGGACTTGGGGAGAGATAGCAAGGGGAGAGATGCCAGATGTAGGTGATGGGGAGGAAGGCAGCAAATCACACTGCCACGTGTGTACCTATGCAACAATCTTGCATATTCTTCACATGTACCCCAAAACCTAAAATGCAATAAAATAAATAAATGGAAAAAAAAAAGGAGAGGGTAACAATTGCTCTAACGTGATGGGATGAGCTTCAAACCTTGAAGTTTTGGGGAGGGGAACAATGTCCTGAGAGCATCAGGGAGGGGCAGGGAGGAGCAGTATGAATGACAGCAGGCGTGTGGGAGAGAAAACAGGTGCTCTTGAGGGAGCTGAGGGAGCAGAGGATCCCCAAGGAGAGTCAGATTTCATTTGAAACCAGAAAGCAAATGTTCACTGAAGAAGTGTAGTTGAGAGTAGAAGGGATTGCAGAGGGCATGGTGGGAGATTTTGAGGAGTTAGAGGGGGTAGGGATAAAAGTCCCCAAAAGGGGCAATGGTCTCAAAACCCTTGGCTTCTTGGGGTGAGTGATGTGAACCATGATGCAGGGCATGATGGAAATAGATTTTGGGTTCCTAAGGCAGACTGTAATGGTGCATCTAGGCCCTGAGTGATGGAGGGAGGAGGGAGAAAGGGGTAATACCTTGCCGGGAATCCCAGAGCTCTGGGGCTCCTGCCTTACTCCTGCTCATGGCAGTGGGAGGCCACGGGAGACGCCAGTCATCCAAGAGGACTAGGAGCTCAACAGACATTAGTTATTGCAACCATTGCCATCATTTTTCAGGGTAAGCTTCTGATTTTGTAGATGGGGAATGGGTATCATTGCACTTGTCACATTGTGTTGTAATTATCTGTTTTCCTGGCTTCCCCACAGGATGCGAGACCCTGGGGAGTAGGGTCTTCATCTTATTGTCTTGGAATCTATCCCCAGTACCCAGAATTTTGCTCAGCCTAAAATATTTACCAACCAGCATATATTGAAAGAAAAAGGCCCAGAGGGATGTACTGACCAATCCAAGGTCATACAGGAAAAACAGAGCCTGGACAAATCATTTGGGCTCCCAATGCTCAATTTTTCTTTGCACTCCTGCAGTATCTAAATTCCTCTAATCCTTGTAGTGGTTACTTCTTCCATCTCTCTCCCCTTTGCCCATTTATTTTTCAGTGAGATCTGCAGCTCCAGCTGGAGTTGGAAGCACAGAACCTCCATCAATGTTCAAAGCCTCTCTCTTTTTGCTCATGTTTAATCTTCAAAAGGCCCTTTTCTCCCACTGGTGATTTCCCCTGGGGTGCCCTTGGCTGGCCCTACTAAAATAAGAATTGCAGGCTGGCTAAATAGGGATTTTCAGCTAACAGAAGAAATTACTGACAGGGGAAAAAATAGGGGAAAAGGGCGGGTAGTTATGGAGCTTCCTTGTCATCTGCATTGGTGTTGGCATTGGGGGTTGCTTAAGTCCATTAGCCTCTGTTAATTTCTCTAGTGCTTTATGGTGAAGGGCATGTAATTGGCTGGAAATAGTCCTTAATTGGAGTGGTTCACATGTGAAGCTGACAAGCTGAAATCAACCCATTTACGAAAAGAAGCGCACCTTATCAACCCATCCAAAAAATTTGAGGAGTGGGAGGAGAGAATCCCATGGTCCAATGCCATCCTCTTGTTCACAGACTCCCTTCTGGGATGCTGTCAGCCGGGGCCTCAGTGCTCCAGTACTGGTGAGTTCCTGCTTTGTGATCAGCTCAGACAAAATGGGTTCCATTCCTCAATTTTCCCTCCTGGAAACTTCAAAGCCTGGATAGGCACCAGGGTCACAGCTAGAGATAAGCCCCAAAAGGAAACATTAATCCTACCATTACAGCGATTCATGAGTGCATGTACGTGTATGTGCAGGCGGAGGGTGTGCATGTGTGCATGTGTGTTTACTGGATGGGTGGGGGTGTGGCTATGAGAGAAGAGAGAGAGACAAAGACAAAAGACAGAGAAGCAGGAACACCAGCAAATGTCAGGATGTGAGAGTCCTTCCACTGGCCTCAAGAGAGAACATCCATGATATGGCTTGGATTTGTGTCCCTGCACAAATCTCATGTTGAATTGTAATCCTCATTGTTGGAGGAGGGACCTCGTGGGAGGTGACTGGATCAGAGGGGAGGACTTTGCCCTTGCTGCTCTCATGATAGCTAGTGAGCTCTCATGAGATCTGGTTGCTTAAAAGAAGGTAGCACCTTCCCTTTCTCTCTCTTCCTCCTGTTCCAGCCACGGAAGACATACCTGCTTCCTCTTCACCTTTTGCCATGATTTTAAGTTTCCCGAGGCCTCTCCAGCCATGCTTCCTGTATAGCTTGTGGAACTGTGAGCCAATTAAGCCTCCTTTTAAAAATAAATTACCCAGTCTCAGGTAGTTCTTTATAGCAGTATGAGAATAGAATCCATTTTTTGGAGCACAAAATGCAGGCAGGGGATGAAGTCTCAAAGTCTGTGGAGGGAGTGCTGAGGAAAGGAAGTGATTCTCCTTGTGCCTCCAGAGCAGAGGACTGGAACTACATAGAGTAGATGTCTCTGGAAGACAAAAACCAGCACACTCTGGAAAGGCATTTTCTATCACGTTGGGAGTCTCCAGTGGGCTGCTGTGGGGCATGGGCTCTAGTACCCACAAAGTGTGGACCACCGTGTGAGGACCAGCCAACACCACATGGCCAGGTGACCTCCAAGGGCCACCTGGGGCAGAGTGGGAAGCAGAATGAGCTCAGGGATCTCCTTTTCCCTCACCTCCCATACACAACCCATGGGCAAGTCCTGTTGGTGCCAGAGCCCAATTATATCCATCCTGTCTGTGGCTTCTAGCTTAGCTGCTGGCATCCCAGTCCAAGCCATTCTCTCCTCTCCTTGGACAGCTGCAATAATCTCTTAACTGATCTCCTGGCCTCAACTGTTACTACTCTGTGTCTACTGTCTTACAAAATGTAATTAGATCATGGCTCTCTTTATTTAAAAAATCCTCTGGCCAGGCTCTGTGGCTCACACCTGTAATCCCAGCACTTTGGGAAGCCAAGGTGGGTGGCTCACAAGGTCAGGAGTTTGAGACCATCATGGCCAATATGGTGAAACACTGTCTCTACTAAAAAAATACAAAAATTAGCCGGGCATGGTGGTGCATGCCTATAGTCAGCCACTTGGAAGGCTGAGGCAGAAGAATCGTTTGAGCCTGGGAGGCGGAGGTTGCAGTGAGCCGAGATAGCACCACTGCACTCCAGCCTGGGTGACAGAGCGAGACTCCGTCTGAAAAAAAAAAAAAATCCTCCAAAGGCTGCTTGTTAGGATAAAATCCAACTCTATTCAACCCAAGAGA
Organism: Sapajus apella; assembly: GCF_009761245.1. Taxonomy (NCBI): domain Eukaryota; kingdom Metazoa; phylum Chordata; class Mammalia; order Primates; family Cebidae; genus Sapajus; species Sapajus apella. Next base: position 5,514,134 of record NW_022437016.1, on the reverse strand, counting down.
CCATGCACCATCCATGTCTGCTCACCTCTGACCTGCAGTGAACAAGGGCCACACTCTCTCTCTCTTCCTTAAACGGGTCCTTTTTAGCTCAAGGCTGCTGCTCCTGCTGGTCCCTTTGCCTGGAATCCTCTTCCCACAGATCTTTGCATCATTATTTTTTAGGTCTCACTGGCCCTCCCTTTTTAGCCCCCAATTGGAGTTACTACCGCTTCCCCACCTCAGTCACTCTCTGTGACTTTATCTGGTTTTATTTTCTGTTATTACCTCCCGTTATTTGAAATAATCTCATGAACGTATTAGTTTGCTTGTGGATTTTCTGACTTCCATCATGGAAATGTGAGTTTTGGGAGAGCAGAAAGCTTGTTCCAGTGCCACGCATGTAGGGAACTCCTAAGACATAGTTATGGAATGAATGAATGAATGAATGAATAAATGAATGAGTAAATCAGGAGCACCTGGGTTTGACATCTGGATCTACCACCCGCAGGCCAAGTAACTGAAAAGGTTAGTTCACAACCTGGGGCATTGTGTGTAGAGTAAGGACCGTGATATTTACCCTAAGAGTGCCATGTGGCACCAATGCAGGAATTATGTGAAACTTTCAGCTCAGTACTTGCATCCAGAAGGTGGTTAATTAAATCCAGTTCCAAAGGAAAAAGAAAAGTCAGGTCCCTTTCCTTCCTGATTTTCCAGGCCTGGATTCCACCTGAGGTGGGAGGATCAGGGAGGACCACCCTCTCTCAGAACTGCCACTTGGAAGTCTGGCCAAGGGGAGGGACAAAGGAGCACCTATCTTCCATGTGCCTACCTGGTCTCCTAGCCCTGAACTTGTTCCCGTTTTCCACCTTACTTACTGAGTCCCAGACTCTAACCATGTCCCTGTTGCCACTCCTCTCCCAGCACGCTTGTTCCTTGCAACGTCTGCTTCATAATGCTCAAGCTTCTAATTTAAGCCTAGCACTCAAGGCTCTTTAAATACAGGTTTCATTGTATCTGTCCAATTTTATGCCTCTGGGCTTTTAGCTGCCCTTTTACTCTGCTCAGGCTGTTGTCTACCTCATCCTTGGCAGTTCAGTTTCAACCTTCTTTTAACGCACTGAGCGCTGGATCATTAGCATGCGAGCCATTAATGTGCTGATTACAAAATGACCCACTTACATTCCTTAAAAGGTACTGGCAGGAGTTTTACTAGAACATGCATTCAAAAGTCACTTGAGTTGAGCATTTCTTTTCTGTTTTGATGCTGCTTTTCTGGTAACATAAACTTTCAGAGCAGGGAAGAGAATCTTGTCTAGCTCTCATAACAGAGGGGAACGTGGGGCCCAGAGAAGTAAAATGCCTTGCCCAGGTCACACAGCAGGTGGGCAGCAGAGTTCAGACTAGAATTGAAGTCTCTTGCCTCTGCACTATGAATTTTGGTTGCAGGGAGCCAGTGGCTGAGCTCAGTTTGGATTCAGCCTGGGAAGGAAGCCCATGGTTCAGCATGTTTGGCTGTGCCCACAGACAGAGTGTGGATGGCAGCAGCTAGACGCCATTAGGGGCGTGCGAACCTCTCTTTCTCATACCGCCATCTACAAACATTATCCTTGGGGGCAGCCTCAGCTGGGATGGTGCACCCAGGTGTCTGTCCAATGTGCCAGCTTGCCTGCTCCACAGCCTCCTCTGAAGCCTATTTGGAAGGTTTGAGCTAAGCTTTCTACCAGGAGAAAGGGGACAGGGCTGAGTCCCTGATGGTCCTACCCAGGCTGATGAGTCTTCTAGTGGTTCTCCAAGGGAGAAGTGCTACCTCCTGTTGGATATTTTGCTTATAGATTGGGTGTTTATGATTGTCTCAAGGTTTGAGAGAGCTCTTAGCAATTGGCAGGTGAGGACCAGGGATGTCCATCATACTGCTTTGTGCTGGTAAGTTCCCTGTCACAAAGAATCAACTTGCACCCTGTGAGACTTTCACATCTCTTAGCAGACATGTGTGTGAATGAAAAACCCATTTATATATGCTTAGAACTTTCTCTGTATCTATCTGTCTGTCTGTCTGTCTGTCTGTCTGTCTGTCTGTCTATCTGTCTGTCTGTACGTCCGTCCGTCTGTCTATCCATCCAATCTATCAATGAATGTATATAAACAAAGCATTTTCTGTGTAGTTTTAAAATTCATTTAGCTTTCCAGGAATGCAACTACTGAGCAGAACAAGTAAAGACTGTAATTTGTTTTGTTCAGAATTTTATCAAGAATTGTTCACCATTTCAGAAAATCATGCAGAAGTTGGCAAGGCCACTGTGGAATTGAAGTCACCAATACAATCTCCCTGTCTCAACCTGCCTTTGTTGTGACAAATATAGGAAGGTACTTATTTAGCCCTTATTTCAAAATGTCAGATAGAGAGGAAAAAGTGTCAAAAATATTCAGTTAAATATTGGTTTCTGTCTCTTCAGTCCCAGCCTACTCATTAGAAAGAGGTGCAAACATCTGATTACTTAGGGTGTCTTCTTTGTAATCATGTCTGAACATTTACTTATTGAAATATATATTATTTTGTTATAAGTTGTCTCCTTTTATTTATCTTTATAATACATTTTATTGATTTTTAAAAAGTATGTAGGTAGGCTCTACTATCCATGGATTTGATTTCATCATACTAAAAGGGATGCTACAAAACAATTCTATACAAAGGGGGCTTTGAATCTGAGGATAAGAAGTCCTGATATCTACCTTCCAGGGACATACATCTGATTTGTCAATAGCACTTAAATTCTGTCTTCTGGATGAAAACTCTCCTGTTTTTTTCTGCTTTGATTCTGGAATAACCTCTTGATGTGTGATCCTCACCCATTCATGTATTCATTCAACATATATATGACCATCATGTGCCAGGCATGTTGCTAGGCACTTTATGCACATTTTCTCATTTAATCCTCATGGCACTCTGCAGAGCAGGCATTTATTAGCTCTCTCTTGCAGACACAGATCCAGGTCCCAGTGAGGTTCTGGGCCAGTGGAGGACACAGATGAGTAAATGGGTATTTAAAGTCCAGTGTGATCTGTGAGTTCATGGGGCAAGCACAGGAGCTGCAGCACCCAGAGGATGGGTTGTCTAACCCTATTCCAGAGGGAGAGCCGACTATTTTCAGGATAGATTTCTGATGGATCAGTATCTGAGCTCTGTCTTGACAAATGGGTTACAGGTCAGGCAGATAGAAGGAGAAAGTAGTTCTCAGCTGAGGCAATGCAGCTGCAAGTTCATGGTGGCAGGAATTACCACGACAGGCCTGGAGTTCTACATGCTGTTGGCTATGGTTGGAGTCCGGAGTGTGAATGGGGATGGTGAGAGAGGACGCTTCTGGTAGGGAGGAGGCAGTCTCTGCTGGTGAAGCATGCCATGATCCTCAGATGCAGCCCTGAGTTGCTCTCACTTTGTCCCAAAGGCAACTGGGAGCCATGGAAGGACATATGCAGTGGAAGGCTGCGGCCAATGTTGTGGCTGAGAGTAATCACTGATGTTGCAATCTAGAAAGCGATTGGTGGAAACTAAGGAGACTAGGTCACAGGCTGTTAGCACAACTGAATAATTAATTAATTAATATTTATTGAGTGTCTCCCATATTGTAGCCACTGTATAAAATTGGCCATAAGGTCAACAAGTCAGAAGTCTAGCCATGTGTTAATTACTATTAACCCAGTATAAGCCAGGGTTAGGGTTAGGGTTAGGGTTAGGTCCCTGTGCTACACTGGCCCCATAGATTACTGTGGCCCCAGACACTGGGTACCCACATCACTTATTTACAGCACTAATCCAATGACCACTTCCCCCACTAAAGCAGCAAGAAAGCCCTTTGGTTTTGGTTGCAGGCTGGACTTAATTATGGATAATTTACTATTCTTCTGGAGTATTTTCTTATCGACTGCATATTAATTGACTGGAGCTCCACACAGAAAATGAAGATATTAAACTGTCATTACAAAAACGCTTGTTTGTGCTCATCCCCACACAGTGCAATCATTAGTTCTGGTTGCCTTGAGAAACATGTCCTATATAGAGTTCCCCCCAGAAGCTGAAATTTTTTGACTTTAAAGGCCAGTTAGTCACAAAAGTGATGCAAAAACCTGCAGGTGAGTAGGTGACTGGAGATGTTGTAGGGAGCAAAAACTAGATGTCTGATCCTTAGGGAGATGAAAAAGGAAGATCATGGGGCTGGAACAAACTGACTGAGGGAGCCTTTCTGGCTAACGGCTTAAGAGACCTGCTTACCCTCATTCACCCACTCAATAAATATTACTATAGTCCCTGCCATGATCACAGAGATCAAAACGACACAGCTCCCTCATGGAGCTTATAGTTTATTTGTTGAGGGATACGGACATCACACAGCAAATTATAAAATGATTATTTAATCAGAGTTATGATGAATGCCATGAAAGGAAAGTTCAGGGTGGTGAGAGAGAATGATGGGTTTTGGGGCAGGCTCGTTTGAGGACGTGATGTTTGAGGTGAGACTGGGGGCACACAGGGGATAGCAAGGTAGGGTAAAGAGTGCAACAGGCAGAGGAATAGTGGTTGCAAAAGCTCAGAGGTGGCCACACCAAGAAGGCCAGCAAAGGTAAAATGCAGCCAATGAATGGGATAGGAAGCTGAGAGAAAGGGCTCAGGCTAGAGCATCTTTAACTCTCTCTTAGCTGATATAGGCAGAGAGAAAAGAGTGATGGCTTGGGTCTTCTCAAATACTTCAACAACAACAACAACAAAAAGAGTCAGACTCTGGGATGGTAAGTAGGTGATATTTTGATCTATTAATGATGGGGTTTGCTCAGGAGTGCTCTGTTGAGAAGGATTCAGAGATTCTGTTCAGGTTTGGTGATAAAGAGTGGCAGGATTGTGTAGTGACGTCTGCATGGTAAGGGAAAGCAATCGTTTGTCTATGAGGCCATTATTTCTTGTCCAAGTTACTAGCACTGTTAGCCAACCACCCTAAAATGTAGTGGAGTAAAACAACCAGTTTACTACACTCACAGATTTTGTGAGCCAGGAGTTTGGATGGCAGATGGCAGCAGGGATGGTTTGTCTCTGCTTCGTGTTGTCCAAGGCCTCAGCTGAGAACACATGAAGGCTGGAGGTAACTGATGGGTAGGAACTGAGATCATCTGGGGACTTCTTCACTCATGTGACTGGCACTGGGCTGGACTCGCTTAAAGGTTGGGCTCTGCTTGGACGGTTGATCAGAACATGCGCACTTGCCTCCCCAAGTTGCTCGGGCTTCTCTCCTATCATGGCGGCTGTATTCTGAGTGGAAGCACCCTGGCTGATGTCAGGAAAGGGAACACCCCAAAATAACCATCCAAAAGCTTGCATGGCCTTTGCTCACCTAATCTCTAAAGTCAGACACTGTCACTTCTGTGACATTCTGTCAGTTTTAAGCCCAAACTTGAGGAGAGAAGACAAAGACTCCACCTCTCAGTGAAGAGGTCAAACAGGTATCAAAGAATCTGCAGATATGTTTTTAAAATGGCCACATTTACTGACCACTTATATTAATAAGTTTCAGCTGCCATAAGGCTGAGTAATAAATAGCTCTGAGAGTTCAGAGGCTTACCTCACATGTTCATTTATATACTCTTGTGTCTGTTGATTGGCTGTGGTTTGACTGATCTAGGCTGGGCTTGTTGACTCACTCTAGACTTCTGGTTGGGTTTAGGTATGCTCCACATGAATTGATTCCAAGATCTAGGCTAAAAAATCAGTAGCACCCTGGGTCATACTCTTTTCTTGGTAGGGCAAGAGGTCAAGCCAAGCCATATAAGCATGGCCACTAACCTTCCACTGGCTCCAGCAAGTCACATAGCAAGCCCAACATTGATTGGGTGGAGGGATATATTACAGTTACTTTATTGGGTGGCACTGCAGAGCCACATGGCAAAGGGTGTGGCTGCAATTCCATAACAGAGAGAGAGTAAAGAAATGTGAACAGTGATCCAGTCTGTCACATTTTTACAGATGAATTTTAAGAATGTTTGTAGCTTAAATGTGTGAACTATATTCTAAATATGTGAATCAGTTACTCAGGATGAAAGTCCAAGTATAGTTTTAACTCTTCTCTTGCTGCACACCAATCACAAATTTCTCTCTGGTCCACAACCTTTTTGCAATCTATCTACCCATCTAGCAATTTAACTATCTGTCTGTATCGCTTGGTTTTTCTACTCTACCTGCCTTAATTTAAAGAATGAATCATGACTGCTTTTCTAGACCATGAAACTTGACTTTATTTATTCATTCCATAAACAGAAATAAAATGTATTTATCGATTGTCTACTATGTATTAGGCACTGTGCAGGGGGCTGGAGCCGTGAATCAGAAAGATAAGTTTTCTGCTTTCATAGATCTCATGATCTAGTGGGAGAGAGAGATAATAATGTATAAATAAATAGAAAATTTATATATTGTAGCAAATGCTTCAAAAGATATGGCATTCTGAAATGCAGAATGATGATGATGGTGTGGGGAGAGTTTTGTTAGATGTGGTGGTCAGGGAAGGCCTCTCTGAGTAAGTGTCAAGACCCGAGGGAAGAGGGATAGCTAGGGGTGAGATGAATGGGTAGAGGATAGTGTTTCAGGCAGAGGAAAGAGAATGTGCAAAGGCTCAGAGGTAGCAAAGTGCTCAGTGTAATCAAAGAACTGTAAAGATTCTAGTGTGAAGAAGTCAAAGGGAAAGAGAGGGAACATGGCAAACATGTGATCAGCCTAGCCACCAATCTCTTTTCCTCCAACCTGCCCCTCATATTCATCTAGGCTGAACTATATGAAGTCCACTCCTGAAACTTCAGGGGATTCTACTGCTCTCAGGATCAATCTAAACCATTCATTTTTATCTTTGAGGCTTTGATAATGTAATAACAATTTTTTCCTCTGCTCTTATACAGCATTTGTTCTGGTACACCTGGTCTACCCAGCAGTCCATGGAACCATATTAAAAACAGGGATTTTCTCCACCCCTTCTTGTTGAGTGAACAAGAAGGTCTCAGCCATAGTGGAATTGTGTTTAGGTTTATAACTCACTAGGTTGGAGGGTTGACACGCTGGAGGACTTGGTGGGGAGGGTGTTGGAGCTTAGTACCCTGGAACCAGGGTAATGTTTAGCCTAAGGAAAAGTAATATCCATGAAGCTAAACTTCATGGAATGCTTCTTTTTTGTCAAGCACTTTGCTGAGGTATGAGGCAGATACTGTTTTTATTCCTGTTTTTCAGATACCAAAGCACAGGCTCATAGAGTCTAAGTAACTTGCCACGTGGAGAAAGTTTTAGAGTGAGGATTCAAACCCAGGAAACCTGACTCCAGAGAGCTGGCTCTTAGCTACAATGCTAGCTTATTTTATGATAGACCTGTGTTACTCAACAATAAATAGTTAAAATGCTATTGCAATCTTCCTTTGTGCCAAACACAGGGCTACATTTAAATGCCTGATTTATTCATATTTGTTCATGCTTATATCACTTTCCTCTCTCTTTAATTCAGGTATTTAGTGAGTGTCTACTATGCTTCTTGAGGTTGGACCAGATAAGGCTGAAGAGATACATCTCATAAATGAGGAAGAGGTAGAACTCACAGGAGAGTTTTTCAACTTCTTGGAGGCAGAGATCAACTCAGTTATCAGGAGGCACTTCCTGATAAACAGAGGCCTCTCCCATGGAGAGGACTTCTTTGCTAGGTAGAGAGCTTACCATCTTTAGAAATGTGCTAGTGTTGCTGAAGGAACTTCTGCCTTGATGGAGTTGGGTAAGCAGCTTCTAAGGCTTTTCCAGTAGTAAAGTTTCATTATTCAAAATCAATGTTTCTCAAAGGGAGTTTCCCCAAATGACCTTGGAAGTATAATGTGCATATTTAAAATGAAGATTCCAAGGTTCACCTCAGGCTTCTGAATCAGACTCTCTATTGGAATAGTACAGGAATCTGCATTTTAACAGTTTCTCCATGACTCTTGCAAATCCTGAGGTTTGAAACTCTCATGATACCAAGAAAGAGCTAGTGATGGTAAAAACACTCTGGATGAGTTTGGAAACTAACCATCAAGTTCTGCCCTTTCTAATAACTCACTCACGGTGTGACCCTGGGAAAGTCTTCTCTGGACTTCAGTTTCCCTTTCAACAAAATAAAGGTGTCATTCCAAGATTTCAAAAAAGTAAAAAATTCTTTTGTAAAGGAAAAACCTAATCTCTAACTCAATAAAGCTCTATTTTTTATAGATTACTGTAAAAGTAAAAAACTGCCCAGAGACTCCACACATTTATTTTAATTTTATTATGTAAAAACACTTAACATGAGATCTGCTCTCTTAACAGATTTTTAAGTGCATAATATGGTATTGTTGACCATAGGCACGATGCCATACAGCAGGTCTCTAGAACCTATCCATCTTACATAACTGAAACTTCATGCCCACTGATTAGCAACTCCCCATTTCTTCCGCCCCTTGTTTCTGGTGACCACTATTCTACTCTCTGCTTCTATGAGATTGACTATTTTAGATCCCTCGTATAAGTGGAATCATGCAGTATTTGTCCTTCTGTGACCAGCTTATTTCACTTAGCATAATGTCCTCCAGGTTCACCCATGTTGTCTCATATTGCAATATTTCCTTTTATAAAAGGCTGAACAATATTCCACTGTATGTATAGACCACATTTTCTTTACCCATTTTTCCATCAATGGACACTTAGGTTGTTTTCACATCTTGGCTATTGTGAATAATGCTGCAATAATCACGGGAGTTCTAATATCTCATTGAGATCCCAATTTCAGGTCTTTTGGATAAATTTCCAGGAGTGGGATTGATGGATCATATGGTATTTCTATTTTTAATTTTTTTGAGGAATGTTCGTATTGTCTTCCACAGTGGTTGCATCATTTTACATTTCAACAGCAGTGTACAAGGGTTCCAATTTCTCCACATCCTTGCCAGTACCATTTTTTTGGGGGGATAATAGCCATTCTAACAGGTGCAAAGTGATAGGACCCAAAGCTTCAAGCTTCTTTAAAGGAGCTAGATAGGCTTGTTGTTGTTTGTTATTTCTTATTATTGGCTTGGTGATATGTGTATGAGACCTAAAAACAGGTAAACAAAAATTTTGAATTCCTACAACATACAAGAAAGAAAGAAAGAAAAAAAAACAAAAGGACTTTAGAAAAAAATGTTTAATTGACAACTTAAAAACAACTCTTGAAAGAAGACTCTGCCCTTCCCCCATGGTTCCCATAGTGGTAACAGTGATGCTGACAAATCCTTAGCAAATTCATCTTGAAACTATCAGATTTTACCCCAAAAGATGCCCACATGGTTTGGAAATGGATCCTGTTGGTGGAGTGGGGGGAGGTAGCTGTCTTATATTAGGGTTCCTGAAGATGGACTCTGAGAAGGAGATTTGCAAGCAGGAAGTATTGGTTCAATCACGAGGTCGTACCAATTTAGTTTTTGGCATGACTACCACAAGAGAGAAAGGGAAGCAGGACAGGGCAGAGGAAAGACTTGAGCTACAATGTGTGTGCAGCAGAGGCCTCCGCGGATCCTGCAGAAAACTCTGAAGCTGGGATGATCCCTCAGAGTTGCTCTTAATCAATGTAAAGTAGCTAGGTCTTCACACCCTCACATGGAAGTGGGCTGCCCCTGAGGAGGGGGAGTGGCTGTGCATAAGGCAGCCCTTTTGATAGGGGCAATTCCTGGAGAAGGATGCTTTGTGAGCCACCAAAAGCCCAGTGCTCTCAGAGGAAGCTAGGGGATTGAGTGCCTTGGTCCCACAGGGGCACCTGGGAGGCAAACAACAGTGTCCTCTATGGCAGTGAAGAAGGTGGGAAGGCATTCTTGGCAAATCTGCCATCCATCTGGGAGGGCACTTACAGGAATGTGAGGCTCATAGGGCAAGATCCAAGTCTAGTTTATCTTTCAGGTTCATTTAGCCCCACAGATTCTAGGATGGGAGTACTCAGGTGACTTTTTTTTTTTTTTTTTTAACAATGAATGAATGAATGTAAAAGTAGGAAGGTGAAGTTAAGTCATATTGAAGAATTATTCTGAAGGACGCAGCTGCCCCATGAGAGGAATAGAAATCCAAGTGTTTCAGTTTCATTTCTAGTCCACATGTATTATTCTTTTATTTCATTCATTCATTTACTCATTCATCCACTTAGCATTTATTGAGCAACTTCTGTATTGTAAGCCTTATATAAACACTCTTGATGCTAGATACTGAGGACCTTATAGTCTAGGGACAAAAATGATTCCTGTGGCAAGATAGGAGCTTCAAAAGAGGGATGTATAAAGAGCAGAGGGGACACCTAGTAGGAAGAGAATGACTGCCTGGGGAGTGGTATCTTGCAGGAGGTATATTTGAATAGGACTTTGAAGTATAAGTAGGAGTTTGCCAAGCAGGCAGGAAAAACCAGTTCTTTTCCTAGTACTATTGCACTCATTTCAATCCAGGACAAGAAAGGCCATTTTATATTTTCATTGCAACCAACAAAGATTGAATGGAAAGAAATACAGAAGATTTTGAGTAGCTTTGGGAATGGTATGACTCAGTTTCTGCTAACCTCAGGCTTTCGTGGCAGTAACAAGGAGACCTATGGAGAGGAATGTGCTTTATGTATAATTGGTTTGGTTTAGCTCAGATGTCTCCTGCTGCACTGTATTGCTCTTCAGTAAAAATCCAATCCCAAATCACTAAAGAGATAGATTAACATATCACGGTGAGCCCTTTTTCTCCATCCATGCCTTTTCCCTAGGATTTAGCGTCTAATTAGCCAAACATTCGTTATCCAGGGAGTTCCAAAGTTTTCAATGTAATGCATTGGCCCTAAAAAAGAAACCAGCATCATATTTTAAAAGTCACGATTGCAGTTGTTTTTGGTGAATTACCATTTATACATTTTCCATCTGTGAGTATTTTTCTGGAGTACCACCTGTTTTTCCCTCACGTTGGTAGTAGAGAATCCAACAGATCATATCTCAGAATAAATGCATTTTATCTATAGTAGTTTTCCACATTTTCAGCAACTTTTTTTTTTAATCTCACAAAATAATCTCCTCTAAATACAAACCAGCTTTTAGAGCTACAAATAGACATGGAGGCTTTAAAATTTTTTCTTTCTTCAAACCTCTCAGGAGAGCCCTGGGAAGTCAATTTAAAGAGAGAAACTCAGTGACAGTGAAGATGATGAGAAACCCAAGGTGGGAGATACATCTTGTACTAAGAGCGCTTCAATAAACTGCGAAGGAGACAGACAAGAGAGACTTCAGCCTTGTGGGGCTCCTGAGACAGAAGAAATCCTTTCTTAGAATCTTAGGGTCCTGATTTCACATTTCCTCGGTGCTCCTTATGTTTGTGAGACCTTATGTAAGTTACTTAACCTCACTGACACTTTATTTCCTCATCTGTAATATGAGGACAATGATGCTTACTCCAGAATTGTGATTTGATGAAATGATGCAACATATCATAGGTACCCAGTAGTGTTAGTTTCTTTTCTGTTCAGGTTGCTTGCTATGCAGAGTTTCTGGGTGAAAATTTATCTTTCCATTCTCAGCAAGCAGCTCCCATCTGATAACAGCAAAGGCCTCTGGGATTGTCTTTCTGAGAAGCTTGCCAGTGGGTATCCAGAGCCCCAGAATAAACATAGAGCATCTTCCAGGTGGTTCAGTTTTATACCTTGGCAACTAATTTAAAGCATAGTTTTTAAGTTAAAATAAATATGCATATACTGTAATATAGACGGAAAATTCTATGTGTCTCATTTGAAAATTCATAATTCAGAACCTCTTTTGAGAGTTGAGGGCAGTGCCTGGGGCCTCCTGGGGCCACAACTTTCTGCTCTTTGGGGTTTAGGGACTTATGATTCTGGGGAAGGGTTTGGAAGCACTGCTTAGGAGCTGGCAGAAAGACCTTTGATCATTTTGTCATCATCACGTGCCTTCCAGGGGAGAATCAGGAAAGTTGTGTCAAGGAGCTGAAAAGAACTTTTGAAATATGATGGCTTGTTTTGACAGATGGGTATAAGAAAAATGTGCAAAGATTATAGGACAGATGGTTCCTAAGTAAAGCATCCTGGTCATCCTTTGGTGAGAAGTTGGGGCTCCTAAAGGCAGATTTTTTAGTGCTGTATCAATGGGGTGATCATGTCATCTATCATTCGAACTGGGACATTTGAGAGTAGAGGGGGCAACTATTAATAATTACTCTGGGACGACAGGCACAAACCAGGACCGTAGGGAGATCAGGGCATAGAGTGGCCCTATGCACAGTACGATTTTTCCTTGATTCCAAGAGCCCATGAGTCACATGACACATTATTAACTTAATAACAGCCTTTTGGAAACAAAGAGAAAAAAATGTACAGCCATTGTAGGAGGTATGCTGATTTCAGAGATGTCTGATATCAATGTTTTAGAATTGAGAAAATTCATGTGTCTGCACTTTGTGAAACTGGCAATTCTCCTTAGCATATTACAGCTCTGAGGGGTGGTGTCAGGAGGAAGGTTCTTTAGCTGGGTGTAACCTATCCTTCACAAAACAGCCCCTCACATCTTCCAGACCCCTAGGTAGGCTGGCTAGGGAATGTTGCTGTAGGTAGCTGATCCACTCTCCTTCCCCAAGCTCATGCCCACAGGCATAACCTGCTTCCTTCCCTCTCATCAGCAGCCATCAAGGAATGGCAGCCATCAACATATTCAAGAAGGTCATCTGAAGCTTCATCACTGATTTATTCATTCATTAGTTTATTCACGTCATACCCTGTGCCAGGCACTTCCCTGGACACGGGAGAGGTGGAGGAGAGACCCTCTTTCTGCTTTTCAAGGGTTTTAGAATCTAGATGAGGAGGTAGCCAGGTAAACAGGGAATCACTGTAGTGGGAGATACAGGGATGAAGAGTGTAATCCAGAGTGTGGATTGGATAAAGTTCTCTCCATTCTTAGGGATAACTCAAGACTGGAGGTGTTGCACTGGATAGGTTGGGTGCAGGGTTTTAAGGAAGGGAGGGCTCCAGTCAGATTCACATGTTAGGAAAAGCACTCTGGCTGCCTGCTCTTGGAGTAGGCCAGGCTAGAGGCTAGAAGACCAGTCAGAAGGTACCCATCTAAGCCACTCACTAGACCATGGTCTGGGTGAGAAATCATGACACTTGATTAAGTAGTAGTGATGAAAGGAACAGCCAAGAAAGTCCCCTTCAATCTCACCATTAGGTAAGATTCTAAAGGTGTGTGTTTTAAGATGTATTTGATGAATCGACCTTACAACACAGATTATATGCATTCATTCATTTGTTCATTCTTTCATTTATTCATCAAGTATTTGTTTGGCACCTCTTCCCAGGACTTCAACCCTATTGACACACAGGATGAGGGGCACAGTGTCTTTATACAAATAAGAAAAAGGCATCCCTTTCTCCAGATAGTTGCAGCCCTGTGTCAGGGCTCAGGGTTGGCCAGGAGTCCCCGCTTGGCTCCAAACTGAGGTGTCTCTGGGAGGACACAACCTTTACACAGGATACAGAGCTGCAGCAAAAGAAAATAGACAGAACTTGGTTATTGGGTATAGGAGTGGCTGGGAAGAGGGAGTGGAGGATGATATCTAGGTTCCGGGTTGACCACTGGCAGGGAGGTGATGGGCAGCTTAGCAGAGGAGGAGTGATATGGGAGTGGAGGGAGATGATGAACTCTACTGGGAACCTTTTGAGGAGGGGGGGCTGCCAGTCTGCTGGAGAGATGCCCATCAACTAGTGGCTCTGTGGACTTGGGACTCAGGAGAGAGCCCAGCTAGAGAACTGATTAGGGAGCCTTGGATTTGTGGGTCAGAACTGAAGCCATGGGAGAGATAAGACCACCCAGAGAGGGGATGCTGAGTGAGAGAGGAGGAGGAGAGCATCTTCTTCAACATGGCACCCACAGGAGAGACCAGTTCCCCCAGGAGATGTGGAGTCCAGGCTTGGACACATTGGCTGGAGGTACCTGTGGGCCCTCCAATGGCAAGAGCCAAGAGGTTTAGGGCTTAAGAGAAGCCAGGAAGGAGTTATGGATTTGGAGGTCTTTATATCTCAGATACTGGAGTTCTGGCCATTTACTCACAGCATGACCTTGAGAAGTTAACTCTTCCTTAACCTCTGGTTTATTCCTCTGAAATAAAGGTGGTTTGACTAGAGGTAAGATTATAATGGTGTGTGTTTTAAGATGTTCTTGATGAATCGATCTTATAACACAGATTATATTCATTCATTTTCTCATTCTTTCATTTATTCATCAAGTATTTATTTGGCACCTCTTTTGTTTTAGGCTCTGTTCCAGGCACTGGGGGCAGAGCTGGGAATAAAACAGGAAACAACCTGCTTTCCAGGAACAGAGAGTTTAGTGCAGAGATAAGTAAACATAAGGGGATAAACAAGTACTTGAGCAAGGTCATTCCAAATGCATGTAAATTCTCTGAAACAATGAACCGTGGTGCTGTGATAGAGAAGGATGAGACAGGGGTAGGCTCTATTAGACACAGTGGTCTAGGGAGAACCCTATGAAGACAGACATTTGAGCCAAGACCTGAATGATAAGGGCTGAGCTGTGCAAAGGTCTGGACAGAGTGTCCTGGGAAAGAAAGAGTAAATGGAAAGGACTTGGGGTCTGGCACAGGGTGGTCAAGGCCAGTGCGGCCAGAGCCCAACTGGGGAGAAGAAGATGGGCTATAGCCAAGGTCCAATAGGAGGCCTACCAGACCATGGGGAGAAGTTTAGATTTCATTTCAGATGTGCTGGGGAAAACAGTGGAGCATTTGAACACAGCAGTCACAGGTCTGATTTGTATTAAAAGTGGCAACTCATGTTGGCTGCTGTATGCATGGTGAATGGAATCCTGTCAGAGTGGTAGCAGGGAATCCAGCAAGGAGGTCCAAGCACGGATGGCAGTGGTGACCCCAGATTTGCCTAGCATTCAAAAGAGCCTTGGTGAACTCTTGACTCCAATAGTTCATGTTGCCAGTGTCTGTCTCTGAAAGCCTGGGTCGGGGTGGTTTGCCCCATGTGGCAAAATGGAAAATGAGACAGACAACATCAATCACCCAGATGAAAATTTCAGGACATTGGACAGGGGGACTAAGGCAAAGGATAATCCTGAAAAAAACCTCTCTCCTGGTTATCCCAGTTGCTTCAGTGATGTAAACAATGCTGGCCTGGCAAGGAAGTGTCAGAGATGCAAAAGGCAGCGAGGACTCTTCTTAGCCCCAACCCTTCTGCTTTAGGGGAACATGTTCATAGTGCCGTTTAGAAGCACAAAAAGTTTTTGTTTCTTGGACCCTTGTGAAAATATTCTTTGGATTGTAGGGCCAAGAGTCACCCTCCCTAACTGTCTTCTCTCCCCATCTTCACTTACACTTACACATGTTCCTTGGACATAGGAAGGTGGATAATGGGGAGGAAACATCTGCTCCTTCTTCCCATGCTCTGTCTTCTTCCCCATCTCTAGGCTGTTCTGTTCCTAAATGGAAAAAGAACAGAATAATTGTCTTATGAATGCCTTGACTTTTGAGCAAGCAGAGGAGAAGGTGCTAATCTGGTAGGTCAGAACCCAGTTCATAGGACAATATCTTCCTATTGTCTATTTCAATGGACTTTCTTATAATGGGTCCCACTGTAATTAGGATAGAGACTTAGATCTTTAAATGACCTTTAAGACCTTGCAGGACATGGTTCCCCCCACCCTGTCTAGCTTCAATACCCACTGCTCTCTCCTGTTCTTGCTAGAGTCAGTCCATCTGCTATTATTCCAGTCTTTCATGCTTGCTACACTGTTTCCAGCCCCAGAGCCTTTGCACAGGATGCTCCTTCTTCCTGGAAAGCACTTTTCCTCACTGCTCACATGACTGGCTCTTTTTCCTCTGAGTGTCAGCTCTGCACCCATGCTCTGGGTGGTCTGCCCTAGTTAGCTCAACTGAAATAGGTCTTCCCCTTGTCATTTGCCATCTCAATTTTTGTTTTTTTCTAAATTTCAATAGCTTTTGGGTGCAGGTGGTTTTTGGTTACATGGATAAATTTTTTGTTGGTGATTTCTGAGATTTTAGTGCACCTGTCACCCAAGCAGTGTACACTGTACCCAATAGTAGTCTTTTATGCCTCGCCCCCTTCCCAACCTTCCCTGCAAGTCCCCAAAGTCCACTATACCATTCTTATTCCTTTGCATCCTCATAGCTTAGCTTCCACTTATAAAAGAGAATATACAATATTTGGTTTTCCATTCCTGAGTTACTTCACTTAGAATAATGGCCTCCAGCTCCATCCAAGTTGCTACAAAATACATTATTTCATTCCTTTTTATGGCTGAGTAGTATTTCATGGTGTATATATATACAGCACATTTTCTTTATCCGCTCGCTAGTTGATGGGCACTTAGATTGGTTCCATATCTTTGCAATTGCAAATTGGACTGCTATAAATATGCGTGTGCATGTGTCTTTTTCATATAATGACTTCTTTTCCTTTGGGTAGTTACCCAGTAGTGGGATTGCTGGATCGAATGGTAGTTCTACTTTTAGTTCTTTAAGGAATCTCCATACTGTTTTCCATAGTGGTTGTACTAATTTACATTCCCGCCAGCAGTGTAGAAGTGTTCCCTTTTCAATTTTGTGGTTCTTTGCATAAGCCTGACACAATCTGCCGGCGTAGTAGCTTGCTTCTTTGTGTCAAGTGTCTTCCTTTCTAGAAGGTGAGCAATATAAGGACAAAAATGGCTTCTGCCTTGTTCACTCCTATAGCCTGAGGGCCCAGAAACAGATCCTGGGATATATTAGGAGCTCAATACATATTTGTGGAATGAATCTATGATCGCTAAATTAATCAGAGGATCAGAGGAGATCTCTGCACTCGTCTCTGTCTCTAAGAGCCTTTGTGTTTAGAAATCCTTTGTTACTGAAGCAGTGCTGACCCACCCCAGAACCATGACACACAAAAATGTAAATTATTTCATCTGGATGAAGAGGCCTCTATACCAGACACAGAGAGGCTGACCCGGAAGGCAGGGAGTCTGCACATCTCCCTTCCAGGGCCCATTCAGGAAACTGGATGTCATGCCCTTCTTCCTGGCAAGCACACCCCATACCAAACATGACATTAGATCACACTGACCCCCATGCCAGCTGGAAGTCTCAGGAGCAGCCCTAAATCACACAGCCATCCTGAAGTGGGAGCATAACCTGGGCCTGAGCCATAGATCACCAGGCACGTGGCGGACGTCGTTTATCACCTAACTCCATAAAGCCTCCTCATGGCACCTGAGGAAGCTGGCTTGAAGCGCTTCGCTAAACAGCGGCTCAGGGAGTAATTGTCCTCATATGTAAATTTCCCTGTGTTTCAGAGGACTGTCTTTTTTTCTTTTTCATCCCCTCTCTTTTTCTTTCTCATTCTGTTTTCCTTTTCTGACCCCTCCTTCTCTTCTTTTGTCTTCTTTTGTTTTCTAGGAGGGAGTGGTGCTACTGTTGCCTTTGTCTAGAAAAATGTGTTGTTCTCAAGTTAGGTAAACTGAGGCAAGAGATGGAGGACACACGGGGAGGGGGTCACAGAGCACAAGGATGGCAAACCCAGGAGAAAACCCCACTCGGAAGTGAACCTGCAGGGAAATTTAGTGAGGCTGCTGTGTTGTGCTGGGTTCTCCAGGAGAGGGTGTGTGGTGGATGGTTGGTGGGGGACAGGAGTGTGGTCTTGGGACCTGGTTCAAACCCTGGCTTCCTCCTTTACTTCATCATATGTGGTAAGGAACTTCACAGCATCTAGAAATAAGGGTGGACTCTGGAGGCACTCACGTATGCTTCCAAATGCCTGTCCCACTATTGTTGTAAACTGAGCACCCTTTCTCCTGCCCCCCTTTTCTCTTGTCTGAGTAGTGAGATAGGAACAGTGGGTCTCCCACAACGCTGTGGTGAAGAGTGGAGGGAATGACAAGCGAGATGGTGCCTGACACGCTGTAAAGTGCCCTACGGACAGACGATGGCCACGGGCATGCTCATGAATCTCCTGAACGATGCAGCAGCACCGCTCACAGGGAGTGAGGTCCAGAGCGTAGTCCTCCGGAGCTGCCTCCTCCTGAGGAGATTCTGGTGCCTTGTTCTGCTTCACCCCAAGCTTTTGCACATGCCAGTCTTTCCCCTGGCTTAGCCCAGCATAACATGAGAGGGAGGAGGTCCTGACCTCCAGGTCATCAATTACTTCCAGCCGCCTCTGTTCTCCTCTACCTGACAGTCCATTGCACCCAAACCATCCTCATCCAAACTGTAGTCCATCAGTTCTTCTGAACCCGGTCCTCCTGCAGGATGCCTCATCTCAGTGTTCAGCATCACCCCATCCCCAGACCAGACACTTGGCATCATCTGTGACTTCTCCCTGTCCTCCACTCCACATATACTGTCTGTCACCAGGTTGTGCATCTTTACCTCCTAAATCTCAGCCCCACTCCCTGCAATCCACATCCATTTTCTCTGCCTGTGCTGAAGCCTCATCTTCTCTTTCCTGGACTTCGCTACATTTTTCCGACAGGTTCCTTGCCTCTGGGCTGACATCTGCAATCCATCCTGCCTGCATTCAGACTAAAATTCCTGAAGCATAGCGCTGGCCATGAGCTGCCCCCAGTCAGAATCCTTCTGTGGCTTCCTCTTACCTTTGGAATGACATTTGAAACATGAGACCTTGTGCTACCTGGCGCCACCCTCTCTTACTCCTCCTTCCATCATCCGTCATCCTACGCTGAAGTCAAATGCCTGTGGGTTGTTCCCACGCATACCCACTGCCTCTCTGCATCTGAACCTCTGCCAACTCTGTTCCCTCTTTCTGGAATGTCTTCGTCTGCATCTCTGTTTAAGCAAAGACTCCCTTCTGAGATCAAATCCCAAGTGGCCTCCTCTTGTCTCTCAACCAGGAACTTTGTTTCCCATGAAGTCAAGCAGGGACATTTAGTACCTAGAGCTTTCCCTGCCCATTAGGCTAAGAGAAGCTTCACTGTTTCTCTCACATCCTTTCCCACAGCCTGTTTTCTTCCTGACTCAGCCAATGAATGAATCCCCCCATTAATCTCAGGGTTGGAAGGAACCCCAGAGGTCAACTATTTTAACCTACCCCTGGGTGGTTGAAAACCTCTGAAATAATCTGTTTCTGAATAAATGAGATATATTATCAGGGGAGGGGAAAGAAAGATGATAGATCCTTGGCCATTTGCTGTTTGCATGTCGCAACGAGAGCTTGGGAAAGGAGGCCCCATGTGGCTCTATAAATGGACAAAAAAAAAAAAAGGCTTTTGTTTTCTTTGGCCACTGGTTGACCCAGGAGATGGCAGACACATAAAATGGTTATGTGTGACATCTGTTCCATATTTAGCAGGGCCATTGGAGCAGCTGGACTGGTGGCAGGACTGGCTCCTGTGTCAGTGACAGCAGAGGCTCTGGAATCCCACAGATATGGGTATCTGTATGACCAGAACATGTCATTCAAACGTTCCAAGGCTCAACTCTTGTACCCATGAATCACTGTTGAAGTCTGATCTAAAGTCCCTGAGGGCTTCTGAGAATTCCCTGGGTCAGGATGGGGTGGGGTGGGGAATTCTAATCTCAAGGTCTCCCAGACCCCTGGCTCTGCCTTGCATTCGTTTTGTATGTTAACAGTTCATTGAGCTGTGAGATGAACAAGACGGGCGTTGCAAAGGAAACCTGAGCTGAGAGTACATTTCCAGTGTTAATAAAGCTTCCCTTTTGTTGTAGGTTTCCAAACATTGGTGTATGCTGTATGATGGTTCAGGTGGGAAAGTCCTCATTTCCCCAACCTCCTCCTGACACAAAACACTTGGCCCCCAGTTGTGAAGATCTAGGAGGGAGCTGGTGAAGATGTTTCTATCACAGGGATCCAAAGACTTTAAAGTGGACTCCAGGCATCCCCATCCTTAAAATGTTGGCTATCTGCTCTCCACCCATTGGTTCCTTCAGCTCTTGTATCCCTCTCAGCATCGCCTCATCTTGTTGAGTTCTTGTATTGGTTTCCCAAGGGCTGCCATACAAAGTGGGACAAACCAGACATCTCAAAACAACAGAAATTTATTTTCTCACAGTTCTGGAGGCTGGAAATCTAAAATCAAGGTATTGGCAGGGCAATGCTCCCTCCAAGACTTCGAGAGGAGAATCCTTGCCTCTTTGAGCTTCTGGTGGCACCAGGCATTCCCTGGCTTGTGGTTATGCAACTCACAACTCCAGTCTCAATCTCATCTTCCTCTGCCATCTTCCCTCTGTGTCTATGTGTCTCTGTCTTCATATGACATTCTCCTCCCTGTGCCTCTGTTTTCTTATCAGGTCACCAGTCACATTGGATCAGGACCCAGTGTAACTAATTATAATGTCATCTTGGCTTAATTACATCTGCAAAGAACTTATTTTCAAAAAAGGTCATATTCACAGGTACCTGGGGTTAGGACTTCAATAGATTTCTTTTTGTGGGGGCACAATTCAACCCACAACAGTCTTCTTTTATTTACTTATTTTTTAAAAAAATTTTATTTATTATACTTTAAGTTCTGGGGTACATGTGCAGATCATGCAGGTTTGTTACACAGGTATACATGTGCCATGGTAGTGGTTTGCTTCATCCATCACCCCATGACCTACATTAGGCATTTCTCCCAATGCTATCCCTCCCCAATCCCCCCACTGCCTGCTATTCCTCCCCTAGTACCCCATCTCCCAGGCCCCGGTGTGTGATATTTCCCTCCCTGTGTCTACGTGTTCTCATCGTTCAACACCCACTTATGAGTGAGAACATGTGGTGTTTGGTTTTCTATTTTTGTGTCAGTTTGTTGAGAATGATGTTTTCTGTTTCATCCACGTCCCTGCAAAGGACATGAACTCGTCCTGTTTTAGGGCTGCATAGTATTCCATGGTATATGTGCCACATTTTCTTTATCCAGTCTATCATTGATGGACATTCAGTCTTCTTTTTTCTTATTTCATCTCTGTACTTCCTCACCTTACTCCTCTTGGAAGGCCCCCAAAAGCTCTACTTCCTTCTCTATCATGCAGGGCCCTTTATCCTTCCTGGGGACCTGCAGCCAATGCCTATTTTCAACTTATCTAAGGTGACCAAGATGACTACGGCTTTCAATTATGCAGAGCCCATCCTTCCTAGAAGCTAGACCACAGCCCCCTTCTTTTTCTTTCTTATTATACATAGTGTACAAATGGGATCCCTACAGTTATATATCTCGCTTTCTGAAATACTTCTTAATAAATCATGAACATCTTTCCATGTCAACAAATGTATTTCTGCCACAGGCTTTTTTTTTTCCCATTTATTTTATTGCATTTTAGGTTTTGGGGTACATGTGAAGAACATGCAAAATTGTTGCATAGATACACACGTGTCTGCCACAGGCTTTTTAAGGGCCACAAATAACTTCATCATGCATGTCTCTTCCATAGTTTAGGTTAACCAATCACCAATTGTCGGGCACATATGCTGCATCTACTTTTGCCCAGCTGATTGAATTACTATGACGAACACCTTCATACACATCTGCAAGTCTGAGTTTTGGAATCTGGTGGTTTCCCTGGTGGGCTGCTATCCATGTGCGCATTCTCTGGGTGAACAGGAGGCACATGCTTTGCTAAGCCAGCAAAATAATTGCAGCCAGAGCTAAAGACGGGGGCAAGTTCCTGACGCAGCACCTTATGCTGTCCATTAATAGAGCTGGATGATGCTCCTCCATGCCTTAAATCTGCAGGCCTGTCTCATTCTAGAAGGAAACGGTTGGTTCCCATCCCGGAATCAGTGTTTGGAAACATACAACAAAAGGGAAGCTTTATGAACACTGGAAATGTACTCTCAGCTTAGGTTTCCTTTTCAACACCCATCTTTTTCATCTCACAGCTCAATGAACTGTTAACGTCACATATATCTTTTGTTCCAGCTACGAATCCAGTTACTCCAGGCTTCTGACTAACTGCAGACAGATAAGATTTAGTTTTCCCAGGGAGCAGGAGAGAGAGAAAGAGAGACAGAGAGGTGGGATGGTTCATATTGGTCTTTTGACCTGAGCAGCAGCAGACGCTTCCATCTTCTTGTGGCGTGATTGTAAACTTCCACTTTCCTGTGTCGATGAGGGCCTCTATTCAGTCCATTCTTTGGCAAAATGTGTTGTGTTGACTATGGCCGCTGCTTGTGTACATACAGAGATGCTGAGAGCCAGTGGGATTCAAGAAAGGGGCAACTTTCCATTCAGGCTCAGAGGAGGATCTGTCATTTAACCTCAATTTCCCTTGTAGCTAAGTTCACCCCAGATGATGCAATGAGATTATGATCAATGGCAAATTGCAAGACAAAAACTAGGGTGCATTCTGTTACTCGCCTGAATGGGGCTGGCATCCTCCTTGACTCAACCTTGAAGGCTTACTAGCTGATGTCAGTCCTTGCCTCTAATCCTTGCTCTTAAGCTCCCTGATTCCCTGTCAGAACTTTTTTTTACCTATCCTAATCTGGTGGTGTAATGTGTTTGGAAGCAAGAGAGATGTTAGGGCTTCACGATAAATTTCAAGTTCAGAAGAGCCCTCTCAGTTTTGGTTGCGTTTTCCGAACAGTCACCATCCCTAGGTTACTTCATGGACCTGTGGCAACGAGGCTGGAATTCCTGGAGTAAAATCAGGCCCTGAAAACAACAGGGCTTTGGAAGCAGACATATGGGCTCCAATTCCTCCTATAGTTTATTAGTGCTTT
Organism: Sapajus apella; assembly: GCF_009761245.1. NCBI lineage: Eukaryota > Metazoa > Chordata > Mammalia > Primates > Cebidae > Sapajus > Sapajus apella. The sequence continues at coordinate 5,491,383 of NW_022437016.1, read as the reverse complement.
CATTTTGGGTGAGCCAAGATCCTTCCTCCCCTGCCAAATAGGGCCTATGAGAAATCTAACTTCTGTTCACCTCTATGGACTTTTGCTACTCTCAAGGAAAACGTGAATGAAATAGCACTTTGGAAAACTGCCAGATGTTTGACAAATGAGACTCACTGATTTCTGGGCAACAACTGAGAGTGGTGATTTGGAGTTTGGTGGATGTGGGTTTGAGTGCCATTTTCACCACTCTGAGCTGAACTTCCTCATGTATAGTATTTCTAATAGCTAAGACTCATTGAGAGCTTACTCTGTGCTATGCAAAGTCTGAAATGTTTTATGTGGGATAATGCAGCAATTTGCAATATAAATCTTGTTGGGTAGGCACCATTAATATTCTCATTTTTGAGGAGAGAAAACTGAGGCACAGAGAGGCGATGTGCTGAAGGTCATCCAGCCAGTAGTTGTCATAGCTGGGGTTTGACAAACCAGTCAGAATTCTACCTCCCTCATTGGGTTTTTGTGAGAATCAGTGTCTTCCAGATTTCTCATCTAAAAAGTTGCCATGTTCCCCTTTGTCATTGGCATTATGTGGTGAACTAGTCCAAGATTATGCCAATATCCCATTGCTTATAAAACCTCCACCCACCAACCTTAGCATCCATTGCCAATTCCTGCCTAAATAACCTCTACCATGATGGTTGCCAAATGGTGAGTTTCTGTTTTCATCATTCCTTGACATTTACTGGTTGACATTCTATGTAAAGGATAATTTTGTCTTCTACTTCATTTGCTAATTAATTAATATCAGTGCAGAAGTCATAAAGTCCTATATTTTTTAGTGGGATATAATCTATTGCTGTTATTATTTACTTTGAAAATTGTCCCAGATTTTCCTAGTGGAAGCACCTTCAAGCTGGCTCTCATGTGCTCTTGAGCACGTCTTTACTTTCTGGCCCAAGATGTTCCAGGTTTATCTTGTACTTTACTACCCTGCCCTGGGCCTGGAGTCAGCCATTTCTTCAAAGGTTCCTGGTTTCTGTTAGTGAACGATGGTATTTAGAAACCAAGAAGTGGGGGGACTGAATGCTCATTTCTACTGGAGCATCATTATTTTTTATGAATATTTTATTTTTAGTTATATGTTGTGCATACATACATAGCGGTAAAAGCATATATAAATCCTAAAAGAATATAAATTCTATAGGAATATATTAAGCTGATAATTTTGTCTGTCCTGTTTGATTCCAGAGTTGCAACAAATAGGCTTTGCTCCCTAAGTTGAGGAAATGATTTGTCTCATTTTATATGAGACTTGTGGTATGGAATTATAAGGTAGAACCAAAATGTGTGGGATGAATATTTCTTTTTCTTTCTTTCTTTTTTTGTTTTAAATGTCATTTAATGAAGATATATAAAGTTTCTTTTAAACTAATTTTAACAACTTATTTCTTCTGCATTTTCATTTTTTTTGAACAACGAGAACATGTGGACACAGGGAGGGGAACATCACATACTGGGGTCTGTTGGGGGATGGGGGGCTAGGGGAGGGATAGCAGGGCGTGGGGAGATTGGGAAGGGATAACATTAGGAGAAATATCTAATGTAGGTGATGGGGGGATGGAGGCAGCAAACCACCATGGCATGTGTGTACCTGTGTAACAATCCTGCAAGATCTGCAAATGTACCCCAGAACTTAAAGGAGCATTATTATTTCTAGACCATCTCATTGGACAGAGCTAGGAAATATTTATATGTATATATGCATACACATACACCTCTATGTCTCTGTGTCTTTATATCTCTCTCTAAATCATAAGTTCATAGTGATACTTCCAATTACAATTTGACACCACAGTTTTCATTCTAGACTCCTCCCTCCTGTATTTTTAAATCCCTTCTCTGACAGTGAGAAACCAGTTCTTATTATTCTCAACATATTTGCTTATTTGCTAATACCCTTGTATTTAACCAGCCTCTCAATCAGATCACGCTGAGTGCTTCTAGGATCAGCAGGATCCCCTGTCTCCCAGATCCCATTGCCCATTGGACACCAGGCATGCTTCTCTTCTTCTCAGCGAGGAACTTTTGATATGAAGGGTAGGTCCTCCATTTGGGCCATTGAAGGAGATAAAGGGTCATGGTGACATCTTTGTATATCCAGGTACATTTATTGACCTTTCACTTAGTGACACTCATGGTGCCAGGTGTTGGGAACATACATGGACATTTACCCAGACCTGAGCTTCAAAAACCTTACTGTTTCATAAGCGAAGCAGACACGTGGGCTGATAATGCTGATCATAGTGTTAAGATGCCATGTAGAGTCCCAGCTATGCGACTGACGCTTCTGGGGGAAAAGGGAAGGCCTAACACAGAAGGGACCTCACTGGGTGACTATGAGTCATCCAGGTGACTAAGAAGGCAGGAGTGAACAGGAGCAGGAAATGCTAGGCAGAAGGAACAGCAAGTCAATGGTGCACAAGCATAAAACTGTGCATTGGTAGTGTGGCCACTCACATCACCATCTGGCAGTCAGGAAGTTGACTCTTTTTTTTAAACTTTTATTTCAAGTTCAGGGGTATTTGTGCAGGTTTGTTATGTAGGTAAACTTGTATCATGTAGGTTTGTCGTACAGCTTATTTCATCACCCAAGTATTAAGTCTAGTGCTCATTAGTTATTTTTCCTGATCCTCTCCCTTCTCCCACCCATCATCCTCCAGTAGGTCCTGGTGTCTGTTGTTTCTGTGTCAATGTGTTCTCACCATTTAGCTCCCACTTATCAGTGAAAATATGTGGTATTTGGTTTTCTGCTCTTGCATTGGTTTGATAAGGATAATGGCCTCCGGTTGCATCCATGTTCATTGCAGCACTGTTCACACTGTCAAAGACATGGAATCAACCTAAATGCCCATCAATAGTAGCCTAGATAAAGAAAACGTGGTACCTATACAGCATAGAGTATGATGCAGCTAAAAAAAGAATGAGAGCATGTCCTTCACAAGAAGTTGACTCTTGAAGGTCAGATGATTGATTGCTCTTGGTCAGGGGCAGTCAGAGACATGTGTGTCCACTTGGAAGACGAATAATTTAACATCCCATCAAACTTATGGTCTTTAAATATTAATTTAGTATTGATTTGGGAGGGACAGGAAAATGGTGGTTTCCAATTTATTAAAAATATGTACCTCTTCATTTGATTAAAAAATAAAGTACTTGTTACCAGATTTTCCAGGTTACACAGCCCTTTTGGAGGTATCCTAAACAATTAGATGGCTGGTGCAGGGCTGGCAGTATGGTGTGCAGTTGCATTGTACCTTTTGTACAGATTTAGGCGGGAGATTGCAGGACTTTCTATGACAAGGGAGCAGAACCAGATGACTCTTTCCCATTATGTAAGGAGTTGCAGGTGAGAACCTGAGTTATTTCTCTAAGATAAGCAACACATTTCAGGTGGATTTCAGCGAGACTTTATCTAGCATCTCTTATCCACTGGTATCCTGAGCAGCTGTCCATTTGACCCATTGCTTATTCCAGTTTCCATGGTTCCAGAGTGAATCAGAGACACAGCTAATTCTTCTAGTTGATGGTGATATTCTTTCACTCTTGTGCTTTTTATTTTTTCTAAAACCCAACACGTCTGTTCCTATCCAAACATTTACTCCATCAGATATCATTTGGTCTGTCCAGCTTGGACCAAGAACAGAATAGAAGAAGAAAAAAAAAGGAAAACATTTCTTTTAAGGTGGGCTCCCTCCAAAAGCTCTTGAGATCCCATCTGTCACCACTGAAACTGGAGGCGGCAGTTATGAATTGGTTATGATTCTCTCATACCTGGGCCAAGTGCTCCTCTGTGCAGGCCATGGAAGCGAAAGTTGGAGAAGCAAGCTGGTGTTGTAAACAAGCTCTCCAGGGCAATGTTTTCTCGTGAAAAGTTGTTTACAAGCTCCACAGGAGCATCATTTATATAAAACAATCACTACACTCATTACCCAAGCATTCTCATTTATTCATTAAAACAGGTAACTGCAGGACTTGGCAAACCTGTGTTCACTGGGTTCTATGGATTCCTGTTCTTCCAAAGCAACAATATTCACTCCTTTAGCATTTTCAACATGGTGATAGTAACAGTAACATTTACCGAGCACTTACTTGGCCAGGGCTTTTTGATGCATGTTCTACAGTTTAATCTTCACAGCAACCTGGTGAGGTAGGTATTATTATCCCACTTGATGTATAAAGAAAATGAGGCTCACAGGTATGCAGTGGCTTGCTCAAGGCTTCCTAGCAGGTAAGCAGCAGGGCTGGGCTAGCTGCTTCTCTGGGGACAATTGGATAGGATGGAGCTTTTGCTACCCAGAAAGAGGGTATAGACTAAAGAGCAGGCAGGAAACATGCACACTTGTTTGGCTTATTTCTTTGTATTGTTCCACTTTCTGCAGAGGGCTAACAAACTCCAAAATGTTTTACAGTTAGTGAAAAATAACCCATGACAGAGTCAGTTTGGGTGTAACCTCGACCTGAGTGAGGACATCTGGGTCCAGCCCTGCCATATTAATTTGAATCCCATAGCCTCTCTGGGCCTCTGGTTCTTTACCTATAAAACGAGGAGGAAAATAACTGGTTTGAGGAATTCATGAGTCCTGATGGGATCCATTGATAGGGTTCTTGGATGAGAAATCTACGAATTACTTGAAATTAAATGCAAAATGGTGTGTATTTGTCCATTTTAGGTTCTCAAAATGATTTGTGGCCTAATAATTATGATAACAATGACAATAATGAGGACCATTTATTAAGTGCTTCTTAAATAATGAATCTCACGCTCTTTATATTATCTCATAAAACTCTAGGAACTAAGTATTATTATTTTAATTTAAAAAACAATTAGAACTGAAGCTCAGGGAGGCTGAGTAGCCTAGTTAAGACCATGGGTGGCAGAACCCAGGGTAAGACCCCAGGGATCCCTTGCTCTTAATTGCAACAGTGTGTCTTACCCTTCTTACTCCAAGCTGTTTCCTCAAGCCTCAAAGATGTAAGGAATGACTGAATGGAATGAGAGCCTCAGGCAAATTGTGGTTTGGAAGAGGGGATTATTAGGGGTTGTTGATCAGTATACCCCTTAAGCATCTCCTTGGAAGGAAAGCCCACTGTTTTGTGGGGCTACTCAGCCATTCATTCAACAAACACCAAACTCCCATGAGGGGCTGACTTTGTGCCAGATGTTGTGGAGATGGAGATTTCCAGGAAATGGCCTGGCCGGAGAGTCCTAAGTGACAGCCAATGGCAGGATGTGATCAGGACCAAGGCTGGGGTCCAGGAAGGGCAGGAAAGGTCTTGCCAAAGAGGCAAACTAATTTGGGTTTTGAAGAGCTTTCATGAGTCTGGGACAATCCTCAGTGTCCATCCCAAGAGAGTTTCATGACAAAGAGAATAATGACAACAAACTAATGTTTATGAGCCTTTACTATCTTCCAGAAACTCTTCTAAGTGCTTGCAAGCCTGATTTTATTCAACTCTCACACCAATTCTTTGAGTGGATACTGTCGTTCCATTTTACAGTTGAAGAAACCACGGCTCAAAGAGATGAAGTAACTTGACAAAGTTCATGCAACACGTAGTGGCAAAGACAGGATTTAAACTCATGTCTGTTTGACCCCCAAATACAGGCATGTCCTCACTGAGTACACTGCCTCTATCATTCTTCCAGGAGACTGATCAGAGCCCAGGAGGGTGGCAGCCTTTGGAGAGAGAAGGATTCCCATGTTTGGCATGCCCTACACAATACAATGTATTCTCTCCATTTAGAAGATACAGAACTGAGGCCCAGAGAGGCCGAGTGCCCTGCACAAGACTGTATAGGTAATCAGCTCCAGAGATGCCAGAGTCTGAGACTTTCCTGCTGAGCTACAAAGCAAGTATTTTTAAACTCTATGCCCCAACTCTAGGCTAAAGAATGCCCACCATCAGCTTCACCCATCCCAGTGGGTTATTCCAGTTCAGGGCCTTCACATAATTCAGGCTGCATGTGAATCTATGCTGTGCTTCTTATTAGCTGTGTGACCTCAGGCAGATTATGTAGCCTCTCTGAGCATCTCATTTCTCAACTGTAAAATGGGAGATAATAGACTATACCAACTTCGGAGCATGAGGAGAAAAATGAGGCAAGGCACAGCGCCTGGCTAAGAGTAACTGCTAAATCATTGCTCGCTTTCATTGTCATTGCGAATGAGAAGGCATGGCATTCAATAAATGATAACGTTGCTAGACTGATGAAAGAAGGAGGAGGGGTGTTAGAGTAAAGACCTTCCAACCTCTCCTGAGTCTGTAATTCTCAGATTCGGTTATTATGCTTGTATGTGACATTTCTCACACGCCTTCTCTGGGAAGCTAAACCAGGCACCTAATTAGCAAAGGCCATTTAGTTCCAAGGGGCTGGGTTGTGCAGTTGCTGGGTGACGGCCTGATGGGGGACTGTGGAGCTGCGGGAGCGGGTACTGAGGGCCTGGTTCCTGCTCTTTCTCTTTGCAGCCAGCTTCCTTCCACTTGCGTCCTCCACCACTCTCTTCCCCCATCCCACCCACTGGAACTCTGGAGCTGCAACTGTTTGTTCCCAAATGGGAAGAAATCCAAGTCACTGGCCTGTCCCATCACACTTACCCAAATTAATCTAAGAAAACAAGCCAGGCGCGGTGGCTCATGCCTGTAATCCCAGCACTTTGGGAGGCCGAGGTGGGTGGATCACAAGGTCAAGAGAGAGAGACCATCCTGGCCAACATTGGTGAAACCCTGTCTCTACTAAAAATGCAAAAATTAGCTGGGCGTGGTGGCATGAGCCTGTAGTCCCAGCTACTTGGAAGGCTGAGGCAGGAGAATTGCTTGAAGCCGGGAGGTGGAGGTTGCAGTGAGCCGAGATTGCGCCACTGCACTCCAGCCTGGGAGGCAGAGCCAGACTCTGTCGTAAAAGAAAAGAAAGATGAGGACACACACACACACACAACACCACATACACACACTTAGGGTTAGTTGTAAGGAAGCTGAGACCCGGGCATTTATGTGAGGCTTGGGATTGCAAGAGGCAGAGCTGGAAGGCGAGTCCTGGTTTTTGTCCCCAAAGTAGTTCTCTTTCTCCCACACATACTGCCTGTCTTCTTTTTGTCTCAGTCTCTTCAGACGGAATATACAAGTGGACGATGACCAGACCATCTATGACAACAGAGCTCTAACCCGTAACTTTTGCAGCAAATTGTCCCAAATGGTCAGGACTTGGCCAATGACTGCCAGCTTCTCTTTGTCCCTGCTTCAATCTGTTAGCAAAAGTTCTCTGAAAAGGAACTCAGAGGAAAGAGACTTTATTCCAGTGAATAGTTTGCAAACCTGGTACACGCAGCCTCCAGCAACCTCCCGCACGATGTCAAAGGAAGGTGCATTTTGTTCCAGAGATCAAAGGGAAGCTTCCGGTTTTATGGCAAAACTCCTGCCTAGGTTCCCAATCAGATCCATTTATGCAAATAAAGGATTGAAACTCACTTAGTTCTGATTGGCTGATAGAGTGGAGCCCTGATTGGCCAGGGCAGGTGAGCTCTGATCAGTTGGTTCAGATGAGCACTGAAAGTCCCAGAATTAAGAGTTGGTGACCAGCCTGGCCAACGTGGTGAAACCCTGTCTCTACCAAAAATACCAAAATTAGTTGGGTCTGGTGGCAGGCGCCCAGCTACTCGGGAGGCTGAGCCATGAGAATTACTTGAACCTGGAAGAGGGAGTTTGCGGTGAGCTAAGATCGTGCCATTGCACTCCAGCATGGGCAACAGGGCGAGACTCTGTGTCAAAAAAAAATAAAAAAATAAGAATAAAAAAGAAAGTCCCAGAGTTAAAAAGTTACAGGTTTTGAGGGGAGCTCAGACTATGTGCATTACCTTCAGTCAGCACATGGATGCTTGGCTCTATTTTAAATTTAGTCCCAGTTAGCCACTTGGGATCCATCTTGAAGGAATGGCTTTTTTGGGTTCACATTTGTTCACATATTTCACCAGCCAGAGAAAGCAAATATATATGCTCCCCAGGCCAACTGCCCACTTATAGTCAGCCTGCTTCTTTCTCATTCCAACAGTCTCCAATCTGAGTACACCTGAAGCCTCCATCTCTTTCCCCATTAAAATCTTTTCAATTTTCCTGCCTTCTCTTGAGTCTGAACCAAATGCCAGTGATGGTGGCTGACTCCCATGCTATGGAAGCTCTGAGTAAGTAGCCTCTATTCGTTCTCATGTAGGTGGTCTTTGCTTATTTCCACACTCTCCAGCCCTGCAAATCCACTCTCTAGCCCAGGACAGCCTTCATTTGGAGATGAACTATTGCATGAGCCCCTGGGGAGTCTCATTTCCCCATTTTACTCACCACTCATTCATTTCCTCACGAGTCTTCCTCAACTTCTGTGACTCTGTCACTCAATTAAATTAAATTAAAACCTACCATTGACTCCTCATAGCTCAGGAAGCAAAGCGTTACTCCCATTTTCCTGGAGCAGGATGTGGTTAATGTGCTCATTTCAAGGTGGATGGCTGGGTTCAAATATTTTTTCTATCACTTACTACAAGGAAAACTGTAAGTGTGTGCTCTCATGGCTCTGGGTCTCAGTTTTCTCATCTGTAACATGGGCAGAATGAAAGTGCTTCCATTATGAGATTGCACTGAGTTGTGAAAATTAATGAGTTCATTTCTTAAACCAACAGATATTTACTAAGTGCCTACTGTGTGCCAGGTGTAAGGATATAGCAATGAGCAAAACAAAATCCCTACTCTCAGGGAGACTGCATTCTACTTTGGGCAGACAGAACATGCCACCCTCCCCACTACACACATGATGTGTCAGGTGTTTAGTGGGAATGAAAATGATACAGCCACTTTGGCAAACATTTTGGCCTGCTTCTTAGAAAATTAATGTATCTTTACCATAGGCCCTATCATCTCCTCCCTATGCATTTGTTCAAGAGAAAATAAAAGCATTGGTTCACGCAAAAATCTGCATGAAAATGTTCATTTATAATCACCCCAAACTGGAAACTGCACATGTCCTCCACTGGGGAATGGATATATAAACCATAATACATCCCTGGAATGGAATACTATTCAGCACTGAAAAGGAGTAGACTACTGCAATATGCAACAGCACATTACGCCAAATGAAAGGATCCAGACTCACAGAGCTACACACTGTGTGATACCATTCATATGACAACCTCAAAAAGCAAAGCTAAAGGAACAGAAGACAGATCAGTGGTTGCCAGGGGCTGGGGTCAAGGGAGGGTTTGACTACAAAAGGAATCTTTTGAGTTAATGGAAACTCTTCTTGCTTGTATTCGTGGTTACATGACTCTGCATCTGTCAAAACTCACAGAACTTACAACAAAATAGATGAGTTTTGCTTTATGTAGGTTGTACCTCAAAAAATATATTAGTGCTAAGAGTATAAGATATAAATGTTAGAAGAAAAGTAAGGCGGGATAAAGCAGGCCAGAACATGGCAGAGAAAGGCATGCCAAAAAGGGCTCAGGGAAGACATTGGGGCAGAGACCCAAGTGCTGCGTAGACATTTGGGATGAGATCTTTAGGAAGCAGGAACGATGCCCAGAGTTCCTGAGCCTGAGGCAAACTGTCGGGGAACTGGGGCAAGTGGTCAAGAGGCTGGAGTGGGGGTGGGTGAGAGGCTTAAGAAGTTGCTCTGAGCAGAACAGACTGGCAAATGGGGATGGGGTATGTATGGAAAGATGGAGAAACCACACAGGAAGTAAATGCAGGATTGGTCAGCTTGTATCTTGCACACTCTATGTGCTCAATAAACTTCAGTCATATTATTCTTAATTCCTTTTGCCTGCCAATGTGAGGAGTCTTCCTTCAGTCAATTGGGTCAGTTGCTGTCTTCAAAATATACCACGTGAACATCTTTCTTCTCTGCCTTTGCTCAGTTGTAACCCGGCCTGGGATGCCTTCCCTCCTGCCCTCCATCTTAGGACCTTGGAGAGAAGAGCTAAACCTCTCAGAGCCTGGGACTGGAGCAGTATAGCTGGCTTCCCTGGACTTTTGTGAGCGGAAAATAACATGCATGTGGTCATCTCATACTGAGAAAGACTCGAGTCTTTCTGATGATGAGTCCCTGGTTGTGACATGGCCCTGAGACTGCTGAGTGCTGAGGACTTTCCTTGCGCTCCAGGCAGAGGGGGCCGACGCATATGCTCTTTAAGAGTTTTGAGTGGGTTAAAGGAGCTGCCTTACTTGAAAGTGCTTTGATAGCTCAGCAGTGCTTTATATATAGAAATGAAGGCTTTAAAGAATTATCACTCTTTTACTTGGCCTTTCCTAGCCTCAGTTTCCATTTCTATCAAGTGGCCTCTTGAGTGTGACCTCTCTCGGGCCATCCTATATAAATGTGCACCCCATAACCCCCATCTTTATTCCTAGTATGATCACTATATATGTTGCTTATCCTGCCTATTGTCTGTCTCCCTCACTGGAACGTAAGCAAGGGCTTTTGCTCATTCTATTTGGTGCTGTATCCTTGGCACCGAAACAGTGCCTGGCCCACAGTATCTGCTTAATCAATAGTTTTAATAAATGAATGAGTAAATCTTACGGATCACCCTACCTCAAACAACTAGCTCAGAGGCTGACCAAGAGGAAGTGGTTCCACATGTTTGCTGAACCAATGAATGAATGAATATGCATGCATGAAAGCACAGACCCACAAGATGCAGAAACAGAAAACAAAACCCAATTTCACCTGAGGGAGAGTCCTTTTTCTTTTGGTGTCTGTGACTACTCGGTTTTTATTAAAATTTGCTTCAGCAAACAAACCCATCTTTTGTTCTTTAACCTCCATTGTCATTTGTTGGCACCTGTGCCCACGGCCACTAGCATCCCAGTTCCTGCAGAAAGGGTGGGTTTTGAGATGCCCACGAATTGCTGATGAATCCTGCCCATCCACTTCCATGGGATTTACATCCACTTCACCCCAGGGCCCTTTCTTGCCCACTCGATTTATGATAATCCTTTTTAAGCAAGGGTGGGCCCTGGCCGCAGCTCCGCTCCATCTCCGTGTGGTCACCAGGCACATTTCCAGACTGTTTCATATGGATTAGGCCGAGGCACGGAGTCCTTGCAAGCTTCTCGGTGCATTTTGGAACCTTGTGAAATTACATTATAGATTTATTGTGTAAACAGGACACTGAGCATAGCCATTGTCAAGCAGCCCCACATCAAATGGCCCCCATCGGGAGGGCGGCTGAGGCCCAGGCTGGCAGCATGCAAACCTCGCAATAAACTGGTCACACGTTTGTTTATTTAATCTCCAGCTTCTAAGGGCCAATTTGCTAGTGAAAATAACCTTTTCACACACTTTATCAGGAAGATAATGGGAAGAGGGAAGTGGCTGGCAGATGCAATGCAGAAAGTATCCCCTTTCAAGTCTAAACAGGGGGAAGGGGGGCAGAGGTTGAGGTGCAGTGCAGAACCAGCTGCTCACCGGCTGTGTGGCATTGAGCAAGGAACTAAGCCCCTCTGAGCCTCAGTTTCCTCATTGTCAGAAAAGGGATGATACTATCTGTACCATCGTGTTTTAAGAATTACGCGATGCATGTTGTGGATGAGCACAAGGCCTGCCACCTAGGAGGTACTTAGCAAATATGACATTCTATCCTCCTCCATGGAATCTGTTTTCAATGAACTTCACTCCTTCACTCATTCATTCATTGCTTTGAGTCCACGAATAATTATTGAGAACATAGCATGCAGCTACACTCACGCCTCCCCGTCCAAAGTGGCAGTTGTGCACCTGAAAGAGCTTAACCTTCACCATTAGAGTCCGGGGCTTGAGCTCTAGTTCTATCACTTACTGGTTACAGGACCTGCAGGAAGAAATCTTTCTGAGCCTTAGCTTCTACATTTGTCAAATAAGGGTTTCACACCTCATGTGATTGTTACTGGGATCAGATGGAATAGAGACTGTGAAGGTGCCGTCGAAATGACAGGTGTGCTACTTGGGTTAATCATTAGCATAATGGTAATGGTGCACACTTAAAAGGCCCTCTTCTAAGCATCTAACGTGTATTTAACTTACTTTTTAACAACCTAAAAGGTAGGTGTTATTATTATGCTCATACTGCATATAAGTCCATTGGGACTCAACAGGGAGGTTAAGTAACTTGCCCCAGGTCATTCAGGTGGTAAGAGGGAGAGTTAGAAATAGCAGCCAGGCAGTCTGACTCTAGAGTCCTGTCTTGTGACCACTATTCTATGCTGCCCAACACTATAACAGTCATGATAATGATAGCCATTCCTTATTTAGTGCCTACACTGCGGTGGATGCTGTTTTGGAGTATCTACCCATGTTTTCTCAAGTCTACACAGATCTATGGGTGCTGGCTCCTCGTTGGTTCTTTAAAAAATTATTTTAATTGAGAAAAATTACATATATTTATTATGTACAACATGTGGATTTGAAATATGTGTACATCGACCAGATGTGGTGGCTCACGCCTGTAATCTCAGCACTTTGGGAGGCCAAGGCAGGCAGATCACGAGGTCAAGAGAGGGAGACCATCCTGGCCAACATGGCAAAACCCTATAGCTACTAAAAATACAAAAATTATCTGGGTGTGGTGGTACACACCTGCAGTCCCAGCTACTCGGGAGGCTGAGGCAGGAGAATAACTCAAACCCGGGAGGCAGAGGTTGTAGTGAGTAGAGATTGCACCACTGCACTCCAGCCTGGTGACAGAGCGAGATTCCATTGCAAAAAAAAAAAAAAAGTGTACATCGTGGAATGGCTAAATTGAGCTAATTAACATAGGCATTATCTTACATACTTAACATTTTGAAATCTACTCTATAATTTCCAAGAATACAATAAATTGCTATTAACAATTTACTATATTCTTGGAAATACAGTAAATTGTATTGTATTTTGTACAATACAATACAAAATAGTAGAGATTGCACCACTGCACTCCAGCCTGGTGACAGAGCAGGATTCCATTGCAAAAAAAAAAAGTGTACGTTGTGGAATGGCTAAATTGATCTAATTAACATAGGCATTATCTTACATACTTAACATTTTGAAATCTACTCTCTTTATAATTTCCAAGAATACAGTAAATTGCTATTAACAATTTACTGTATTCTTGGAAATACAGTAAATCCATTGTATTCTTCAATGGATCTCTGAAGAATAAGTTTCAGAGATCCATTATATACAGGGTGACTACCTGTAGTCACCTATCTAGCTGAAATTTTGAATCCTTTAAGCAATATATCCCTGGTATAGCCTACTCAACTTACGACCAAATCATGTTATGACCGGTCTGTCGGAACCAATCATGGTCGTAAGTCGAGCACTAGCTGTATTCTATTCTCGGCTTCTATGAGTTCAACTGTTTTAGATTCCCGCATGTGAGATCATGCACTATGTGTTTTTCTGTGCCTGGCTTGTATCACATAACCGAGTTGGTTCTTGATGACAGTAATGGAAGCCACTCTGATCCACTTAGAAATAAAAATTTCTTGGGAGGGTATGTGGGAGCTCACAAAATTAATATGAAGTTTGTAGAACCAAGAGGCAAGAACCAAGCTGGGTGTGGTGGCGCACACCTGTAGTCCCAGCTACAGGTGTGTACCAATACAGGGAAGCAAATTCAGCCAAAGATCTGGCCACCTCTGCTCCCGAGCTGCCCGCAAGCACATCTGGCATGCCTCAGGCCTCTCCACTCTGCTGAAGTCTATACATGATCTCTGACCCTGTGCCCTACAGGGTCCTGGGCAGAAAGTCGGGTTCTCCTCAGGTCCCATGCTGTGCTCTCAGCTCTGTGTGCCTTTGAGGTTGGGGAGAGAGGGGATTGGACCCTTTGGTTTCCAGAATGGGAAGACGGCTTCTTTTCTTTCTTAACTTGGAATTGACCCAGTAGGGAGGGATTTGGATATTCTGCAGCCTCAAATGGCAGATGGCAGAAGGTATTATCCCATTTAGCAGACATGGAGGTGAAATACTTTGCTCCAAGTCTTGGAGTTGACAAAAAAAGCTCAGACCGTCCCTGCTCCTAACAAGTTCCAGGCTGCCTTTCTAAGGACATGGGGATATAATTCTCCCCAAGTTTCTTTCTCAATTTTCAAAATGCAAGGATTTCTAAAAAATATTTCTACCCTTTGATCCAGCTTTTCTACTTCAAATTTCCTGTGGTATGGAAATAAACAAAGACTATGATACAGATTTACACAGAAGGATGTTCAAGGCAACTTTGTTTCTTAGATAGTGATACTGGAAATAAACATCCTATATCAAGGGGATCTGATATGGAAATAGATTAAGACAGATGTCTATATGATGAAATGGTATGTATTCATTAAAGCTGATTGTTTCCAGTGACGTAAGAAAAGTAATAAGTAAAAGTAAAATAGAACAAAATAGAACTGAATATAGAATATAATCCAAGTTTTTGGGAAAAACATTCTCCCATATGCATAGAAAAAAGATAGAAAAGAAATGCTTAACTTTTTGTACTGATGATTTTTGGTTAGAGGGGTTATGATGATTAGTTTATCCTTATTTCTATCTGGATTTTTTATAACATGTTTTTTTTTTCTGTTACAAACAGAAAAAAGATTGAGAAAAACAAAGGTAGAACATACAAAATGGTACAGCTTCATGGTGAAAATAGTACTGGTATACTCCACTGGTGTTGCATGAGTTGGTGCAATCTCTTTGGAGAAAAAACGCAATAATAGATAAATGTTCTAAAGAGGTTTATGCCCTTTGACTCCAAACACTTACGTCAGGGAATTTCCTTTTTTTTTTTCTGGGGATATAATTCACTAGAGCTATGTGTAATGAAGATGCTCATTATAATGTTATCTAGAACAACAAACTCTGTATAAAAGCTAAATGTCCAATGATTGGTGAACAGTTCCATAAATTATGGTGCATCAACATGAAGGAGTATTATGGCACCATTAAAATGATAATTATGAAGACTGTAGAAATGCAGAAGACATTTCTGATAGGATGCAAAGTGCAAAATGCAGAGCATCAAGTCTGCAGCAATATAACATGCATCCAAACCCTGAATAAATAATCAATACATGGAAAGCCAAACAATTATTATGATCAAGTGAATGGAATTCAGAGGGATGATGATTATTTAGTTTTGTCAAAACTTGATTTAAATATTATTGATGCTTCCTCTTGTTGCTGGAGCTTGCATTTCCCTAAACAAAGCACTTTTGATACTGGTTTAAAGCAGGCTGGTGGAGTGGTGGGTGGGCTTTGTAAGATTCAGATACTTGAGCAAGAGGCAACTGGAGAGCCTGGGTGTGGTGTGGATGGGGCTTTACAACACTTTGTATGCCTGAGGTTTCAGGTTCACTTCTGGAAAATGGAGGGATGAGGAAGAGGCTTAGTCTGAGAGTCTCCCAGCTCTGATATTTTTCAAATCTATGTTTATTTAGCCCTCAGTGTCAGATACATTGTTAGGCATTCTGCTGATCACCACTCTTTGGGGTTGGTTCTATCACGGACATCATTTTGACGACGTTCAATGTCAGATTCAGAGCAATGAAATGGCTCATACAAGGCTAACAGCCAGCAAGTGGTGGAGAAAAGGCCCAGTTGTTTCACCCCACCTCATATTTTATTTTCTTGGCCCATCATCACTTTAGCCTGTGAGGCCCATTGTAGCCTGGTCCTCATTCACTCCTTCCTCCTTTCCATCTCTAGAGATCTGAGACCCAGTTAACTTGCTACAATTGCCTTTTGACTTCACAGAGACTTCAGGTTCACCAGTCAGTAGGAGAATACATACTCATTGCCTGGAGATGGAGTTGAAAAAGGTATCGGAGATTTGCTTTTACATATGGGGTTTAAAAAGTGGATTAGGAAATCATTGTTATGACCTTATCATCATTATTATTTTTTTGAGACAGGATCTCACTCTGTTGTCCAGGCTGGAGTCTAGTGGCACAATCTCAGCTCACTACAACCTAAGCCTCCTATGTTTAAGCAATCCTCCTGTCTCAGCCTCCCAAGTAGCTGGGACTACAGGCGTGCACCATCACCCCTGACTAATCGTTGTATTTTTGGTAGAGACGGGATTTTTGCCAGGTTTCTCAGACTGGTTTCAAACTCCTGGGCTCCAGTGATTCGCTTGCCTCGGCCTCCTAAAGTGTTAGGATTATAGGTGTGAGCCACCACACCCAGCCTGACCTAATTTTTTATTATGTGTATTTTTTCCCTTAAAAGTGGAAAGGTCTGGGAAACAAATTGATTAAACTAGGTATAGTCAGTTATGGCTAATCTAAAAATGTCCATTTTTGTTAGTACAGAGAGTATTTTTAACCACTAATACCATTTGTATCTATTAATGAATTAAACCACCACATATTTCTTGAGGATCTATTTATTAAACCACCATGTATTTCTTGAGGATCTATTTATTAAACCACCACGTATTTCTTGAGGATCTGTTTGGGGCTAGAGATGAGAGAATGAGGTCTGTAATTTGAGGAGCTCAACCAAAAGTGCCTTAGAGTATATTCAGGCTGGGTAGGAGGCAAGGAAGAGCTGATGTAGAGAAATCAAACACAGGATGTGTTTACCAGCATACCTAAATTCTCCAGGTGGTTCATAAAGTGAAATAATAATTTTCAAAAATCAAAAAGAAGAAAGTAAGACAGAATGGGAGTTTAGGAATTACACTGTGTGGTGCAGAAGCACATTCTCCATGGCAGTTAGAGTGCCGTGGATGATTTTCCAGTAGGTTATGAGCTTTGGTGAGTTATCACCTGCATTGAGAAGAGGCCCTTCATCTGTGGTGGGAAGAACCGTGGATTCAGCGACAGACCAGACCTGGTCTAGTCCCAGCGCTGCCATTTACTGTGTGACTTTGGGCCGGTCACAGAAGCCTAAGCCCTTGGTGGGATGGGATCTTAAAGGGGTAATCAGTTCAACCCCCATCTCATTCTGAGCCTGAAAATGCCTTTACCCCATTCAATGAAAAGGACAGTGAAATGACAGCTAAGACAATAGCCACCCCTGTTTGAAGACCTATTATGTTTCCTTCCAATCAGCCTATAGTCAAGTTTTTCAATAATGCCGTGAGTTAGTGCTATTACCCAAGGTCTCAGGATTTTATTGGAGCACCCAAGATTGTGAGACTCAAAAGGAGAGAGGGAGAAAGAATGAGATGGAGCCCTGCTTATCCTGGGGAATGTTCTGGGTCCATCTAAAAGTTCTACAGCACAGATGAAAGGGTTGGAAAGGGCTAGGGAGAGCAAGATTTCTGGGCTTCCCCTCATACAAAGATAGGGCCCTGGGCCAGATTACCAGCAGAAAGGAGAACTGTGTCCATGTGCAAGGCCTTTCATGCGCAGTCACCCTTCCTGCTAGCAAGCGTGACTGAGTCAAAACCCTGGAGTTGAATTACTCTATTTATAACTCTTTCAGGGGAGAGTGTACGTGGGGGAGAATAGTGTTTGTTGTGGTCAGCAACAAGAAGGAAGTGTTTTGAGGCCTCCTCTAGAGATTTCACAACTGTTGCAATGAGACACAAGTGAACAGAAAGGGCCTCCATAAACCGGAAATTGCTGTGTCCGTGAATGGGATGGTTAGTAGTCTTCTGACCATGTCTATGTTTAGCGAGGTGTGCCCCAAGCAAATTTCCAGTGGAGGGACTCACTTCCAGATCTGCTTTGCTCCCTACTATTTGTTGGGAAGACAAGAGAAGCACTGCTAAGTTTTGCTAGTCTTGAAACATACCAGGTGCACTCCCAGACCAAGGGCTATGCATTTGCGAGTCCTTCTACCCGGAATGCCTTTTCTTCAGATGTATTCTCCATGTCCTGCTCCTTCATTTCATGTATGCACCTGTTCAAATGTCACTTCCGCAGAGGCCACTCCTGATGGAATCCAGAAAGAGCTACTGGGGTCCCGTCCAGATCCCACATTGCTGTGAGTGTTGGCTGCTAGTGGGCACAGTTGCCTTCTTTCTCCCGAAGACTGACCTTGGCTGATGAAAGTCTTCTCACCTAGCAGATTATGCCCCTCAGTCTCCCTTATCCCTCACTTGGCCAAAGCTTGACTTAAGCACATCCGTATCTTTAATCCCATCTCAGCTCCTTGTCTAGCCTTATTCTGCCTCCCTCCCTTCCAGGTGTGACTGTATGTACCCAAGTCCCAGTCTCAGGCTCTGCTTCTAGGGAATTCAGCTAAGGCCAACTCCAACTAAAACCACCTGTGGTCACTCTTGAGCCCCGACATTCTGCTTCATTTTTGCGTCATGCCCCAAATTCTGCCAGACATTGCATCTTGCATTTATTTGTTTGTTGTCTGTCTCTCTCCTGTGCAATGCAAGCTCCCTGAGAGCCCGTCTGTGTCATTTGTACCTGCTTCTTTGTCCCTAGGTCCTACTGCAGAGCTGGGATCACAGCAGGGTGATCCTTTCTGTGGAATAAAGGGCTCTCTGCATGGGAGGACAAGAGCTCAGAATGTTCCAGAGTAGTCAGGCTAAAAGGATCCAGGAATGAGTTCTTCTGATTCTCAGCTCTAAAAGAATTTTACTCACTGTCAAGATAAGGTCAACGAGAGTGAGATTTCATACCACTTTACTTTGGATTTCTGTGTGTGTGTGTGTACTTAAAATGTGAAGGGAAAGGGCAGAAGATTTGAGACATGTGACATTAATAATTTTGAGACATGAGATATTCTGGAAAGGGCTCTGGTCTCACAACTTTTAAGAATAACTTGTTTATTTATTTGGCTAACATTTCCTAAGTGATCACTGTGTGCTGGACTTGGAGCTGGGTCCTAGCGACCATTCAAAATATGGTCTCTGCCTTTGGAAACTCCCAGAAATCTGGGTTGTAAGTTTGGGTTTGTCCCTAATCAGCTGCATGACCTCAGACAAGGTCTGCCATTCTCTGGGCTTGTTTTCCCATTTCTAAAGCAAGGGCACTGGGCCGGGTGACCTCTAAAGCTCTCCGCCAGCTCCATGTCTCAAGGACTGAGTCTTCCTTTCAGACAGGCTGTCTGATTTTCATGGCCATCAATATTTCTCTAATCATCACCTTCCCTTATTTTCTCTGGGGACTGGAATTAAAGCTAACTGCTTTTACCAGATATAATTTCAACATTGTCACAGTCAATGCAATTGAATCAAACCTGGACAGAGTAGAAGGTGGGGCTCCCCACACATATTCAGCTTAGTTTGAGTCCAGCCAGTGGTCATGATGATGTCCCATTATCCATGGAGGCTCCTCAGACTCAATTCCCCTCTGCTACAAATGCCTGAAACCAGTGCCGTCTGCATCCTGCCTCGTACCCCTAGCACATGCTAATGAAAGCATCGATTTTCCTATTCACCACCACAACAGTTATTTCAGAGGTAAATGCCTCCTGTTTGTGGTTGTTAAATCTGCTTTATGTTGGACAGCTGAGGGTGGGTGGGTGGGAAGACTGGTCTGGGTAGAGCTAAGCTGGGGAAGATCTGGGACAGATTGTCAATATCGGACAGGCTGCAGGAACTTGGATCAGCCGCTGCTCTCCCAGCCTTAGTTTCCTCATCTTTAAGATGACTGTTGTGGTGGGTCTGAGGTTTAAAACAAAATTGTTTAAAGCTATGGAATGCTTTGATTACAGAAAATCTTGTGTATGTGACAATGTGTAAACCATGGATAGGAATGGCTTCATTTGGAATGGGGTTGAGGTAGGAGGCTCCCCATCCGGCCTCCTCCTTGTTCTCTACCCAGACCTCTAGGTCACGTTCGGCAACACTGAGGCCCTGGGGAGCATAGTTTGAAAACTGCCAGGCTAGGCGGACTCAACTAGTATTTTAGAGTTCTCAATAACAGATGAGGAGATGAGGCATGGAGAAGTGGCAAAAGGAAAAGAAGGATCAAGGTGGTCTGACGGATAAACGCAGCCACATCTGAGGAAGTGGCTGATCTGATTGTTCTTCACTGAGAACTAATTTCTTAGTGCCTGAGTTTCACTGCCTTTTGTCCAGAATCCTCCTCTCTAGCTAAATTA
Source organism: Sapajus apella (assembly GCF_009761245.1). Classification (NCBI taxonomy): domain Eukaryota; kingdom Metazoa; phylum Chordata; class Mammalia; order Primates; family Cebidae; genus Sapajus; species Sapajus apella. Next base: position 5,471,342 of record NW_022437016.1, on the reverse strand, counting down.
CAGGTAGAGGCAACCTGGCCCCTGTGGGTGGTTGAGTGCACAGACTCTCTGGTTTGAATCCCAGCTCAGATATTTTCTAGCTGTGTGATCGTGGACAAATCTCTTCACTTTTCTGAGACTCAGTTTTCTCATCTCTAAAATGGGCAAAATATCTCAGCACTTTGGGAGGCCGAGGTGGGTGGATCATGAGGTCAGGAGTTCGAGACCAGCCTGACTAACATGGTGAAACCCTACCTCTACTAAAAAAATACAAAAACTAGCCAGGTGTGGTGGTACACATGTGTAATTCCAGTTACTCTGGCGGCTGAGGCAGGAGAATCGCATGAACCCAGGAGGTGAAGGTTGCAGTGAACCGAGATCATGCCATTGTACTCCAGCCTGGGTGACAGAGCAAGACTTTGTCTCAGAAAGAAAAAAAAGGGCAAAACAACACTCAGTTATTGCTTCCCATATGCACCATGTAGTTCTCTGATTCAATGCAATCACATGCATTTTAATCCTTGGAAACAATAATAATAATATAATGCTAATCATTTATTGATCACTTACTACCTATGAGTTTCCCTGCCTTTTTTTTTTTTTTTTGAGATAGAGTTTTGCTCTTGTTGCCCAGTGTGAAATGCAGTGCGGTGGTGTGATCTTGGCTCACTGAAAATCTGCCTTCTAGTTTCAAGTGAATCCCTATATCTGTTCTTCACAACCACTCAGCAGGAGAGGGGCCGTGGTAATTGTCTTCCAAGTAGGGCTTGGACAGGAGAATCTAAAAACAGCTTCAAGATTTGAACTCAGGTTTGTTTGACTTCAAAGATTATTAGGTTCTTGATTCTGTACTAAGCACCTGAAACTCTTTTAACTACCCTTCTCTTCTATGGTTGGGAAGCACTGAAACAAACCGTGTTTGTCAGAATCTTTTTGACGAACAGGTCCAGATCCTGGGCCTGGAAAAGAACTTGGAGGGTTGTTATATCTACTTTCTTCCTCTCAGTAGGCTGTACATTCACATTGCTTTGAAATTCCTTCAAGACGCAGAAAGCTGATCTTGACCTTGTCTTGGCAGGGTGTCACTGGTTCCAGTGATCCCAATAAATCCAATTACTTGCAATCATGGAATAACTGAACCACGTATCTGTAGCAGTTACTATATTGCTTGTTGGGTACAAGGGAATCAATGAGACACAATCTCTGCCCTCAAGGAGCTCTCAATTTAATGAAAGAAACACACACGCATTAGAAAACAACCTTGCAGAGTAGAAAATATTATGAAAGAGGGGTTCTGGGAGCACAGAAAAGCCTGGAAGGCTTCCAGTTGGAGGTGGGCCTCAGCCTTAGACTAAAGGATGAATGAGTGATAGTCACAGCCAGGAGAGGAAAAAAGTTGGCAATGGGGACCTGGAAAAGCAGAGAAACATTATGTGCAAAGGTATAAGGGTAAGGAAGGGCATGGGGCCTTTGGAGGAATAGACAGTTCAAATGACTGGAGGAGGAACAAGGGGCAGGTTAATGAGATAGCAGTGAAGAGGCCATGGTGTTCTGAAACAAGGGAGCCAAGTGGCTGGAACCTGGAGTCACTGAGAAGTCTAGAGCAGAATTCGGAAAAGATTATTAAAGGACTTCCATGGAGGCTGTGCTGGAGCAGGAGCCCAGGGAGGAGGCTGGGGAGGTGACCCTGGAGTGAGATGATGGAGTTTGGACCAGAGTGGTGGCAGTGGGGTTGGAGTCAGGGAGGTGCATTTAATACATTTCGGGGCTTGAATCTCTAGGATATTGTGGCTTCTGGCTGTGGAGTCCGGTATGATTTTGAAACCATGCTCCCAAAAGTGAAAGAAACCTGTAACTAACAGAAATTCTTGAGTGTACTGGATGGCAGATAAGAAAAGAAACAACCTGCTGATATGCTGAAACTCTCTCAGCTTGTAAAGTAACAACACTAGCTGAAACCAGTTAGAACCAATATGACCAACTAGTCTGCACAGAACCAGCTTGCTGACATCACAACCTGAGTTTCTACCACATGTTTCATACTAATTCCTCCTCCTATTTGCACTTGCGATCCGTGAAGGAACATGAAGAAATAACTGCGCATGCCCAAGGACTTTCCAGACCATCCCTTTTCTTCTAACCTAAGAATCCAACCTCTAAACCTTTTCTAATAAAATTACCACCTTGAAGCCAACACAGGGAGACAGATTGGAGCTGGACTCCTGTCTGCTCATTGATTGACTTGCAATAAAAATATTTTCTTTTCCCAAGAAACCCCTGGGTTACAGTATTGCCTCTTACCACATCAGGCAGCAAGCTCCTTCTCCTCAGTAACAATTTCAGGATTTTTCTGATTTGTGCAGTGGAGTGGGTAGTGATGCCTTTCCCCAGGCTGGGAATCCTGGAGGAGCAGGGCTGCGTGGCTGAGGATGAGCTCCGTGTGGGACACGCTGGGATTAAAAGGCTGGTAGTCGGGGGATGGCGGGGTATTCAAGTGGAGACATCCATCAAACTCTTGGCTACATGGGCCTCAGCCTCTAAGTTAGTAGAGGAGATTTGGATCACTAGCTCCCATACTGAGAGAGACTGACATGATTTGGAAGTATATACAAAGAGAGAAGAAGAGGCAGAAAAGGAAACCCAGACCCACCTGGGTGAATCAAGCCATAAAAAGATAAGGCTCTTTGGAAGACAGAATTCTTTTCCTGGGGCATGTAAGGTGTTTTACAATTCTGTAGCCTCTTTACAGAGCAACACTGGAAGACACCTCCTTCTCAAGGTGCAAGTATCATGTTCTCACAATATTATCTGAGAACTGTTACTAAATCCATATCACATCCAATTTTTCCATTTTACAGAGGATAAAAAATAAAGAAAATAACTGTTCAGTTTGGTTACTATTTCTTTCTAACTATATTCCCTTAATGAGGCATTTGCCTGCAACACGGTCTGCTATGTATTCCATGTTTTATAAAAGATCTCTTGGGGAAAATAACCCAGGAAACACAATTTTTCGGCACCATCTCCTTTTATTAAGAATAATGAAAAGGAAACAAGAATCATTCTCCCAGTCAAACACACTTCTGTTGCCTCTTATTGGTGTTTTTATGACAACTGCCAGGTAGTACTGGCGGCCATGAAGCTGCTTTCACACAGATGTGCATCCATTTTATGGCCATTCTAATGCCCCGGTTGCATGTATATCAAGGCAGGTGGGTGTATGCATATAAATCTATTGCACACATATATTTATCTATTGCCCATATCTGAGTAACTGTTTGGGATGGTGCAAGACCTTAAAATCACACACACACAAAATAGGCTCTTTGCCCAGAAAAGCAATCATCCTTCAAAATGGGCAGAAGAGCAAACAGGGAAATTAACCCAGGAGGGGAAATGCAAAACAAAAGTGATGCTGTTAATTGGAAACTCTGCTCAGGTTTTTGGACATAACTGGGGATTCTTCACACCCTCTCTCCGGGTATGTTTGGCCACGCTCATGGCTGGACTGCTGCCCACACACAGACGGCTCCTGCCTATGACTCCAGCCTAGACCTGCCACCAACCCTTCAGATGTGTAGATGCTACTGCCAACTGGACATCTTCCCTTGCATGTTCCACAAGCACCTATACTCTGCCGGCATAAATCTGAGTCATGTTCTCTCTGACTCCTCTTCCTCAGTTGACAGCTCCACAGGACACCTCATGGCCTCAGACAAGGGTCACTGCAGAATCCTCCCTCTCCTTTAATCAAGTCTGCAGACATTTACTGAGCTACTACCAGGTGCTAAGCACTCATCTAGACTCTGTGTATGTAAAGGTGACCTAAAACATGTTCCCTGTTCCTAAGGAGCTCATAGTTCCATGAGGAGGCAGAATTACTTAGTAGTTAAGGGCCTAAGGATTCAGATTCAGGAAGATCCAAGGTCAAATCCCAGCTCTGGATTTGCTGTCTGATATTGGGCTCTTAAGCTTCATTTTCTTCAATTGTAAAATGAGAGCAATAATAACAGATCCTACCCCATCGGGGGTGTTGTTGTAAGATTCAAAGGCAATAATTCATGTAAACCGCTTATCACAAAGCCTGAGCAGAGCAGAAGCTTGACAAATGCAAGTCCTTTTTAGGTATCAGCTGGACAATAAGACAGAGATTGCCTATTGCCTCCCATGTCTATTTTCCCCTTCTCCCTGAGTGGTGTTTTAGTGGGCTACATGGCTGCCCAAAATGAAGACACATTTTCTAGCCTCCTTTGTGATCTGGTGTGGTCAGTGTGGCTCAGTTATGGCCAATGAGACTTCTAGAAAGTCTGCTTAGGAAGGGGATGCCTTCTTCACCCATTTCTGTGACCTGCTATCTGGAACATGGATGTGATGGCTGGAGTCACAGAAGCTCTGCAAAGCCATGCTTTAGTCAGGGTAGATGTTGCAAGTTGGGTCTCCCAGGAGCAGACCCTGAGATAGAGTTGGTATGCAGGAGGTTTATCAGGGAGTGCCATTGGAATCTAAACCCGAGGCATGAAGAGGGAGGAAGCAGGATTGGGCAAAGCAAGAGGCCAGTTGTGATGTAGTAGTGATGGGGTTGGACCTCTATACTCCTCCACTTCTCTGCTTCAGTCCTGCAATGTGAGCTGCTTTAGGAGGGGCATGACTCCAGAAGGTACCTCTGTAGCAGAGGCAGTCTTTGAAGAGAGAGTTGGGGGCTGTGTGCTGGCAGCAACTGGGACAATAAGCCTTTTTTGAGGAGGAACTGTGGAGGTGCCACTTCATGTCTATCTCAGTAAGTCACTGCTATAAAGGGGGAAACACAATAAAGTTTATTCTTCACTCATGTGACAGCCCATCACATGGTTTCCTGGTCTGGTGGTGACTCAGGGACACAGGCTCCTTCCATCCTGTGACTCTGCCCTCTTCTAGGTCCTCAGAATCCTCTTAGTTCAACAGGCAGAGGGGGAAAGAGAAGGGAGGACTGTTTGGGAAGCTCTGTGGGCCAGGCCTGGCAGGGAGCTTCTGTGCACTTTTTATTGGCCAGAACTTGGCCAGTAGGAAATGTCGTTTAGATGTGCATTCATGAAGACACTAGATAGGATTTGGAGAATGCCTGAGCAGGCTTTTTCAGAGACTGCAAAGATGAAGGCCACACTCTGGGAAAGGCAGAGTGGTGGCTTGGCAGGAGCTTGGGTCTAGGAGATTGGGGCACCAACATGCCCACCTTGGACAACTTTGCCTTTGGGCTTGGCTTATGTAGGACAGACATAAATGTCTACCTTTTCTAAGCCTCTGTTACGCTGTTTACAATCTAATCCTAATAAACCGAGAGGTAGGAAAGCAAACAATATCGGGTGATGAGTGCTGAGACTGGGTAAACACAAAGGAGGAGCAGTTGCTTCCTCCTCAGGGCTCAAGGAGGGCTTCTTGGAGCTGATGATACCTGAACTGAGATGTGAAGAATGAGTGGAAATTGACCAGTTGCCAGAGGTGATGGTGGGAGGGGGTGGTTCCAATTCATTGACCCAGAGCCAGGGCACAGATGGTGTTTTGCATGAGTCCGAAGACTGAAAAATAGGTGCTTTTGTGATAAACTCCCCTAGGACCAAGAGGTTCATAAAACAGGGAGGATATGCATTTTGTTCAGAGACTGGTGCAAAGAGAAATAAATAAATGAATGTGTAAAAATTTCTCAACCAGCCCCCAAGCAATTTGATGATCCATTGTTCCCTTGGGGTCTCATAATCTCCCCTTACATAATTCTATTATAGTACATATGATGCTGTGCTCTAATTACTATTTGATGTATCTGACACTCCACTTGACTTCAAGGTCAAGGACTTTTAAAACTCATTCCTATGCCCATATCACCTAATGTAGCCTGGTACATGGAGTTCTAAACAAATGTTTGCCACCTGAATGAACAACACAAAAGTCCATTTTGTTGCAAAGAGCTAGGAAGCCATTCTGTAGTTGAACTGAAATCCATTTCTTTTTACCACTCACCAATCCAACTTCGATTCTCAGACATTTATTGGGTGCCTGTGATATTCAAGGCTCTGTGTTAGATTGCAGAAGGTGGGTTATAAAGACAAAGAAGCCCCCCTCCTCCACCCTCTGGAGCTTACCAGACTCTGTCATAATAGCCCACCAGGGAAGAAAGAATAGTTCTTGTTCAGTGACTTCCCACTGGCTCTGTGTGTGTGTGTCCCTGAACCTGACTGACTCTTCACATACAGGTTGCTACACCAGGGGAGGTCCAGCCCAGGCAGAGGAAAGCACACTCTCATGTGTTGCTAGGACAGCCTGCTGCTTCTAAGCTTTTGAAGTAGGAGTTTCAGAATCTGCCCTTCACCAATGTGCAAGAGCTCTGACCCAGATGACTGCTCCTCATTCATTCATTCGTTCATTCCATTTCATAAAGCAAGCACTGGGCCAGGCACTGGGAGGGCGTCAGGGCTTTAGAGATCAGTAAGGTGTAGCAGATTCTCTACCCACTGTGGCTGTCACTACTCACATCTACAACTGCTTTCTACTGCCAGTACCTGTGAAATTCTACCTGAGGGCTTTCTCTGGCTGTTGGAGCACTTACCCATGTGTGGCATGGGCTGGCAATACTGGGAGTCAACCAGTGGCAGGTGGGAGATGGTGAATAAATATTTCAGCTGCCTTGTGCATCATGTGGGGCCACTCTGGGGTATGCCTGACACTACCTCCCTGAAGTCCCCAGGGCTTTGAGCTCTGGTGGCCCACAGTGGAAACCTGCTCATCAGTGCACCTGTCCTGTATTTCTGTCCCTATATCATTTTTCCATCCTTCCTGGGATTGCCTCCTACATCAACTACATGCACTTAAATTCTGGTCTCAAGGTTTTCTTCTAGGGGGAGCCCAACCAACCTAAGACACTAGATATCTGTCCTCACAAAGTTGATTCTCTAACAAGAAAGTTTGATGCTTAGTTATATGACTGGAGAGTAGATGCTATAATAAGGAAGATACAGGATCCAGAGGAGCTCACAGCATGGGTCCAGGGAAAGTATTTTGCAGGAAGCGACTTTAAGCTGAATGCATAAATTTTCTCAAATTTTTCCTTTGGATATTGATATGGTTTGGTTGTGTCCCCACCAAAATCTCATATTGAATTGTAGATCTAATAATCCCCATTTGTTATTCGAGGGAACTGGTGGGAGGTAATTGAATCATGGGGAAAGTTACTCCCATGCTGTTTTCATGATAGTAAGTTCTTACAAGACCCAGTAGTTTTATAAGGCACTTTTTTCGCTTTGCTTGACACTCAATCTCTCTCCTGCCACCCTGTGAAGTGATGCTTTCTGACATGATTGTAAGTTTCCTGAGGCCTCCACAACCATGGGGAACTGTGAGTCACTTAAACCTCTTTTCTTTATAAATTACCCAGTATCAGGTGTTTCTTTACAGCAGTGTGAGAATGAACTAATACAGATATCTTCTATCTACCATACCTTGTTATGCAGCAATGGGTCTGAATAGCCTCCCACCCCTGGAGTTGTGTAGCACACTCTGCTAGGATTCCTTATAAATTCCTTTGGAAGGAAAGGCGGATTAGTGAGAACCAGTTGCAGGGACCAGCCAGGAAGATGATTTATATTGGCCATCTCATCTAATTTTCAGGTCAGTCTTGGAGCCATGATTCACATTTTAGAGACAAGGAAACAGACTCAGATAGGTCCTTCTTGCCCAAGAGCACACATCGTGCTTTGGAGATGACCTTGAGGTGGGAATTATCACTCTGATGTTACTGATGAGGCAACTACCATGGTCAGAAGGAGTGATGGCCTCAGAGGCACACTGTGGTGAGCTGGAATCAGAAATCACCACTGCCTGACTCTGCTCCTTCACTCTCTCCTCCCTCTCAAGCTGCCTGTGAACCAGGTGGGATGCCCCTGGAGACCACCATGGGAAGTGGCTACCAAGCACAGCCCTCCATGGGGCCAGGGAGGCTCCAGGGAAAGGATGGTGCTACAATATAGTGTCATGTTTAAGAAACAGCTCTGGACTTGTATTACCTGAATGCAAATCTTGGTTCCGTAAATTAGAGTGATATGATTTAGGCAAGGCATTTACCTTCTCTGAGCCTCAGTTTTCTCATCCATGAGATGGGGATAATAATAGTAACTACCTCATAGGGTTGCTGTGAAAATAAATAGAAGGCACGTCCTTCAGATAGTGCCAAAACAATATACAATCCATAAAGCACTATAGAGTCAACTTGTTTAATGTTTGGTGGGAATGGATACTGAGTTGAGATACTTAGAAATGTGATTCCATTTCATTCTCAAGAGTCAGTGAGTTTTGGTTTCTGTGGCCTTATAGTATAGTTCAAAGTCAAGTAGCGTGATGCCTCTAGCTTTGTTCTTTTCGCAAAGGATTGTCTAGGCTATACAGGGTCTTCTTTGATTCCATATGAAATTTAAAGTAGTTTTTTTCTAATTCTGTGAAAAGTATCAATGGTAGTTTAATGGGAATAGCACTGAATCTATAAATTACTTGGGGCATATGGCTATTTTCACGATATTGATTCTTTCTATCCATGAGGATGGAATGTTTTCCCAGTTGTTTTCTTTCCCCTCTTTCTTCCTTGAGCAGTGGTTTGTAGTTCTCTTTGGAAGATGTCCTTCACATACCTTGTTAGCTGTTTATTCTCTTTGTAGTGATTGTGAATGGGAGTTCATTCATGATTGGGCTCTCTACTTGTCTATTGTTTGTGTAAAGGAAGGCTTGTGATTTTTGCACATTGATTTTATATCCTGTGACTTTGCTGATGCTGCTTATCAGTTCAAGAAGCTTTTGGGCTGAGATGATGTGGCTTCTAAATATAAAATTATGTCATCAGCACACAGAGACAACTTGGCTTTCTCTCTTCCTATTTGAATACTCTTTATTTTTTTCTCTTGCCTGATTGCCCTGGCCAGAACTTCCAATACTATGTTGAATAGGAATGGTCAGAGAGGGCATCCTGTCTTGTACAAGCTTCCAAAGGGAATGATTCCAGCTTTTGCCCATGCAATATGATATTGGCTGTGGGTTTGTCATAAATAGCTCTTATTATTTTGAGATATTTTCCATCAATGTGTAGTTTATTGAGAGTTTTTAACATTAAAGGAGGTTGAATTTTATCAAATGCTTTTTCTGCATCTATTGAGATAATCATGTGGTTTTTGTCTTTGGTTCTGTTTATGTGATGGGTTATGTTTATTGTTTTGCATATGTTGAACCAGCCTTGCATCCCTGGGATGAAGTTGACTTGATTGTGGTAGATAGGTTTTTGATGTGCTGCTGGATTCAGTTTGTCAGTATTTTATTGAGGAGTTTTGCATCCATGTTCATCAGGGATACTCGCTTGAAGTTTTCTTTTTTTTTTTTGTTATGTCTCTTCCTGGTTTTGGTATCAAGATGATGCTGTCTTCATAAAATGAGTTAGGGAGGGGTCCCTCCTTTTCAATTGTTTGGAATAGTTTTGGAAGAAATGGTACCAGCTCTTCTTTTGTTTCTGGTAGAATTCAGCTGTGAATCCATCTGATCCTGGACTTTTTTTGGTTGGTAGGTTGTTAATTACAGCCTCAATTTCAGAGCTTGTTATTGGTCTATTCAGGGATTCAACTTCTTCCTGGTTTAGTCTTTGTAGGGTGTATGTATCCATGAAGTATCCATTTCTCCTAGATTTTCTCATTTATTTGTGTAGAGGTTTATAGTACTCTCTAATGGTTGTTTGTATTTCTGTGGGGCCAGTGGTTATATCACTTTATCTTATTGTATTTATTTGATTATTCTTTCTCTACTTCTTTATTAGTCTAGCTACTGGTCTACCTATTTTGTCTTTTTTTTTTCTTCCAAAAAACCAACTCCTGGATTTGTTGATTTTTGGAGGGCTTTTTTTGTGTGTGTGTCTGTATCTTCTTTAATTCTTCTCTGATCTTAATTATTTCTCATTTTCTGCTAGCTTTCGAATTAGTTTGCTCGTGCCTCTTTAGCTCTTTTAATTGTAATGTTAGGGTGTCAATTTGAGATATTTCTAGCTTTCTGCTGTGGAAGTTTAGTGCTATTAATTTCCCTCTTAAACCTGCTTTAGCTATGTCCCAGAGATTCTGTTATGTTGTCTCTTTGTTTTCTCATTGGTTTCAAAGAATTTCTTGATTTCTGCCTTAATTGTATTATTTACCCAGGAGTCATTGAGGAGCAGGTTGTTCAATTTCCATGAAACTGTGTGGTTTTGAGTGAGTTTCTTAATCCTGAGTTCTAATTTGATTGCACTATGGTCTGAGAGACTGTTTGTTATGATTTCAGTTCTTTTGCATTTACTGAGGAGTGTTTTACTTCCAATTATGTGGTGGATTTTAGAATAAGTGCCATGTGTCACTGAGAAGAATGTATATTCTATTTATTTGGGGTACAGAACGCTGTAGACATCTACTAGGTCTACTTGATCTAGAGCTGGGTTAAAGTCCTGAATATTCTTGTTAGTTTTCTGTCTCATTAATCTGACAGTGGGGTGTTAAAGCCTCCCACTGTTACTGTATGTCTTTGTAGGTCTTCAAGAAGTTGTTTTATGAATCTGGGTGCTCCTGTATTAGGTGCATATGTATTTAGAATAGTTAGTTCTTCTTGTTGAATTGTTTCCTTTACCACTATGTAATGTCCTTCTTTGTCTTGTTTGATCTTTCGTAGTTTAAAGTCTGTTTTGTCAGAGACTAGGATTGCTTTTTGCTTTCTATTTTCTTGGTAAATTTTCCTCCATCCAATTATTTTGAGCCTGTGTATCTTCGCACATGAGATGGGTCTCCTGAATACAGCACACTGATGGATCTTGATTCATTCAATTTGCCAGTCTTTGTCTTTTAAGTGGGGCATTTAGATTATTTACATTTAAGGTTAGTATTGTTTTGTGTGAATTTGATCTTGTCATCATGATGCTACTTGGTTATTCTGCATGCTAGTTGATGCAGTTTCTTCATAGTATCATTGGTCTTTGTATTTTGGTGTGTTTTTACAGTGGCTGGTAGTGGTTTTACCTTTGCATATTTAGTACTGGTACCAAAACAAATGTATAGACCAAAGGAGCAGTATAGAGACCTCAGAAATAACACCACACATTTATAACCATCTGATCTTTGACAAACTGGACAAAAACAAGCAATGAAGAAGGAGTCTCCTATTTAGTAAATGGTGCTGGGAAAACTGGCTAGCCATATCCAGAAAACTGAAACTGGACCCCTTCCTTATACCTTATACAAAAATTAACTCAAGATGGATTAAGGACTTAAATATAAAACCCCAAACTGTAAAATCCTAGAAGAAAACCTAAGCAATACCATTCATGACATAGGCATGGGCAAAGGCTTCATGAAAAAATGCCAGAAGCAACTGCAGCAAAAGCCATGTTGACAATGGGATCTAAGTTGGCATTACTGACTTCTGTTTTACAGAGGAGAAGAATGGGGTGCTGGGAGGCTAGGTAATTTGCTTAGAGTCAAAGCAGAGCTTTGCAGTCTCGCTCAAGCTGGTGCTCCTGACCACTGCATAGTGACCCTTCTTCTTGGTCTAGCAGGGTCTGTGGTTGCCACTTGGAACTTGATCCAGTGAATCCCAGGCTTGTCCTTCACCCTGTATGTCAGTACTGGCTCCTGGTATCAAGGCCTCTGAAAGCAGCTGGGCCATTTTCCTAAGTAGTGTCCATGGCAGCTCATTTCCTTTGCTGCCAACATTGGATGCTGGCAGGACTGGCCAGAGCTGGATTCATGCTGTCTCCATCCAAAGTCCCAGACTGCACAATCTACTCTCATCTCCATACTGTAGGGACTCTACAGGCCCTCTGAAGGGTGCCCATCAGATAACTTACACTACCCACATCCCAGACTCATCTTCCCATCTCAACAGCACTTAGCAATGTGCCAATCTTTTAAATTTTGGGCCCTGCTCTAATATTAAGGCAGTAATTTATACACTTGGCTCCCAAGCTCCTGGCTGTTTCAAAGGCATTGATCACCCCCGAGCACTCATACATGATTCAGGCTTACTCCTCCAACTCCTGTGCCAGCTATTGATTCCAATGACATTATTTATCAATTACGAAAGGTTTATTCCTCACTTGCTTCTGCACAAAAGAATCTGCGCATTTATTTTACAGCATGATTTATTGACACGTCACCATGCATTACATGGAAAATTGAATTTTTGGAGGCTGGAGAACCTTAGGAAATTTCACAGGTTCAATTAGACAGGATAACATCAAAGAGTTTAATGATACAATTTTTCATCCATTTGCTGCAGCACTGGGAGAGGAGGGGCCCCAGGGCCAGGTCAGCTCAGAGCCCCAAACTATTCTTTAGTTCAGGTGTGTGCACTTCATGATGAAGTCCTCACTGGCTGAAACCCTTTCTCTGCCCCTTTAAACCCTGGCTCAGGGCTTTTATATATGACTCCCAAGGTCGGGATGTTTCTTTAAGCTGGGTTCACTCTTTGTCCCCAGAGCAATAAACCTTTCCTTGGACTGTTGCGGGGGAGTCTTGGATCTTTCCTTGAACCATGATAGAAGTAAGGACCATCTGCCTTAGTGGATGAGCCTGAGAAATGGTGTGATGTTTAGAGCCCATTTTGCATCATCTCTCCATCCATCAGACCCAAGCTCAATTGCAAGTTCCCAGAGGAAGGCTTCCTACATTGCCCAGATGGATCAGACCCCCATTCTGTACTCTCCCAATACTTTTCACAGCTTGTATGTATGTTGCTGTGATGATTTGACTATCGTTATCTGTACCTTGGACTGGGACTCCCTGAGCGTAGTGTGTGGGAGCCTGGCAACATTCCCATTCTCAGCCACTGCTGAAAACCTTGTTTCCTAGAATCCCTTTCTCTGTGGGGTTCCAGATTAGAGTCTGCCGATGAGAGAAACCTGCAGGAGCTTTAGATGGTGAAGCAGAAGCAATTATTCTCATGATGGTCTTGTTATGGGAGCTCCTCTTCTGGAGTTCCCACTTTGGGACCTCACTTTGGCCACTGAATATAGTGGCCTCTTAGACATCCCTGTGAGCCCTGGCTCCTCTAGCTATTCCAGCATTTGGGGCTGAAATCTTATGGGACTATTACTTGGATCTTCCAGCTCTTTGCCTTCTACCCCTCCATTTTCCCAGTTCCTTGCACATGTGTGTAAACCCTACTTCCCACATTAAACCCTTTATTCCTGTCGTACTCCCGATAGGTCCATTTTCCTGATAGGACTTCAGACTGACACAGTAGTGGAAATGTCTGTTTTGGTTTCCTAGCATTCCTCATGGCCAGGTGCATAATAGATGGAATGTATCATCAAATATGTTGCCTTTAATGGATACATGACTCTGGCTGGTTAACTCCTACATGCCCTCTAAGACTCACCTCCTCCAAGAAGCCCTCCTTCATTCCAAGTGTGGGTCAAAGGCATCTCCTCTGGGATCCTGTGATCAGAGCATATGTGGTGGTGCTGGGTGACAAGCATCTGTTCACTTGCCTATCTGCTACAGTGGATGATGAGCTTCTCAAAGCTAAGAATGAATCTTAGTGGTCCCTGTTTTGTTACTTCTAGAGTGCCTGACCCTCAAAGGGTCCTCAGTAGAGGTTTATGGATGGACTTAATTATTCACTTGCTCATCCTTCACTGTTGGGTATAAGAACAATATATATGGGTTACTGCACCACCCTTTCACATCCATCCTCTTAGTTGATCCACACAATGAATCTACAGACTGGGCAGGTGCTGGCTCCCCTGGGAGGACACAGCATGAGTGCTGTTCATCCGAAAAGTGAGATACTCAGGGTTGGAAGGGAGCCATCCTTTTCCTGTTCAGGGTACACTCCACAAACCGAAGCCAGACAAACTTTGGAACAAGCATTAGGCAAATAAAAAGAGGAACAATAGTAAATTACATATTTGGAGCTAATATAGTGATAATCAGGCAAATTGGATATTAAAGAAGCAAATGGCATCTACAATTGTAAAAAGCTCAAATTTAACATTAAAACCGGTGCTTGAAATGTTTAAAAATGACAGATCATTTGGATCACTAGAGCCACCATTTATTTAATCAACTCTCTATTTTCTAAAATGGGCTAGAGATTAATTTATATTCCTTTGTAACTGTGATAAAGACACACGTCACTTGCTATGGATACACTTTAAGGAACAGATTCATTCCCATAAGGCTAGGCTTGAAGCAAATTTCTCTGAAGTGAATTAGATTTTCTCATTGATTTACATGATTAAATTAAACATGTGTCCTCCTGGGAAAAGTTGACCAATAAATGGAATTAAAATTTTTTTTTAATGCAAGAATGGGGTAGGGGAGCACTTGCAGAATATTATGGGTGCGGTGGTCCATTACTAGCACCGTGCCTGCCAGGAGCTATTGTTCTCTCCCCACCATTGACTTGCTATGTGGCATCATTTTTTGCAAGGTATAAGGCATTTTCTTTTCCAAACTTTATAAATGGGGGGGAGTCAGGCAGAAAAGGTGGCCAACATTTACTGAGTCCTTATTCTGAGCTGGTTGCTAAAGGAGAAACTTTTAAATTCTCACAACTACCTTCTGAAGAAAGTATTTTTATCCTTATTTTAAGACAGAGAACTTGGGGCTCAGAGACATGAAGCCACTTGCCCAAGATCCTGGAGCTGAGTCTGTCTGACTCCAAGGCCTACACTTAGCTAGCTTCATTATCAGGATGGAAAGCAATGGTAAAAATAATTCAAAGCCTCAGATAAAGACACGACTGACTTTCTGTTTCTCTTTTGGATGAGATCATGTTCCTATACTCGAATATAGAAATGTCAATTGCCTATGAATTCTCTCAAAATAAAACAAAGATGTTGCTTTGTGGGTGCCTGGTCCTGCTGGCATGGTGGCTGCCTGCTTTGAACCTCCCCATTTCCGTCTCCAAGTTGGTGATAAGTGCTTTGGTCTTGGTCTTTGTGACTCACACCAAACACTGGCTCATGTCTCTGGGGAAGTAAGGGGACATGGGTTGGGGGAGGTGGGAGAAGAAGTGCGGCATTTTCATCCAGGTTTTGCCTCTCTCATTAGCTGCGTGATCTTGGCTAAGTCCCTTTTCCTCAGGTTCCCTTTTGTTTTTTTTTTTTTTTGAGGCAGAGTCTCTCTCTGTCTTCCATGGTGGAGTGCAGTTTTGCAATCTCACCTCAGTTTCCCATCTTTTTATCTTTTTTTTGAGACGGAGTTTTGCTCTGTTGCCCATGCTGGAGTACAGTAGTGCAATCTCACCTCATTACAACCTCTGCCTCCTGGGTTCAAGCAATTCTCATGCCTCAGCCTCCTGAGTACCTGGGATTACAGGCATGCACCACCATACCTGGCTAATTTTTGTATTTTTTGTAGAAATGGAGTTTCACAGTGTTTGCCAGACTGGTCTCGAACTCCTGACCTCAAGTGATCCGCCTGCCTCAGCCTCCTAAAGTGCCGGGATTATAGTCATGAGCCACCCACCATGCCTGGCCATCAGTTTCCCATCTGTTAAATGAAGGGGCTACACTGGAGATGCTCTGTGAGGCCACTTCTCCCTCAGATCTGATTCTCTTGCTTCTTTGATTTCTCTCTGACTGCTCTCAGTGTTCATACAAAACCAAGAATTGACTGTAAGTACAGAAAAAATTGATTGGCCATCTTGTGTATTTAACAACTGGCATTTAAACTGAGAGATATTTTGGGTTAAAGAATGCTATTTGCAAACATAAAAAAATACCATAAAAGTCAAATATATGCAACCCATACACACACCAGCATCAAATCAAGTACACAAACAGAAGTTGAGTTGCATCATTATAAACTCCTGATTGAGAACAAAGCTGCAGCAGTTTCGAAGGCAATTTTCATATAAAAATTGATTTTCTTCATGCCTCTCCTATGATTAAAATGAGAGAGGATGATGGCTTTTGGTTTAAGTGAAGTAAGTTCTTTAGAAACATGAGTTTTGATGTTTAAGCTCATATTGAAATTTCTAAATCGAATGCATCAATGACAAATGTGAATTGGTCTAGAAAGACCCCAGAGATAGAGGCAGAGCTTTAAGTTTCATATTATGTAGAATTAGTTTCTAAAGTGCTTTTCTGTGTCTCAATCAAGCTTCATGACCTTATCAAGGAGGTAATGTAGTTCCCATTCTACAGATGAGGTGAGCTCCCAAAGGAAAAGGGAATTCTCTGGGATTAAAAGCCAGTGACTGGCCAATTAAACAATTATTTGTCTAACAACTTTAAAATATATATATATATTTCCATAGGTTTTGGGGAACAGGTGGCATTTGTTTACATGAGTAAGTTCTTTAGCGGTGATTTGTGAGATTTGGGTGCACTCATCACCCAAGCATTATACACTGAACCCAATTTGTAGTCTTTTTATCCCTCACCCCCTTCCATCACTTTCCCCTCAAGCTCCCAGAGTCCATTATATTATTCTTATGCCTTTGCATCCTCATAGCTTAGCTCTCACTTATGAGTGAGAACATACAATGTTTGGTTTTCCATTCCTGAATGGCTTCACTTAGAACAATAGACTCCAATTCCGACCAGGTTGCTGTGATTGCCATTAATTCATTCCTTTTTCATGGCTGAGTAGTATTCCATCATATGTATATACCACAGTTTCTTTATCCACTTGTTGATTGATGGGCATTTGGGCTTATTTGTCTAACAAAGTTTTATTGAGTGCCTACTACAGGCTGGACATTTATCTTAGATTCCAGATGAATAGACGGAGGTGCTACTTTCAGTAAGTTCACACAAGTATGTTCAGCAAATAAGTCCACTCTTGCTATCTAATCCCAAACATGCTCCACCATCCTCAAATTTCTTATAAGTTACTATTGGGAGTTGCGGCTTCATGTTAGGAATGAGTGGCTATGTCTACAATTCTGCTTGGGAAGACCATTCTGGGCAGTGTGGAGTGGGAGCTTGGGGAAGGAGAGGAACATATAGAGGCCAGGAAGCCGGAGGGATGCTGTTTCAGTAATCCAGGTGGGATTATTGTTTACATGAGTAAGTTCTTTAGCGATGAACTTAATTAAGGTGGAGATGGAGGGAGAGGACCCATGACTATTCCCAAGTTCAACTCAATGAGACTTACTGATGTGTTTGA
The DNA here is from genome assembly GCF_009761245.1 of Sapajus apella. NCBI lineage: Eukaryota > Metazoa > Chordata > Mammalia > Primates > Cebidae > Sapajus > Sapajus apella. The sequence continues at coordinate 5,454,228 of NW_022437016.1, read as the reverse complement.
TGGGAGGAGAGGGAACATTTGAGGTGACTGTCAGATGCAGGGGGTTTGCATAGGCTTGGTAAATAGCAACTTCCTCCTGCCTAAGTTTTTAATCAACTGGGAAATAAATCAAGGGGTAAGCAATATAGAAGCAAATAGCAATTTTATTACAACTATAGCAGAGGCAGGAGAATGTGGCTTACATCTCATCCACGGGTGCTTCCCAATACTGAACCTCGGAATCAGGAAGAGATCTCTATCTTGCAGCATGGATGGGACAGTTTGTCCCTGGAGGTCGCTTGCTTCCAAGAGAAAGGAGAGAGGAGTCTGGGCTACTCATACGCTCTGTGCCCCAGGGCAGGAGTGAGTGACGGGTGGAGAGATGCTGGGCTTCCCTCTCACGGCCGCAAACATCGGGAGTGGGAAAAGTTTGGGTTTCTGATTTGTGCCATTTATTTAGGTGGTGAACTCAGAATAGAGGGAGGTTTGGGGAGAAGTTGATGAGCTTGGTTTTGGGTTTGTGAGGAGCTTGTGTATCACCCAGTGGAGATGGCTGGCAGGTGGCTAGCTGGTTCCGTAGAGTGCGAAGCTCAGGAGAGATTGATGTAGAAGCTGTCAACAGACAAGTGTTTGGAGTCATGGTAATAAATAAGGGTAGCCAGGGTGAGAAATGGCTTTGTTGAAAAAGAGGAGAAGAAGGCAGAGGGCAGAATGTGAATGAGAAAAAAAAAAAAAGCCTTTGAAGGAGATTGAGAAAATGTAGATAAAAGATAAAGGAAAAACAGGATGGCATGAGATCAGCAAAGGCAAAGAAAAAGAAAGTTTTAGGAAGGGGAAGAACAGAGTAGGAGTCTTCAGTGCTGAATAACTTGGATTTGAAATGTATTTCTGTCATTTCCTTTCTATGAGTTATTGAGTTAGGCGGTTAATAAATGGTATCTGTGAAGAAAATGGTGACAATGATGATGATGAAGATTGAAGGAAGTGGTTGCAAGTGTTGCAAGAAATAGGAAGATCAAGCTGGACAAGGTCTAAAAAAGTAGAAGAGAATAGTTTACTCCTGTACAATCTATTTTGAGAAACAAGACAAACACTCATGAAACAATTAGATTGTCTCCTCATGACTTCACCTTACACTTTCCTAACATACTCGTTCTAATAAGAAGGTTAAAAAAACCCCAAAACTAATATTACAGACATGGAGGCGGATGCATATGCAAGGAAGTTATTAAAACTGCCTTGATTTTAATAAATTTACCACCAGGTAGCAATCTCTCAATGTTGCCTCTTTCCAATTTGCATGTGTAACTGGCATCTCGTTAAAACATCATTAAGAAATTGAAAACCAGGAAGACATAAACAGACGCAGAGGAGAAACAGAGGGTCTGGGGGCGGGGGGGAGAGGCTGTGGGTAGCAGAAGAGAGGAATTCTTGCAGGAAACATAACAAGAAACCTTACTTTGTTCTCCAAACCCAACCTGATTAGCAAGTGATGGGAATCAGAGTTTACATAGATAAACTGTTTGCAAATCAGCAATTACAAGACTCTTGTGAAATCTTCATTTTCCCGGAATGATTGGAAATTGCAGTACAGAATGCTGTCACTTTTCTTCAGCTGGATCATCACTTAGGTGTTCAGGAGAGCTTCTTCCAAGAATGCACACAAGCCTTGGATACACAAGGTGCGTCCTTGGAAGAAGCTCTCCCGAACATGTAAGTTTTGGTCAGGACAAACCCCATGGTGACTGAGCTCTTATTTTGCTTCTTCTTCTGTGGCCAGATTAACTTTTATTTATTTATTTTTGTCTTGGTGTATATTTAAGTGTGCTCTTTGCTATTATAAAAGTAATATGTAACCACTGCTGAAAAACTAAAAAAAAAAGAAAAAAAAATTGACACGATATGAAAAGACATTGGGCCAAACTAATCTTAACAGGCAAAATAGTTTAATAAAAAGAGCTCAAGCTTTAGAGATAGGCGGGGGTGGGTCTGACTCCATGCTCTGCTGTTTAACCATTGGGTACCATGGGACTGAATTTCTTGTCTTTAAAATGTGGAATGTGGTTTTGGGCAGATGAAATGAGAGAGTGTTAATGAAGTGCTGGCATATAGTATTTGTGCTTTGAAGCATTCAATATATAGTTGTTACTATTTTAAACCATCTTCTTTTCCTTCCTTCTAGAAATCACTCTGCCTCCTTTAATTTCTTTCCTGGCTTTATGAACACTGACAAACACTAGCAAACAAGGCCTTCCATTATCTGGCCCTAACATATCTGTTTAGTACTTTTCTATATAAGTATCACAAAGACAGAAATTGTTATGTGTGTACATTTTACTGGTCTGTGAAGGCTAATGATTGAAACAACCTAGACATTTCAGGGGCTTAGCCTGGAATTAAAGCTTGTTTCTTTTCCATGCCACAGTACAGCATGGGATGGGGGGTTGCTCTGCTCCATAGAGTCATCCAGGCACTCAGGCTCCTCCCACTTTGTAGCTCTGCTTTTCTCTAGGTCCATGGACTTCTCACCATTTACCCACAGAAATAGTTAATGGCAAAGACACAGCCACTCTTTATTGCCTGGGCCAGATGGTGCCACACATATCACTTGTGTTCACCTTCTATCAATGAAAAATAGACTCATGGCTCCATCAAGATGAGAGGGCAAGCTGACTACTATAGTTTGTCAGTGAGCTCTGAGAATGGTGAGAATTTGGAGATGGTGGGGGTTGGGGAGTTCTCCCAGTCTCTGCTCCACGTGTGGCTGCAACATGTAGAGGTTCAATCAAACAATCCGGAAAAGGCTGTAATTGGCTTGTCTTGGGTCATGCCTGTAGCTTCCTGCACAAGAGTTTCCACATACTCAGAATAACATCTCCCAACCTCAGCCACATGACTCAAGTGAGAGAGGATCTGTTTCCTGGAAGGAGGAAAACCATGCTGAACAGACCAATGTAGCTGCTGACCACTACAACTCAGGTATCCAACACCCAGCTGGGTGGCCTGAGGCATGGACATGTATGATGGAGAGGACATCATATGCTTGTGCCTACCAACCTCTTAGAGAATAATTCTGGCTGGGGTTGAATCAAGTGCTAGATGATAGGGATTATATCAATAATGCAAACTGAATTCAAAGAAGAAAGAACTGGTAGTGCAAATGGAGCAGCCACTATGTGGCAGAAAAAGGTTTATTTGTTTCAGTAGGAGACCATCCCTGTGTGACTTTGGGCAAGTTGACCAGCTGGGAAACTTTGGTTTCTTTCATTGTTAAACTGAGGGCTAATTCTATCCACATCACAGCATGGCTGACGTTGTAAGAGAGATAATATACAGTCATGCACTGCATAATGACATTTCAGTCGAGGGTGGACAGCATATACAATGGTGGTCTCATAAGATTATATTACCGTGTCTCTACTGTATCTTTTCTATGTTTAGATATGTTCAGTTACATCAATACTCATCATTGCATTACAGTTGCCTACAGTATTCAGTACAGTACCAAATCTTACAGGGTTTTAATCCACAGCAATATGCTATACCATATAACCTAGGTATGTGGTAGGCTACACCATCTAGGCTTGTAGCCTACCACACACCTAGGCTATATGGTATATTTCCATTGCTACTAGTACACTCTATGATGTTTGCACAACAGTGATACATTTCTCAGGATGTATCTCTGTCCTTAAGTGATGCATGACTTTACATGAACAATTCAGAAGAAAAATGTTCAATTTGATAATCACTAGTATTCAGCAAAGACTTCATGGAGAAGTAGAATTTCTGGTGGTTGGGTGGGTCGGAGGAACAGGGTGGGTATGCAGAGAAGGGGCTGCTGAGGGCATCCTTGGCGGGGAACAGTGGAGGCAGTGGCGTGGAAGTGGGACAGAGCCGGTTGTGTTGGGACAGTGGAAGAGATTCCTTTCATGGACCTCTACTTACAGAGCTAAACTTTCCCCCTCCTCTGGCTCCGCAAGTCCCGCTCAAGACAAGAATTTGAGATCCAGACTAGGTGGTTCTGCCTGTGTGTAACAATTCTCCATCTTTCCACGGACAGCTGACCAGACCAGTTTCTGATCAGCAGTGGGTATGCCGAGAAGAGGGCTGCTGGGGGCGATTTATAAACCAGGGGCAGGGTTGCTGCCCGCCTGGTGATCCAGTGTAAATTTGGCTTTATGAGTCTATTTTTCTCACTTCACACACACACACACACACACACACACACACACACACACACTGCAGATCACACAGACTTGTGAGTTACTGCCCAGGTTAATGACCTTCATATAAATGGCTCCTAACACTCCTCCTGGTGCTGGGGGCAGCGTCTCCTGAACTTGGACCCTTGATGTATGAAAGCTAGTTGGGGCAAAATGGCTGTACCGTATGTATCCAGCTACTGGGAGAGGAGGGCTGCCTGCAGAGTTTTGTCCCCAAGCTTCTTGCAGATGTCTGTCCCCGTTCACATTGTTGCCCTGGAAAGATGTGTAACCACATTCCCATTTCACCAAGGAACATAGCACATGGTGAAGACCAGAGCCCAGAGAGGGCTTGTTTGAAATCATGTGGATATATTTGTGGATTCTCACGGAGTACCTTCTACACACCAGACACACACTGTGTGTTGCCTCTGACCCTCACAAAAGTACTTCAAGGTAGAGGTTTTTATGTCCATTTTACTTATGTGGAAACTGAGGCTCAGCGAGAAAGCGATTTCCACAAGATTACACAGTAAGTGAAAAAGATAAACCTGGGATTTGAGATGAGATCTTTCCATTATAACCAGCAAACACCAGGGATAGCAGTTACTTTGATTATGAATAAGACTAGAGCAAATGTTTAATGCACACCTGCTCTGAGCCAGGGTTTGTGCTGAGTGCCTGTATATACAGGACCTCATTTCATTCTCACAACTATTCCAGGAGATTGGATTGACTGCTATTGTGACCATTTCACAGATGTGGAAACTGAGGCTTGGTCACTTGAATTAAGTAACTTGCCCAAGATTCTCCAGGGGAAAGTTGGGGTGTCAGGCTTTGAATTCAGGCTTTCTGACTCTGAGTTTTTCTTGCATAACCACGGCATTAAACTGCCATGTTAAGGGTGACCCTTACATTTCTTTGATTTTATGTGCACTTTCATGTGTCCTAGAGATAGGTATATGAAGATAAGGGACTACTATTAGGTTGGTGAAAAAATAGTTGTGGTTTTTGCCATAATGGCAAAAAAAAATGTGGTTTTTGTTCAGCATTAAAAGTAATGGCAAAAAACTGCAACTACTTTTGGACCAACCTTTTAGTGAGCACCTACTCTTTTCAGTGCTCTATGTAAGTTACTTCAGTAACCCTCATGATGACTCTACATGGTGGGAATTCCTGCTATGTCCATTTCTCAGATGAGAAAACCAAGACTCAGAGAAGCAGGGTGACTTGGCCAAGGTCACAGTGTATGAACAAAGAGATCTTTGGTTCCTATAACCAAGAAGCCTGGAATCTCCCTAAGAGTAGTTGGGTGTAAACGTTTATCCATTTATTGGTTTAGGTCAGTATGCCGCAAAAACCTGAAGAGTTCCTTGCTGAAACAAGTTAGGAGCATGGATGAAAAGGATTAGGCGATACCCTGCTAGCTGATAAAGCATGTTTCTGTGTGTCTGCTGAAGGTGTTTCCAGAAGAGATGAGCATTTGTAATCTCCTGGTAGACTGAATAAAGAAAATCTCCCCTCGTCTGGGTGCGGCACTCTCACCTGTAATTTCAGCACTGTGGGAGGCCAAGGTGGGCAGCTCATTGGAGCTCAGAAGTTTGAGAACCAGCCTGGCCAAATGGCGAAATCCCAGCTCTACTAAAAATACAAAAATTAGCCAGCATGGTAGCGGGTGCCTGGAATCTGTTAGTCAGGAGGCTGAGGCAGGGGAATCACTTGAACTCAGGAGGTGGAGGTTGCAATGAGGCAAGATTATGCCACAGCACTCCAGCCTGGGTGACAGAGTGAGACTCTGTCTCAAAAAATAAAATAAAATAAACAAGAAAAGAGAAAAAGAAAATCTGCCCTCACCAGTGTGAGTGGGCGTCATCCAGTCCATTGATGGCCAGGATAGAACCAAAAGGTGCAGGAGGGAAGAATTCACTTTCTGTTCTTGAGCTGGGTCATCCGCCTTCTCCTGCCCTCAGACACAGGGACTCCAGGTTCTCCAGCCTTCAGAACCAGACCGATTTATACCACCAGCTTCTCTCATTCTCCCGCTTGCAGACTGACATGTTGTGGGACTTCTTGGCCTCCATAATTGCATGAGCAAATTCCCATAATAAATTCCCTCTTATTTATCTCTCTCTCTCTATCCTGTTGGTTCTGTTTCTCTGGAGAACCCTGACTAACACACAGGGCAAGGGTTCAAAATCAGATACATCTGCTATCAAGGGTGTTTTCTCTAGTGTACATTACTGCCCTGTGTTTTTCATCGTGCTCCTAATTTGTTTCAGCATTGGGCTCTTCAGGTTCTTACTGCATATTGACTGAACCAACAAATGGATAAATGCTTCCACCCAACCACCTGAAGGAGATTTCAGGCTTCTTGGTTATAGGAACCAGATGTCTCTGTGCTTGCGTTCCCCTAGGCTAAGAGCCCCATGAAATCAGCCAGGGAGAGATTTCCATTTAAATCTTGCTATTCGTTGAGCACACAGCATATGTCAGATGTTGGCTTAAACACTCTAAATACTTTAATCCACCCATAACTCAAGGTAAGCATTGTTATTCCTGGACTCAGAGGGGATGGGTGGCTTGCTCAGGTCACCCAGCTCGTGAGGGACAGTGCTGTGATTAGAACCCAGACCTCCCACTACTAGGTCCTGACCGGTTTCCATTGCTTCACTGCCTTTGGGGTGGTGGAGGTTTATGAAAAGAGAGTTGGCACCAGAGTAAAAGCATGTCGACTGCCCTACAAGTTAGAAAAAAATGTATAGGTAACTTTATTTGACTCCAAACACTTTACTCTCTTTCCTTTTTTTCCTCTGTAATGTATTTGGAATTAGAGATAAGCTTGAAAGATGCCAGCAGCGCCTGCTAAAAGCCTGCAAAAATGACAAGGAAGATTACACAGCTGGAAAAAACTGTTTCAACGTTTCTTGTGACATAAAAAAGCAAAGCCTGAAACAACAAAAAACCTACACGTAAGAGACGAGAACATCTGTGGAAAACCAGTGGGTGAAAATCACAGGAATCCTGGCTTTAAACCCATGTAAAGAAGACCTCCAGCAGTCCGAGTCATCCAACAGCAAGGCAGGCGTCTGGAGAGGGAGTGAGGTCCCCGTTCCTAGAAGTATCCAAGGACTGCTTACCAGGTGCTGAAGGGGCAGAGTAGGAGGTAACTCAAACATCTGAGGGCTTGACTAGGTCACCCCATGAAGTTTATCCCAACGTCATCCTATTGTTCATAGCGGAGGCTTACCACGGCCACTCCTGCTTATTGGGCACATTTTAAGTGACAAATGCTGTGCTAAGCAATTTTCTTATTTGACTAAAGTACCAGCAGGGCATACTTTGCTCCTTAAGAGCTAGATAAGATCAACTTGGATCCTTACTTCATGATTTATAGAAAGCCTAAAACCCGCCTCGTGGTTTCTGTATTTCTAGGGCAGTGTGTGTGTGTGTGTGTGTGTGTGTGTGTGTGTGTGTGTGTGTTTTATGAGGAGGGGGTTCATTCAAAGGCATCTCTAATTCTGAGTTTCTGAGTCAGTTCACTTTCTGGAAGGTCCTTCTTTCTGCACATGTTCCTGTTTCAAGATCTGGAGCTCAGTCTCATTCCTTGATTTCCACAAAGAGTCACTGGTGGACTTGGAGTGGACTGTCCGGAAGGTTTGCAGCCACAGAGATGATTTAAGTTTACTGTCACATTGGTCTTTAAGGGGAAAAAAAGAGAGATGTTTGAAGCTGTGGTGATGCAAGCAGCAGGGATATCAGCCACCCCAGTTCTTAAAGGAGCCTTTTCACTGCCCCCCTCTTGGGTATTCTGCCCTGGCCACCCCACCTTACATAGAGCCTGGTCACCTCCTCAGCTCTCTGGCTTCTTTCTTCCCTTCTCTTCCTCCCTTCCCTGTCAAACAACCAGCCAATGCACCATCCAGTCCGCAGGCTAACCCAGCCGGCCAGCAAATCAACCAACTACCCAGCCTGCCAATCATAGGCCTATCACTATTTATTATTTATCTATCTATTTTTAGTTGACCAGGTTGGATTTGAACTCCTGGGCTCAGGTGCTCTTCCTGCCTCCGTCTCCAGAGTGGCTGGGACTGCAGAATTGTGCCGCCATGCCTGGCTCTTGACATCATTTTTAAAAGAAGTCACCATATGACAAGCCGTATCAAACTTAAAAAAAAAAAATAGGAAGGAGAGAAGGAAGGAGACAAAAGAGAAAAAGCCTCTTCTTTACTAATGCAGAGCAATTCTGCACTCCCTTGGCCCTGAACTCCAGACCTGACTTCTGGTTTCCTTCCACCCAAATAGTTTATCAAGGTGTTTTCCAAAACTCACACCCACATTTACTTTGAACTTTATGCCTCCATTCCAGGCACTGTCAGGCACTTCAGGTTTCCAATCTGCAAAATCTTCTTTAATCCTTGTAATGACCCTGTAACACAGGGAAGACTGTTATCCTCATCTTCTTTGTGAGGAAACTGAAGCTGGGAGGGAAGAAGTCAATCCTCCAGGGTGCAGGCTGGCGAGGGGCAGAGCGAGGAGTGGGACGGCGGTAGGTTTTTCCACACTCAGAAATCTGAAAGATCAGAGCCCCCTTCTTCCCACCTGAAATCTGGTGCCATTAACACAATGTTTTATTTTTTGACTCTATCAAGCAAACATCATCTCATTTTCTCCTTAGAGCAGCCCTGAAGGTAGGTATATTCATCCCCACTTCAGAGTTCCAGAAAACCAGGGTTTAGCAAGGTGGCTTGCCCAGGGTCCCAACCCCTCTGATGTGGTATAACCAGGGATTTGAATCCATGGCTCCCTGATTGTAAAATTCTGCTCTTAACCTCACTGCGCTGTGCATGCCTCCTGGATACAGACATTAATGAAATACAGAGATACAGAGGAGTGGGCATTTAGGGATATTTGCAATGATCAATTATGTAACAGGACTTCTTGGAGCCTAAGTATCATAGAGGAGGCATGACCAGCTCTGCTGGACAGGGGAAGCCTCGCAGAGAAAGTGACCTGGAGCAAGGTTCAGAATGATGACTAGGAGCTTACTACACAAACACACCCGTGAGCAGGGGAAGGGCATTCCAGGCAGAGTAGACCTCCTGGGGAATGACAGCCTTGCACTATAGTTGTGCCTTTGTGGGAGCTACCAGCAGGTTGGAAAGACTGGCTCCCCTGTAAGAAAGGGAAGTGGTACAAACTGAGGTTGAAGAGGGCAGTGGGGACCAGCTCTGGAAAGGCCTTGAATGCCAGACCAAGGGGTTAGACTTGACCCTCACGATAGATGGGGATCATTGGGAGACATTTAAGCAGGAGAAGGATGTGATTGCCTTAAGCGGGGTGCCAGGACTGCTGTGGGCACCACACACACGCAGGAACGTGTCTTCTTTTTCTCAACCACATTCATCTTCTTTTCAGGAAAGGGTACTGAGGTTTTAATGAACTCATTACTCATTCCACTGTCAGGTGAGTCCAATTGCACTGGGAGGGTGAGCAGAGGGCTCTTCCCGCTGAGACCATGCTGCTGCGATCTCATCAGCAGCTGCCCTAGCCTTGTCCCTGGCAGAAGCTCACCCAACCTGTTCTGCCATGACCCTCCCCCTCCACCTCCTCAGAGTCCCACGCTTTGCTGCCTCCTGAACTTGCCAACATCCGTTTCAATGGGCTTGATTGGAATCATGTCTCCCTGGAACTTACTACCATCTGTCTCCCTATGCCCTTGTCTTGGTGGGTGCCTCTGCATCTCTATCTTATGACTGGGTGTGGAAAGCTTCTATTTGTACCCTGGACAAGCAGTCTGTCTCTCTCTCTGTCTGTCCATCCTCTTTGCACCCCTACCTCCAGCCTGGGCCTGCCCATCCAGCATCTCCTCCTTCCCCTTCCCTTCTCCTTTCCACCTTGGACTTTTGGCCTGACTTGCTCTTTCTTTCCTTACCTTGAACACCTTGTCTGAATGTCTGTCTGTCTGTCTCTTCACACCTTAGTCTCTCTGATTGTTCATTTATTTCACTCTCTTTCTCTCCACCTTTTCCAGGCATTCTCTGGAAACAGACTGCTCCAAAATCTATTCATTAGAATGGTATAAGGTTTTGCAAATTCCTAACCATGTGGATTAGACTCAAGTAATCTGTGGAAGGGAATTCAGGCAAGAAAGGAAGTTCTTTCCGTTCATCACTATGGAGGCAGAGATGAGGCCACTAGAGACGTAAGCATGGGGCACCACACTGTTCTGGGTACCAGGCACCTCCTTTTCTTCTTCTCATCCTAAACCACATGGCCCTTACCCAGGCAGGAGCCACAAGCTGACCTGATGTTCCAAGTTAAACTATAAGCAGCCTCAGGGCAAGGAAAACCCTCTGTTTCATGGATTCATGGGCTTCCATGGGTGAAAAAAATCTCTTGAGATTCAACTATTACCAATTTCTTTTTCCCAGATGAGAGCTCTTCATCCCAAAGAAGCAATGGCTTGTGAAGTTCCTGTCCAGGGCTTCAAGGCACAGGGTAGGCAGTGGTCTTCTGGTTTGCACGTAGCCTGACTTCATTCCTCTGTGGTAACACAAATGCACCACAGCAGCTCTCTTCCTTCAGTATTTATGGCATAATGTTTACCAGAATTTATGTTTTTCTTCCTTAGGACAGGGTTGTTTCTAGGGAATGGCTACACAATCATAAACTACATTTCCCAGCACCCCTTGGATCTAGGGGGGATATGTAATTAGTTCTTGCCATTGGATTGTGAGTGGAAGCAATGTATGTCTTGTCTAGATGAAAGTGTTTAAGAAGAGGTTGTACCTGATTCACACACACATTTTCCTTTTTCATGAGCCAGATTCAGGGGACTCCAAGGTCCTAGGAGATGGCAGAGCCACAGACAGAAGGAGCTTGGGTCACTGAATCATGCAGAGAGCCACCTGCCAACCAGGAGCACCTACATTGACCTGTTACCTGGGGAAGAAGGGATTTATTTGTTATAGCAGCTGGCATCTCCCTAAAAAATGCAGTGTTGGCCATAGGTTATATACTTATAGGGACTCACCAAATCTGCTTCCTAAGGTATAGTCATTCTCATTTGCCTATCTTTGATGAAGAGGCCCTATCCTGGAATCTTCTACATTGCCAAATTTCAGAGAAAAGTAAATGACAGAAGTGGGACTGACCCATCACTGCCTGACAATGGCTCACATGGTCCTCTGTGCTCTCCTGACTCCCTTGAACGCTCAGCTATCCCTTCAACTTTCCCTTTGTCATTATTTTGCTGCACCACTAGTCTTTTAAAAAAATTATTATTTAATAATGATTATTAATTTTTTATTTTTAAAATTGCTGTGTGAGGCTGTTTGTGTTGCCATAAAAGAATATCTGAGGCTGGAAAATTTATAAAGAGAAGAGGTTTAATTGGCTCATGGTTCTGTAGGCTGTACAGGAAGCATGGTGCTCGGATCTGCTTTTGATGAGAGCCTCAGGAAGCTCACAGTCATGACAGAAGATGAAAGGGAAGCAGGCAGTCACTTAGCGGGAGGGGGAGGGGGAGGGGGAGGGGACACACACTTTTAAACAACCACATCTCATGTGAACTCAGAGCCAGAGCTCATACTCATCATCAAAAGGATGACCCAGGCCATTCATGAGGGATCCACCCCCATGATCCAAACACCTCCCGCTTAGTCCCCACCTCCAACATTGGGGATTACACTTCAACATGAGATTTTCAGGGGACAGATAACCAAACCCTGTCAGTTGACAAATCAAAATTGTATATATTTATGACATATAACATGTTGTTTTGAAATAGGTATGCGTTGTGGAATGGCTAAACTAAGCTACCTTTGGTCTTTTATTCTGCTCCTCAAACACATCAGGCATAATGCCATCTTAGATCCTCTATACCTGTTATGGTGTCATTGCTCCAACCCTAGATCTTCTAAAGCTGTCTTTTTTCTTAACCAAATTCTATGTCAAACAACCCCTCTCCGGTGAGGTCTTTCCTGACCACCCAGTCAAATGTGCTTGAGTCCAACTCACCATCAGCCATCATCCAACCTCTATCACAGCTTCATGGTTTACATCTTTGATGGCGTTTGCCACTACTTGAAATTATCTTGTCCATTTACTCAATTATCATCACCATATACCTCCCTTCAGTCTTTGCTTCATTTAAGGAAACAGAAACTCGGAAAGGTACTGTAACTCGCCAGAGGTCACATTGCCACTGAATAGTGGTCCCAAGATTTGAACAGGTCTGACAGATTCTGCCAAAGATGGTTTCTGCTTTGCTACACTGTTCTCTAGACACAGCAATAACTAGAGGAATGCACTTGTTTTATCAGGACATAACTTTCATCATGAATCCCAAGGCAGGGTGGTATAGGGGAAAAGCATGAATTATCGGGTTGGCAGGCCTAGTCTCATGTCCTGGCATTGACATTTTCCAGTATTAAACATCTCTGCATACTTTTCTTTCAAAACGGAATTAACATACTTACTTCAAATAGGTAATGTGAGGACAGAAGGAGACAGTGTATAAAGCAGGTAACCCAATGCCTGCACACAGTGGGTCCTCAGGCAAATACTTCATTTTTTTTTTCTAACAAAGACGTCAACAGTTATCCTGAGCATTCCACCTTCATCAATGGAAAGGGAAAAATGCAAATTTGAGTAAAACCACAAAAGATTCTAAAAAGTGGCTGATTCATTTCTGACTTCTTTTCTAGGCGTTGTTAGGAAGTTAAGTTAAAATCCAAGTCAGACTCCTAGACCTCATCCCAGTTACTGTGCTGAAAGCAGGCAGACTTTAGGATTAAAAAATTTCCCTCATTTTCCCCCCTACAATGCACAAATGTCATGAACAAGGGGCAAACTCATTATAGCTAGGTTTCTATCTGCCTAGTCCAGATGCATGTGCTAAAATATGAGGCCAGTTCCAATGGCCACCATCCAGGACCATGAGCACTGTGACTAATGTATGTAAAACACACACAAGGCTCCTCTCTCCCAGCATCTGGACCCCAAAGCAAAAGTTAGCTACAGAGAAATTTCAGGCGGACTCTCCAAAGTCTTCATTGCTTTTCAAGTTTGGAGTCAGTGAATCTGGCTCAAAGCAAAGGAGCCCTTTGTTGGGACTGGGATTTATTTATTTATTTATTTATTTTTTAATATGGATGTTACTATCCTGACAGTGTTCATTGGCCCTTGGCTGTAAAGTTCACATTTTCTGTATCAGTCAGGACAGCCTAGGTTTTATACTGATAACAAATAACCTGATTTCTCAGGGGGTTAAAAAAACAAGGGTTTATTTCTTGTTCATGCTACAGGTCTAGTGCAGCTTGCCAGGTGTCCCATGCTTACTGTAACCACTTAGGGTCCTAGGCCAATGGAAGAGCCATTATTGCAAACTTTACCAGTTGTTGGGCCTGGAGGAGAAGAAGGATCTCACACTGATAATTAACTGTTCAGTCCAGAAGTGACATCTGGCACTTGTACTCCCAACACATTTGCCACAGCTGGCCATATAACTCCATCAACCACAAGGGGAGCACAATCTACAAACCTACTGTGTGCCCAGAATGGGGGGAACCAGAAAGGTTTGTGCACAGCATCTTATTTCTATTCCTCATGCTTCCTGGATGGGTTACCAAGTCAAGGTGATTCAAGTCTCATCATAAACAAACAAACAAAAGTCTCATTCCCTTTGCTCCATGGCTATGATCCCTGCTTCAGCTCAGGCTTCACAATAGTCAGGCTTCTCCTCTAACTATTGCATCCACCCCAATCTTGTCTCTTTGCCGCTCTTCAAAGAGATGTTATTCTTCACCTTGTATTTCATCCTTGGCTTCTCAGTTGGAGTGATCACCCAGACCTCCCAGTCCACCAGGTCGTTCTCTTCCAGATAACAAAGCTTGGGGCCTTCTGACACCATCTTTCCTGCAATCCAGCCTAGATTTGTAGAGAGAGGAAGATAAAAGAGATGTTTGTCTGTTTGTAGGAAAAGTTCTTTCAGGACCCTTCTGCAGCTGTGATTCTAGGGCTCGATTATTATTCTCATCCAGGAAGCTGCAGACACACACCTCCTGTAGGGGGTCCAACTCAGACACTTAATTAGCAAAGAAAATTAAACCCCAAGGAACTGGGTTCTACAGTTGCTAGAGGGCTTCTTGTGTGATCTGCTGCTCAGCTGGTGGGAGGGACGTGAGGTGTCTGGGCCTCAGTGTTAGAGTGTGATGGACCCTTCACAACCCAATGGCCTTACCTTGCCTAGCTGCTTTGTCCCCAGGGATGTCTTTCAGGCCCTGCTTCATATTCCACCCACTCTTCCTCAGGGGATGTTATTCTTCTCTCCCAGCAGAGGACATCAAAAGGCAAAATCCCTAATTCAGTCCATCCAAATAAATGAATATCCAAATAAATATCCAAATAAATGTCCTCCCTCCCACGAGCACAGGCCTGCCCCATTGACAAAGCATGTTCACTGACAGTGGCTGACTGCATCCTTTCAGCAACACATGAGGTGGCTTTAATCACCATCCACATCAGCAGGCATGGAAATGGAGGCTCAGGGAGGCCAGGTCGCCAGTCAGGGAACCGTATAGTGGGAGCTGGAATCCAGGCCTTTGGGTTCCACTCCCAGGGTAACTTTCTGCTCCACTTCTTAGAGAAGAAACTCTGGATTGCACCTCTCACAGGGCTGGATGTTTAGAAAGCCACACCCAGACTCAGTTTCCCCAAGCCTTCCTGGCTTGGCCTGGAGCTGCGGCCAGATTCAGACCACAGGCCAGGAGATAATCAGGCCTGTTCTCTGTCTGCTCCCATCAGCAACAATGGGCCAATTAAGACAATTACTGCTGGTTTATATAACAGGAAGTAGGGATCACAGTGCTCAACTTGTTGAAAATCTCCTATAAAAGTGCTAATAATGCATTAATGTATTAATCCCCTTAATCCTGTCAAATTACCACAGAAGCGCTCTGCAGAGCTGACAGTGGCTCTCCCTGTCCCTGCAGTGGGCACTGCTGTCTGTGAGGCTCCAGGAACTCCTCTCTGGTCACCCTTCCCTGCTCAGCCCTCCTTAGGAAGCTCTCAGGGGCTGCAAGGACAGGATGGCAACTGAAGACGTTTGGCAGGAGATAAATATTGATTCTTTTAAAGAGAGATGATGATGTATTCTTTAAGCAAAGATTCTTGATTCTTTCTCAGCAAGGAGAGACTCAGCTCTGGGCAGCTGACTCTATCACTTGCTGTGCGGCCTTGGGCTTCTTTTCTAGGTTCTCTGAGTCTCCAATTCCTCATGTGTAAGACGTGGTAATAATAGCTCATTGCAGAGTTGTTGGAAGATTCTAAAGCTGCAGGCAAATGACTGACACATGAAGGCATTCCATAAATATGCCGTCTTTTTTTCAGCTATAAAATGGGAATAAGAATTCCCACCATGAGGGCTAAATGAAATTGCATGCATCAGTTTCCTGACACACAGTAGTGCTAACATACATAGCAGTTCTTCCCTTCTCATCCTTGTTTGTTGTTGTGGTTTGATTAAAATGCTGCCTGACTTTCAAGAGAGCTTAGGAGCAAAGACTGTGGTGCTGAGTGAGTTGTTCAGATATTTCGTTTGTTGTAAAGCCGGTCATATATTTTCTGAGTCTCACTCTTCAAGGTGGAGAGAATTTCATCCCCAGGTCAGCCTACATGGGGTCCTCCTAATCTTCCTTATGGGCACGTTAGAGTGTGTGGGGAGGAGGGTGCTGGGATGGGTCCTGGACACCTAAAAATGGGGAAGAGGCTTCAGTCTCTGATTACATCTAAGGTACTGGCACAGCTTTGGTGTTAAGATGCTGTGATCAGCCTGGTCTTGCTGTCTGGTGGTCCTTGAGGCTCCCTTCAGGGCCCTGCAGGGGCCTCTCAGTGGATGGTGGGCTATGCCACGGAGACCCTTTGCTATGTTTGAGGCCTCAGTCCTATGACCACCTCACAGGCATCCCACAGTTTCCCCTGTTGGGGGGCATGTGGATATCTGTAGGCAGGACTCTGCCATTCTTTGGAGTTGGAATTTAGAAAGGAAGAATCCATACCACCATCCGTGTCGCCTATTCAATTCTGGGGAGCTCCTCTGTCTCTCAGAGTCAGCTACTTCTGTTTCCTCCATTCCAAGCAAGAGCTGGGGTTGGTGAGGGGGAAGGATTAAGAGTTATTATCTTCCAAGTGATTTTGGTTTCATACTCTAAAATATAGACACTCTTAAAAATACCCTCTGGCAATGGCATTAAGACACAGAAAGCTAGGGTTTGACTGCCTATTAAGATGGTGACAAGGGGAAAAGGCCTCCCTTCCTCCCTCCCTCCCTTTCTGCCTTCCTTCCTTCCTTCCTAGAGTAGTGTGAGAGTTTTAAAACATGTTCAAAAATTTGTGGACACCGTCCCTCCAACAGGTGAAGCCTAAGTCCCCTCCCCTTAAATGTGAGCTGAACTTAATGACTTGATTCTAATGAAGAAAATGTGACAGAAGTAGGGATGTGTGATGGTGTAGATCATAAAAAGTATTTGACTTGCTCCTTGCTGTCTCTGAAGCACTCACTCTGTGGGGGAGGCCAGCTTCCATGTTAGGAGGACACTCATGTAGCCCTCTGGAGAGGCCCTCATGGTGAGGAACTGAGGTCTTCTACCAATAGCCATGCAGTACACCATCTTGGAGGCAGATCCTCCGGCACCAGTCCAGTCTTCAGATGACTGCAGCCCAGGCCAACATCTTGAGTGTAACTTCAACAGAGACCCCAAGTCATAACCACTCAGCTAAGCCATTTCTAATTCCTCATTCTCAAAACCTGTATGAGCTAATAAAAATGTTTGCCATTGTTTTAAGTCACTAAGTTTTGAGAATAACATACTATATAGCAGTAGGTAATTAATGTAATTAATAGTGAAAACAAAACACAAATTGATATTTCAATAAGTAATCCTCAGTATGTGTGTGTCAGTCTGCAAAAATGGTAGACTGTGTTCACTCATTTAGCACCTATTTATTAAAGCCCCATAGCCAGGCATAGGGTAGGTGAACATGGGCAAATCACAGACACAGTGTCTAGGAGGCTCAGTTTAGAGATAATAGACAGAAGAATACAGAACAATGATGGATAAGAGAACCCAGATGGCTGTGGCAGCCAAGGAAAAGGGGCCCATGACTCAACCCAGCTTGTGTCCAGGGAAGGTTTCTTAGAGGTGATGGCAGCTATTGTGAGACTCCAAGGATGAGTAGGAACCAGCTGGATGAAGCTGAAACATGGGGAAGATCTTATACACTAGGCAGAGAGAACTGCTCATGGAAAAGCCCTGTGAGTGGGAGTTCATTGCCTCCCAGAGTATAAATTGGTTAGGTGTAGTCAAAGCTTAGGGGTGTGTGTGTGTGTGTGACGTGCATGTGTGTTTACATACTTGCATATGTGCATGGAGGGTAGAAAGGTAGGTAGAGATCACTGTGACAAGAGAAAAAGCAGGAGGAAGCAGGGAAACACAAATTCAAGTCTTTGCCTACCATGTCATAGGTGTGTGATTTTGGACAGGTCACATCACCTCTCTGAGCTTCATAGCTCCTTCTTTCTAAAATGAGAATCCTTTCAATAATATATTTAACAAAGATCTACTACATCCAGGTTCTGGGCTAAGTCTGGGAGCACAATCATGGTCACCAGAACAGCAAATCTTGCTCCCCAGGAGTGCAGAACTGAGGGTGGCTCAAGTGTGTGTCGTCCTTGATCTGTGCCAGCATTCTTCTGAGGCTATGTCTTCTTCCTCTTCTCATCTCCAAGGCCTAGCACAGACTACTGAGGGTATTGTTAATATGGCTGAGCATGACCTAATGGCTACGCTTTGAGTTCAGAAGGACTCTGCTTTGAGTCTGGTTACCAGTCTTGGGCTCTGACATCAGACTTCGAGGCTTTCAACGTCTCCTTCAGCATTTGCCAGTTAGATGACTTGAGGCCAGTTGATTCTTCATCTCTGTGAGCCTCAGTTTCTTTATATAAAAAAGGGGAATATTATAATACAATTTAACAGGTTTCTGTAAGAATTAAGTACCATAACATAAGTTTTTAGACATTCGGTAACTGCTCAATAGTTGGAAGCAATGTTTGTGACTGTTTGTTAGCACGAGAACTTGGTGCATATAGCATTCTGGTTACATGCTGGGACTCTGAAGCTTGGTTGCTGGGTTCAAGTCCCAATTCTGTTACTTAACAGCTCTATTATCTTGGGTAAGAATTTAATTTCTTGCTGCCTCTCCATTTCCTCATATGCAAAGTGGGAATAATAGGGGAACCTAACTTAACAGTTTGCTGTGCTTGTTAAACACACTAGTATACGTGGAGTGCTCAGAATAATGCCTGGCACTCAACAAGGGCTACATAAGTGTGAGGTATTATTTTTTATGATGCTACCTTATTCTTTGCAGTTTGAAAGAGGGTGTTGGACAGGCATCAGCAGGAAAAATCGGCCATGTTGTTGAGGGAGCAGAATCGAGGCTGTTTATCAACCCTTTGAGGGTAGTAGCACAAAGAAAGAGCCCCTGGTGTTTACGTAGAGTGATCTAAGCTGTGCCCCACCCAACCCACACTAAAGCCACCCCTCCAATTGTCCAGGAGACCCAGAATACACTGCGGCACAGGGCCAATCCCACGCCCCCTGCCTGCAGCTCTGTCCTCTCCGCCCTGCGACAGGCACTCAGGGATGTGTGTGCTGGCTTAGCAGGACTTGGGGGTTAGCCAGGGAGGGCGGAAGGCAGACACTCTCTCTCCTGCCCCCTGCCATCAGCAGGCTGGAGGACTCAGACAAGCCCTCAGCTTAATTGGCAAATGGATTCTCCAAGGGTAATTTCGTTGATGCGCGCCGTGGGAGGGTCTGCAGGCCTTAATGACCAGCTCTGCCTGCTAAATGTGTTTACCAAAAAATAAGGTTATTGATTCCACAGATATTTTGTTTGGCCCTCACCGTCAGCCTATTAACGCGAGTTTTATGTAACAGGACAAATAGATCACCGTGTAAAGTCTTTTGAAAATCCCCTGTGAATGCTGTAATAATGCTTTAATGTATTAATCCCCTTAATCCTGTCAAACTTCCAAAAGAATTTCAGGACGTGCTGACAGAAGATCTCGCTCCCAGCCCTGGCAGCCGTAGCTCCATGTGGCGGCTGCTGCTTTCAACCTTTTGTGGATGGGCCGAGGAGAGGCGGTGTTAGTAATGGCTACAGGGTTATGAGCTGATGTTAGAGGGTGTGGGAATAGATGGAAGAGGCACCGGTGCCTGCTTAAGAAAAGGAAAGACAGCCTAAAGAAAGTGGCAGCCCCCAGGGCCTTACAGCATGGAGCTGGCTAGGATAGACTTGGGAGGCACTGATGCCTGGCACGCACTGATCTCTTCATTCCTCCCTTTCATCTCACTCTGTTTCTGTGTCTCCGTCGCTCTCTTTCTCTGCTTGGCACTGAGCTAAGCACTTTACCCCTGTTGTTTCATTTAATCTCCACAACAGCCCCATGAGGTAGACACTGCTATTCTCTGCACGTTACACACGTGACTGGTTTGTCTGGATTGCTGGCAGGTGACAGAGATGGGGTTCAAAGCTTGGTCTGACCCCAAAGTCCAAGCTGCCTTCTTTCTTCTAGTTTGGGGCTCAGCAAACCTTTTCTGTCAAGGGCCAAGGAGTAAATAGTTTGGGTTCCTTGTGCCCATACAGTCTCTGTTGTAAGTATTCAGCTCTGTCACTCAGCATGAGAACAGCCATGTAGGTACAATACATAAGCACATGGGTGTGGCTATGTTCCAATAAAACTTTATTAAAATAAGGGATGGGTTGAGTTTGGCCTGCAGGCTGTAGCTGGCCCACCCCTGTAATAACAGATAATGGGGGCCAGTGGGATTCCTGTAATGGTTTTTTTGGATGGCGCATCTGAGAGTTGGGAAGGATAAACTTCCAGGATGGCACCTGCAGGGAGGTGCTGGACATCTGCCTCACTGTAGGGGCTTTCATCTTGTGATACGGGAGAGACAAGCTGAAACCCAGACAATGGCTGGACTGAAGGCCTGCCCTCTCTTGGGCTCAGGGTTGAGAGGGCTGGGACCTGGTTTGGGGTAGCTGGGGTGCAGGCTGCCTGGCTGTGTGGTCCTGGTAAAGTCGTTTCCCCTCTCTGGGCCTCAGTTCCCTCATCAATGCCATGAAACAGTGGACTTTGCTGCTCTTTCAGAGTCCCTCCAGGTCTGAAAGTCTGCATCTGAGCAGCCAGACTCCAACCTTTGGTAATTGCAATGGAAGGGAGCACTGCTGAACCTCGTGCACTGAGAAGTCTCTGAAGGCTGGACCTGCCTTTGTTTCTCCAGAATCTTTTATATCAACAACTAAAATTAGGACCATCAACAGCCACTGAACACTCCCCACTTCAATTCCCCCTGTTGCCCAGGTTTGGAACCTATGCTCGGTCCTTGATGTCTTCCTTGCTATTCATACTCAGGCACCAGTCCGTAGAATCCATCCTGAATCCTTCCCCACTGCCAGAGCCAGATGGAGGGAGGGGGACGCTTCAGCTCATACTTGGTGATGGCGGAAACCTCCTGAGTCCAGACTCCATTATCACTCGGCTGGATTGCTCCACATGGGACCAGCCTGCCTCCTCAAGCTGGAGCCTATCACCCTCCTTTTAAAATACTCCAGAGGCGCTCAGGATAAAATCCTAATTTCTGCTAATGGCCCTCCAGGTTTCTCTTGTCTTCCGGCCTGTTTCCTTGAGATACCCCATTTTTCCTACTCAAGCATGCATTCCCTTCACCCACACTGAGTCTCCTGTGTTCCTTTACTGTCTCCAGGAAGAGATTACATCTGTGTGGCAGGGGCCGCCCCTCCCTTGTTGCCTGGTTAGCTCCTGATCATCCTACATGCCCCTTTTCCAAGGATCCTTTCCTCATCCTGCACTTGGGGGAGGTACTGCTGCTCTCTGATCTTGTGTTTCCACCATGAGAAGGAGGAGGCCTTATCAGCTGGCTTTGTAATCATCTCTCTGAGCTTGTGGGTCTCCCCAGCCAGACTGTGAGCTCCTTCTCGTCAAGGGCAGATACTAGCATATCTCCCCACCAACCAGTTGACAGGTTCAGGATGTAGTAAGTGTTCAATGAAAACTGGCAGAATGCTGGATAAAGGTGGGTACCACGCCAGTACATGACATGCCGCATCTTCCGTACTCACTCTGGACTTTGAGGTAGGTCTCTTTTGGATAGAAGGTGAAATTTGCTTTTACATGGCATCCTCAACTCAGGGTCACACAGCCTAAAAGGGGAACAGAGACAGAATCTGAGTCTGGGTCTGTCTGCTTCTATGCCCATGTTCTTCCCACCTTTTCTATATATCCTGTTATCTTGCAACAGTTTGCCAGGGTGGTACTCCTATCCCCGCCTTATTGTTAAATATTTGGCTGGGCAGGGTGGCTCATGCCTGTAATCCTGGCACTTTGGGAGGCCATGGCGGGCAGATCACTCGAGGCCAGGAGTTTGAGACCAGCCTGGCCATCATGGTGAAACCCTGTCTCTACTAAAAATGCACACACACACACACACACACACACACACACACACACACATACACACACACACACACAAATAGCTGGGCATGGTGTAATCCCAGTTACTTGGGAAGCTGAGGCAGGAGAATCACTTGAACCCCTGAGGGGAAGTTTGCCGTGAGCTGAGATCGCACCACTGCATTCCAGCCTGGGTGACAGAGTAAGACTCTGTCTCCAAAAAAAAAAAAAAAAAAAAAAAAAGCTGATTATTGGATATTTTACAGCTAGGAACCACGGCTCAGAGAAGTGGCATGACTTGAAAACCGAAAGTCACACAACTACATACAACTAGAAAGTTGCTGAGCCAGGAATTGAACCACACACTCTGACCTTTCCTTTTTCTGCTAAATCACGTTGTGAGCCACAGTTCCCAGGACCAAGCTCTGCTCTGAGCAGGCACCTGGATGGTCTCAACGATATCCTGATTTCTAAAGTGCATTTCCAGCCTGGCGTAGTGCCACCTCCCCCGACTGCTGCCCCTGAGAGGAGGAGACATTCGAGTTAGAAGGAAAAAAAAATGCATCTTTAGACTATATTGTGAGTGATAGAAAGAATGCTTCAGGCGATGCCACCAATTCCCCATGGGAAAAAGGCAGTTTGCCCATGATGGGTTTTCCTCCTCTCTCACAAAGCTCGGGACACAAAGGCAAACTGCACAGGGAGGCCAAGGCTCAAACAACCCATGCGGGACTTGTCTCCCAAACAGATGGAGGCTCTAACCTCTCAGCCACCGTAGCTGCCAAAGGCGGCCTTGATGACTCTGCTCTCTCTCCGTGATGAAGGTGTCAGGTTAAAAACCAGCCACAGGCCTGCTAGGTATGACATTTTCCTGGGAGGGAGTCAGGTTATGGATTCAGTCCTAAAAAGCAGGCTGCGGCCGGCCGCAGTGGCTCACGCCTGTAATCCTAGCACTTTGGGAGGCCGAGGCGGGTGGATCACGAGATCAAGAGATCGAGACCACCCTGGTCAACGTGGTGAAACCCCGTCTCTACTAAAAATGCAAAAAATCAGCTGGGCATGGTGGTGCGTGCCTGTAATCCCAGCTACTCAGGAGGCTGAGGCAGGAGAATTGCCTGAACCCAGGAGGCGGAGGTTGCGGTGAGCCGAGATCGCGCCATTGCACTCCAGCCTGGGTAAAAAAAGCGAAACCCCGTTTCCCAAAAAAAAAAAAAAAAAAAAAAAGCAGGCTGCACCCCTTTATTAGTTTGCCAAAGCTGCTGTAACTTGGTTAGTACCACAACACAGCCACAAAGAGAGTGGCTTAAACAACACAGCTGTATTGCCTCAGTTCTGGAGGCTGGAAGTTCTGAGATCAAGGTGTTAGCAGGGTTGTTTTCTCCTAAAGGCTGAGAGGAGAATCTTTTCTGTGCCTATCCCTAGTTTCTGGTGCTGGCAAGCTTTGCAATTTCTTGACTTGTAGAAGCATCAGCCTGATCCCTCTTTTCATCTTCACATGGCATTCGCCGTGTGTGTGTGTCTCCAAATTTCTCCTTTTATAAGGACATCAGTCATATTAGATTCGGTGCCCACCCTACTCCAGGAAGACGTCATCTTAGCTAGCGACATCCTCACCGAGTCTGTTTATGAATAAGGTCACATTTTGAAGTATTGAGTTAGGACTTCAACATATAATTTTGGGGGTACACAGTTCAACTCATAACAACCACAGACATGTCTTTTCTGGATTACTGCAAATGCCCCTTAATAGGCTCTGTCTTACCGTGCTTAAATCCATCCTTCTGTAGCTTTCAACTTTTTTCAAAACACAGATTTAATAATCCCTCTTTCTTTTCATCCTTCCTTCCATTATTCCTTTTCTTTTCCCCTTTATCATGGACCAGGCATTGAGTAGACAGAAAGTCCAAAAGGAAACAAGATACTGTAAGATTGTTGGATCTTCCAGTGTCAGCAGCACCAGCATGAAACACACAATGACAGCAGTCCATGATCAGACAGGAGCTTTGGAGCTATTTCAGAGGAAGATCCAGGAAGGGCTTCCTGCAGAAATGATGCTTCTTTGAGTCTGTGAGATGACAAGGAATTATCCAGGTGAGGAGATAGGGGAAAAGTATTCCAACCAGAGGGAACAGCACATGCAAAGACCTAGAGAGAAAATGGCACCATTGGTTTATAGAAAGTAGCTCAGTGAGGTTCCCTGTTGCTTATAAGATAAAAATGGAACTCCTGAGTATAACATTCAAGGCCCTACAAGTTCTGCTCCAGATTCACCTCTGGCCACTTCCTGACATCCCACCATAACACAAGTCACATTGGATTCTGTGAAGTTCCTGCACTCTGTCTCCTTCTCTCTTGCATCAGTGAAGCATGACTTAGTTTATTTTATGATATGTTCATCCTAGGGCATAAAAAGGAATAGAATGCATCAATTCCTGATCTCAAGTTGCTCCCAACCTAGTTGAAAATGCATCGTTTCCAACCTCCAAATGGTAAAGTAAATACTTGGCACAAGGTAGATATTCCGTAAGTTTTGCTGAGTGAGAAAAATAAACGATTATGATAAAACAAAGAGCTGGGAAAGGCTGGAAGGTGGAGTGGCCTGCCACTAATTCTGCCTGAGGAGTTGGAGCATTCCAGGCAATGGAAATAGTGTGAACTAAAACCAGAAAGTATAAGGGCACAAGGCATGCTCGGGGAACAGTGGGAAATTAGTGTGGCTGGCGTACTGGCCATGTGTATGTGTAGGGGGTAGGCAGGGGGTGGAGGGGCAGATGGAAGGACACAGGAGCAGAGCGACCATAGGGCTTAGTAAGGGCTAATGAAGGCCAGGCTGAAGCATTCACATTTTTGCTGTCGATAAGGAGCCATTGAAATGATTTGATGTGGTTGGACCTTGTACTCCAGGAAGACTGGCCTGTGGACGTGCAGTGCTCACAGAGGTCAAATTGAGGGGAAATGTGCCACAGAGTTACAACAGTGGTGCAGGCCCAGGAGATGGGAGTGGAGACGCAGTCCTCAGGTGGTAGGGAAAAATAACATGACTGATGTTAATGCACACAGAGGAGGATTCAGGTGCCTCAGATGTTTCTAGCCTGAGCCTGGTGGACTGGGTGAGCCATCAGTTGAGAAAAGGAACAGAGACCTCATAAGAACATAATAACAGTTAGCATTACAGAGCATTACCTATGCATCAGGCTCAGTGCTCAATGCCCCACATGCATTACTGTATTTAGTCTTTACAATTTTCCTCTATGCTAGGGAATCCCCAGATAAGTAAATCTTACTGAGCCCATTGTACAGATAGAAAACTGAGGCCCAGAGAGGTTAAGCAATGTGCCTGTGTTCCTGTAGTTAGTGGATGATAGATCCTTGATGGGATTCCAGGCCCCAATTTAGAGTCCTCCTCCGGGAGCTGGACCATCCTGAGGCCATCCAAGGCCTGATGGCTGTGGTGTGTATGGAGCATATAATACGCTGCATATCCAGGTCTCATATGGGAGTCAAGAGAGATGAAGTTAGTGAAAAGAATGAAGACCTCTTATCAGACTCTAGGACAGCTTCACCCTGGGCCAGGTGAGAACAGAAAACAGGCCTTCAACTACAGCTGCAATGAGGCCAAGCATAGCTCTACAAGAAGATAAAAGCCAAGGTATGGGTCTGTGAGTGCTCAGCATCCTCAGAGAAAATGGAGGGCCAGACAGGTTAAGGTTCTGCTTAGCATCACACAGCTAGAACATGGCAACAGGTCGCTTCAAATCCAGGGCTGTTTGACCTGTAAGCCTGTTCTCTAGAGTTCCATGTTCTCTTAGCACATCTCCAGTGACTGAAGAATCTCTTAAAGGAGCCACATCAGGCTCTTTAGCACAGGGGAAAATCTCCAGGCAGACCCTGGCAGTCTGCAATGGAGGGATCCTCTGCTGCAAGCACAGGTGCCCCAGCTCCAGCACCCTCAAGCTCCAGGCCCACTTTTTTACTCTGATCCCTGCTCCTCCCTGTGTGGGCCCCAGTCCAGCCTCCATGCTGTGTCCCAGCCTCCCCATTCCACCCTTGGCCATCCTCCCCTGCACACATGCTGCAGACTGCTGTCCTGGCTTCCACTTATAACTAACAGACACACACACACACACACACACACACACACACACACACACCCCACTTATTTCCTTTAATCTTTCTGCCTAGATCAATTTCTCCATTCCCCTAATCATTTTTTCTTGTTCGCTTTTGAACGCCCTCCAATTCGTCTGCTTTGGCCTGGTAATAAGGTGCCCCCAAAACAAAATGCAATATTCTGCATGTGATTTCGCCGGGGTCATATAGATTTTCTTGCTAACTATCTCTTCAGACTCCAGGTGACACACTTAGAGCAACAACTCTATTAGTGACTGGACTCTTATAAAGATGCTGTTACAAGTCACAAAATGATAGAACGTACAGCCACATAGACAACAGAAGCTGTTCTGGTCCATATCTAGCTCCTGTCTTGCACTTTCCACCTCAGTTACTTGGAACTTTGGAGCTCTTTTTTGTTGTTTCTTTTTTAGACAGAGGCCCACTCTGTCACCCAGGCTGCAGTGCAGTGGCATGATTTCCACTCACTGCAGCCTCCACCTCCCAGGTTCAAGCAATTCTCATTCCTCAGTTTCCTGAGTAGCTGGGACTACAGGTGCGCACCACCATGCCTGGCTAATTTTTGTATTTTTAGTAGAGATGGGGTTTCACCACATTGGCCAGGATGATCTTGCTCTCCTGACCTCCTCGTGATCTGCCTACCTCAGCCTCCCATAGTACTTGGAGCTTTTTCACTCCATACTTTTACTTGTAATATTCCCTTGGCCAGAGATGTCCTTCTCTCATCCCTCCTTTCCACCAATGCACATTGTCAGTGCTTAATCCATCTCCAAGACTGAGCTTGATGTTGTCACCTCCTCTGTGAAGCCTGCTCTGGTTGCTCAGGCAGAATGCAGGTGCTCATCCCCTGTGCTCTTTGTACATTGGTACATAATGCCAGTGTCAGAGTGAACTCTCTAAACTCTCATTGTATAGCTGTCTGCCTCTCCAGGGAGGCTGCCAGTGCCTTGGGTAGCAAGGCCAACGTCGTTTTCTCATGATGATTGATTCTTCAAGAACATGGAAAGGTAAAGCAGTTGTTAGACTGTGTAGTGGGAATTTTCCCTTGAAATATGGTTTTTCACTCATATGCACATACATGCATTCATTTTTCCTGTTCTCAAAGACTGTTTGAGTGCTGTCTACGTGCCAGACATTATGCTTGGTGCTGGGGACCCAGTGACTAGCAAAATGGAAATGATCTCCGCCCTGGGTCTCCAGTCTAATGAGTAGACAGATGTTAATCTAATAAATGTACTAATATACAGTTGTAAAAAAGGAATTCTGATCTGACCTGGGTCTTTCAATAAAGTTTTCCTTGAGGAAGTTTCCTTTGAGTGAAACATGAAGGGTGAGTAGATGTTAAGTGGTTGGGGATGGTGGGGAGCCTGGGAAAGAGCATCTCAGTGAGTGGACACAACATGGGTTAAGGCTCTGTATCAAAGTACATAGTGTATTACAAGACATGAAAGCATTTCAGTTTACCTGGAGCTGAGTGGTGAGAACCAGACTGAGATGTACACAGAGGAGTCCTGCAGTGCAGCAAAAAGATTGTTTTTCTTTTAAGCCCAGTGCATAAGTATTGAAGGGGTCTAAGCAGGACAGTAGTAAAGATAATCATATGGGCATTCTGCAAAGGCACTCCAGTTGCAGCATGAACAACAGGTGGGGGAAGCAGGTGTGGATCTCGGGAGGTCAGTTTAGAGGTTTTGGCAAATGCCAGATGGTGCTGACTTAGACTTGGGTGTCGGTAGTGAACCTGTTGAGAATTGGATGGATCAAAGGAGGTAAATGGGCAGGTCTTATGACAGACTGCCTGTTGTGGGGTGAGGGAGAGGTTTCAAGATGCCTCATAGATCTCTGGCTTGTAGCATAGGCAGAAGGTGGCAGTATGGCACAGTAGTTATGCGTACAGGCTCTGAGACAAGTCTTGCCACTTGCTAGATGAGTGATCTTGGGCAAGGCACTTATTTCCTTTATGAAAAAAATGGAGCCATTTCTAATACCTGCCCCATAAGCATGTGACATGGATTAAAGGACTTGGCACACGTTGATACTTGGAGGACTGTCTGGAATATAATTAACACTCAGTGATTATCATTTTTGTAATGATGCCCCTCAGTGGATAAAAACATCAAGAAAGGACCAATATTTCTTGACAAGACGGTGTACTGGACTTTGAACATGTTGACTATGTTGTGCCATTAAGATTTCCCAATGAAAACCTGGAGTAGGCACCTAGAGACAGGGATCTATTTCTTGGAGGAGAAGGCTGAACTGGAGCTTTAACTTGGGAGTTATCATTTTCATTCCTTGGAGTACAAGAAGGAACAGTTATAATACCCATGTTTATGGTTCAGGACTAAGCATGTTTTTGGCTTAGAGTATCTGTTGAATGAGGCAACCTTATGTTGGTCAACACATTATGGGCAGAGTGATGTTTGGATTTCTACTACTAATCAAGCTGTCTTTCCCCAAGTAAGAAGAACAAGTCAATAGTAGATGGTCCTGACTTTGGGTATAAAAGCCTTGGGACCTTGTCTGGAAGAGGCTTGTCTTGTTCTGATGGACAGAGCTGTGGGAAAGGTGGTGGCATGAGCACCATGAGGGGCTGAGCCTCCGTGTGTAGGGTTTCATGATACACAGTCTTCTTTAGGAATAGAAACTCAACTCAACTTTGCATTTTCCTACACAAGAACAAGCCAAACAAAACCCAAATGGGGCCAGCAGACAAATGGGGCCAGAGAGAAGTAATGGTTCAGGAGGGCAAATGAGCATCATAAAAAGAGCTTCCTGTCTCACAAGGTTACCCAATCCAATTTCAAAGTACTGCAGTTGTTAGAAAAGTCTTCCTTTGTTGAACAGAATGTGTCATCCTATAACTTTGATCCTCTCGGTTAAACCCTCTGGAGCCACACAATTTTGGTCTGCTCTTTCCTGAGAAAACTCTTCAGTGATTTGAAGTCAGTGGATAGGTTTTTGGCATCACTTTTTTTCTTTGATTTTAACAGGATGTGACTATGGGGTCTTGAGCAGTCTTGGCCACTCTCACCTGCACGACTTCTGTTTGTTCAGTCTGTTACAAAATGCGGATCATAGCATGAAATCCAACACTGGAATTGTAAGGGTTTGAGTGGGGAAAGAGAGAGTGATGGACAGACAGAGATGGAAAGAGACAGAGATTGATTAAGAATAAAGATAATGAATAAAATTATAGACAAAGAGATCAATAGATAGATGCTAGAGTTGGTTTCTAGTGATACTCAGAGCATGATTGATGCATCTGAAAATTTACTCCAGGCAAGGGTCTTCGCAAATAAACAAATAGATTCTTTATATTTTATTTTTATTGTAATTCTCATTGTGAGGTTGGTCCTGTAGAAAGGTAAAATCTTCTCCAACTAAAATATCTGCTTTGTTATATGCCAATCAGAGACTGCAAATATATTTTCTGTATGCTGTTCTTCCGTATTTCTCTGCTCATAGTTGATATCACTAATTCATTGCGATACCTATCTCTGCCTGGCCTGGATGTAGACCCCGAATCTTTCCTAACGTAAAACTCCATATAGTCATGGCCAATGGATCTATAGTAGTTCATGTCTTATTACTTATTGCTATGGCAATAGTGCTGCATAACGGGCAACTATGAAACCTCAGTCGTATAGAAGATATTATTGCTTATGTGCCAGGATGGTTGGGGCTTGGCTGGCCTTGGTTGGACTTGGTTGGCACTGGCTGGACTCTCATGCATCTGTGGCTGACTAGGGGCTCTGCTCTAGCTAGCCTGGGCTGAGTCATCTTAGCTGGTGCAGGGCTGCTTGCAGGATCTCTAATCCACCTTGTGGGACCAGTGGGCTTGTCTGAGTATGTTCTCATGGGAATGGCAGAAGCCCAACAATGAGCAAAAACATGCAAGTCTTCTTGTGGCCTAAGCTTGCATCTGGCCCACTGTTACATCAACTGCTTTCTAATAAATTCATACAGCTGGGCCCAAATTCAAAAGGTGGAAAATAGACTCTACCTCTTTAGCGAGAGGTGTTTCAAAGATGCATATCAGAGTGTGTGGATGTAGAGAGGGGTAAAAATTGGGGCTCTTAACACAGTCTATTGTGATATGTAAGATGAATCTAAACTGCTGTGTGCTATGTACTAATTACATGGCTTATTTATCTGTATTAATATATATTCATATATCTGCTCTAGAACGGCAGTCTGTACACCATGCTTTCAAGGTGCACAAGGGTCAAAGTCAAAATACAAATTCCTTCTGCTTAGCTCCTGATAACACAGCTCAATTCAACAGGAGTCAATAAGATTACATTCCATAAAGATAGGTGAGGCCTAACACACAAGTATCTTCATGGGAGCAGGTGGGCACTATGGAGTTAACCATGACTCACTGCTACCAGCACCACCACCACCATCATCATCACCATCCTTGTTCTTGCTGCAATTTATTGAGAACTTACTCTATGCCAGGTGCTTCACCTCCAGTGTATCTCATTCTACAGAATACTCCAGCAAGGCCGGTTTATGTGTGTTATTTTGTAAACAAGGACACAAGCGTTCAAGGAAGTGCCATGATATACCCAGGACATTCAACAAAGTTAAGATCCTTACCTGAAACAGGCTCAACTGGGTCCCCAAAGAAAGCTCTTCAGATGACCTCCAAGAGATGTTCTCTCTGTATGGCTGACTCCCTTCTCACATCCAGAAGGGCTTCCTATACCATCCTTTGTTCTTCTATGCTTGACCTGGGTGCTGTACTTCCTTCTCTCCTTGCTTGGGCTTCTCTACCTTCCTTGGGAGAATAGCTTGTCTATATTCCCAAATCCCCACTCTCTAACTCTCTCTCACTGCTGATCAGTGGAGAGGAACCAGAACAATTTCCATTAGGAAAGGACATGAGTTATGATGATCAGGGACACTGGTCAGTGTTCTTCACTCCTTTTGAGAGGCTTCCTTAAAGGAGTGTGGACCAAACAATTTTAGAAGAAGACTTGACATCCTAGTAGTGGACTATGGTGAGGCGGGAGAGGGGAAACGTTGCTCTACATGAGGGTTACATGCTGAGAGAGGAAGGAGGGCAAGGCAGTGCTGTTTAGGTTCCAGTGCACCACAGAGATTAGGGAGCACCTCTTTGGATTTTTGTTTGTTTTTAATGAAGCATGATCCTTTACTCACCTTAGAATTTAAACATGTACTCAGGGGCTGGTCTGGGCAGACTGCAGCCATCAGGGTATATGCAGACTCACTCTTCCTCAGGGAAAATTAAGGTTTTATTTCATTGATGATCCTCTTCCTTCTTCCTCTAGGATGGGCCCTCTCCCAGGAGTCTCTCCAGTCTCCAGCCTTACATGTTGACCTCTCTTCAGTCCTCAAACTCATTTAATTAAGTATACACATCTGCTTTGGCCTGATAAAGGGCAAACATGAGAGTAATAGAGGCCGGAGGAGTCATTTAGTACCTGCACAGATGGGGAAACTGAGGCTAAACAGGAATAGTAATTGTTCTCATCTCTTCTCTGATGTGGATGCTGAGGAATCTTCAATCTCAGTTGAGAGCTGATGGATTCACAGCATGGGAGCCAAGAAAAGAAGCTGGGAAAGTTGAAACCAGAGTCTGGTTCAGTTTACTCAGAAAGGAGAAGGATGTATTAGAATTGGCTGCTATAAGATCTGATATGGTTTAGCTGTGTCCGCACCCAAATCTCATCTTGAATCGTAGCTCCCATAATTCCCACATGTTGTAGGAGAGAAATTATTGAATCACGGGAGAAGTTTCCTCCATGCTGCTCTTGTGGTGGTGAATAAGTCTCACAACATCTGATGATTTTATAAGGGGTTTCCCCTTTTGCTTGGCTCTGTCATTCCTTCTTTGCTGCCACCATGTAAGAAGTGCGTTTCACCTTCTGCCGTGATTGTGAGGCCTCCCCAGCCATGTGGAACTATGAGTCCATTAAACCTCTTTTTCTTTATAAATTACCCAGTCTTGGGTATGTCTTTTTCAGCAGTGTGAAAAGGGACTAATACAAAATCAATCCTTAGATCTCAGAAGTTTAATGCAAAAAGTTTATTTCTTGTTTCCATAAAGCTGAGTGTGACTTGTGTTAGTAAGTTGGGCTCTACTGAGCCTTCTCCTTCAAGCAAAATGAAGGCCAAAGTGGGTGGATTGCTGTAGCCCAGGAGTCCAAGAACAGCCTGGGCAACACAGTGAAACCTTCCCTCTACAAAACATGCAAAAGTTAGCTCGATGTGATGGTGTATGTGTGTATTCCTAGATACTTGGGAGGCTGAGATGGGAGAATCACTTGAGCCTGGGAGGTTGAGGCTGCAGTGTGCCATGATCACTCCAGTCTGGGTGACAGAGTGAGACCCTGTCTCAAAAAAAAAAA
>NW_022437016.1:5323901-5421897 GCF_009761245.1 Sapajus apella | reverse complement strand
CTTCTTCCACCTGAACCTAGGAGTCCTCTATCAGATCATTTGCCTCTGGACAACTGACATTGAGGATAAACAAAGGAGAGGAGGTCTTGGCAGATTTTAGGGCCAGGCCTAGAAGAAATAAGCATCATTTCTGCCACAGCCCATTGGCCAGAGCAAGTCATATGGTCCCTCCTAGAAGAAAGGAAGCTTGAAAATTGTAGTTCAGTAGTCTTCCCAGGAGGAAGAGGAATAATTGAGTGAACAATTTTTTCATAGACAATCTGAGGTAGAAGTTGGGGCCAAGGTGTCAGAGAGAGTGGTGGAATGGATAACTTTAACTAATTTCGCATGCGTGTCTTTTGCCATTTGACCTTGCAGTAGTACCTCCCACTAGAATTTTCAGAGCATATTTCTCTATCTCAGTAGTTTCAGTCTTGTCCATGTGACTTGCATTGGCCAGTGAAATGCTGGAAGACATGATATGAGCAGAGATTTTAAGTGTGCTTGTGTGATTTAGGATGGTTTCTTGTACTCCTGTAGTTCACTGTGGGAAAGAACATGGCCTGGGTAGCCTCTGGTTCCTGAATGAATAAAGACATATGGAGCATACTTGAACTTTACCCACAGCCTGGAGTCAAGCTCAGCTGAGGCCAGTGATGCCTAAGCTGAGGCCAGTGATGCCCAAGCTGAGGCCAGTGATCCCATATGAACTCCTGAGAACCTGCAAGGATTGTAAGTCACCAGGACTTTGAGGTTGTTTGTTATACAGCATTATTGCTACAATAGCTGACTAATACAGGGTGGCAGAGAGTTTGAATATGAAGACCAGGGAAAGTGGGAAGATGATCTGAGTAGTCTGGGAGTAGTGGCTTACAGCAGCCAAGACAGTGAGGCTTTTAAGTTCAACATTCCTGGATTCATCCTAGCTTTCCATGTCCATGACATATGCATTGTGTGATTTGGGGCAGATTGGTCAAGCTGTTTTTGACCCAACTATTATCTTATGATTTGGGGGTAATCATAAAACCAACCTCAAAAGATTCATTCAGGAATGAAATGTGATTATGTAAGCTCAGCACAGTGCTTGACTGATGCTCCTTTTACTTGAAAATTATCTCATTTTTTTCTCTTGTTCTCTTATTTACTCTTTATAATTTATACGAGATAACATTTCCTGATGGAAACCTTCCTTGACTGCCACTTTCCCACTCCAGAATAAAACCACTTCTCCTTTGTAACATTTATAGTAATTTGAAGTGACATAAAGTTACAGTTTTTGGAGGTATAATTAAATGTTTGCTCCAAATCTCCTCTACAAGTTTCTATATATTGAGAGGGCTGGGACAATGTCTGTGTCTAGCACAGTGCCTGGAACATAATAGGAGATTAGTGGATGGGTCAAAACAAGTGCTAATAAATAGCAGCGATGCTGATCACTTTTATCCTACGCACCTTCCTTTGCCCTTTGCACTATGCCTTGGGAAATTGGATTGATTTAAAGGATTTGGGTGAGCCATTGGCAGATCTGGGACTAAAATTTGGGTCTCCCCATTTCTAGTCTGGTGGTCTGCCCTGCTCACAGCACCATCTTCCACTGTGCCTTTCCAGAGTCGCAATTTACATGGCTGGCTTGGAATCCTGCCTCTCTGCCTGCGATTAACCAGCCTCCCATTTACTCACCAACGAATGGGACACGCTTCCTTTGTGTGCAGCAGTTTAGCTAGCATTTTGCTTTAACTTTTCTATGCATGCTGTCTGGTGTCCCCAAATTGGCCTTTGTGGGGAAATCAATAACAGCTCATGCATGCAAGGCACATGCCCCTTCCATAGGACATTAGGCTGGCTATTGAAGTAACTGTGGCTGGAGAGGAGAGTTCTATTTGTAACTGAGGCAACTGCAGGTAAAATGATGCTTTCCTATGTGTATTTGAGCAGGTAACATGAATTCTTCCCCTACTCATGTCTCCAGCTATTGGAAGTTCTTCTCTCATTTTAGAGCTGTCTTCACCAGTTGCTTTCTTTCAGGAATTCTTAGTCATTCACACACTGGAAATGAGGAAAGGGAAGGTTACTCTCCTCTTGGACTGCTGTGGTCAAATTCAAAGGTCCAGGTCCCTGATCTAAAGTCAGAGGACCTATATCCCACTCAGTCTAAATTTGTCCAGGGTCTCACTGAGCAAGCCAGTATGAGTCAGTTGTAGTATTCCCACCTGGAAAACAAAGGGATTAAATGTCATGACTATCTCTATCATTCTCTCTCTCTCTCTCTCTCTTTTCTTTTTCTCTCTCCCTGTTGTTGTATTGGCTGTCCCTATCCTATCCTGGAGTAATGAGGGAAGAAGAATGAACATCTGTGAAGTACTGTCTATGTGTCAAACACTTAATATTCATTATCTCATAGAACACTCACAACAACCTTATGATTTCATTTTTCCATACAAGGTAACAGGTTTAGAGAGGGAAGATGACTCACTTGAAGTCATAGAGCTTGGGATGATTTAAGACCATATTTTCCCCACCACATTAGGTAAGATGTTGAGATGATAGTCACTAGCCACATGTTATGTGTTAAATTGTGTCCACCAAAATAGATATGTTGAATTAATCCCCATTCCTTGGAATGTGACCTCATATTGGAGATAGGGACATTACAAATGTAATCAAATTAACATGAAACAACCATGCCATAGGAGCTGAGGTATGAGTTTAGGGTAATATTCTGGGGAAATCAGGCACAATGTAGATCAATCAAGACACAAAATAATATTAATGAGAACAAAATCTCCCTACTATTTAGTATCGATAAAGCATTTTCTTATTGATTCTTTCAATTTAAACTTCACACATCATTATCCAGGTGAGGAAACTAAGACTCCTAGAGATTAAATGGCTTATGGAAATTACACAAACATACACAAACAGTTAATGATAAAGTTGGGACTCAAATTTGTGTTTGACTCTAAGCTCCATGTTCTTTTCTTTTTTTTTTTTTTTTGAGACGGAGTTTCCCTCTTGTTACCCAGGCTGGAGTGCAATGGCGCGATCTCGGCTCACCGCAGCCTCCGCCTCCTGGGTTCAGGCAATTCTCCTGCCTCAGCCTCCTGAGTAGCTGGGATTACAGGCACGCACCACCATGCCCAGCTAATTTTTTGTATTTTTAGTAGAGACGGGGTTTCACCATGTTGGCCAGGATGGTCTCGATCTCTTGACCTCGTGATCCACCTGCCTCGGCCTCCCAAAGTGCTGGGATTACAGGCGTGAGCCACCGCGCCCGGCCGATTTTCTTAAGTACATCTTCTAGAGTCACAGAGCTCTACAAAAGAGGCTTGTGCTATGACGACAATGATGATGATGATGATGATGATGATGTTGATGGCCATGCTAATGGCATTGCTAATGATAATGACAATTATGATGTGATAATGATGAAGGTGAAGATGATGGTGTTATTGATGATGATGGCAATGATGATGGTGATAGTGAATCTCACTTGAATCTAGGTCCAGGGTGGCACATGACACATATAAAAGAGACATCTTTTAGGCAACTTCCTGAATGATCAATAGTCTAGCCTCAATTTTCCTTTCCAGTTTTCTCTTTTCTCATATTTCCTCACCTTCTTCTCTAGAGTAGTTTGCTTACCTTCTTCAAAAACTTATTTGCAAGTCCAGTCTCTAGCCTTTGCTCTTACAAAATACCTATAAATAATGCATTTTGTGGCATATTGATCAACAGAGATGCTCTGCAATGAGAAAAGGCTTGCAAGTTCCCACGTGTTTGGGGAATGCTGTACATTTTGCCCTTCTCTGGGAAAAGCACAGTGTGTGTTAGCATAGGAAAGGTTCTGAGACATCATATATTATTGTACCCATTTTACTTTGTCTAATGCATATTTCCAAAATCTTTTTTGACTTGAGAACCCCTTTCTTATGTAATTCTTATATATTGATATTCCAAATAACAAGTGTTATTTATAAAGTTCTTGGGAAAACAGTACCCCAGCGTTTTTTTGTCTCCATAGCTAATCCTTCAAGACCAACCCCACCCATATCATTCAGCAAGTCTTCAGAAATCCTTCCATGGGGCTTTCCTCCCACCCCACTGAGCTCCAATAACTTGCCTAGAGTCCTTCACCAGACGCATATCCTAGACCTTTACCACTCAGGATGGAGTCATGGAGGATATGGAGCCAGGGTCATTGGCTTCATTCACCGAGGCTATCCACTGGAGAGAAAGTCTAAATGCAAAGCCAGAGATGGCTGCTGTAAGGGGCATCTTCAGCCCTATCATAGAGGGGGCTGGAAGATGGACAGCAGGGAATGGGAATGAGGAGAAGATATGGATGAATTGGGATGCCAATGCTAAAGGTCAGCTTCAACAGAGACATACCAGGGGAATGAGGCAGGGACCACAACATGGAGCATTTGATAACAGACAGAAGCCTGTTTGGGTCAAATCTCACGTTCCTCTTTCATGCCCTGATATGGTTTGGCTGTGTCTCCACCCAAATTTCATCTTGAACTGCAACTCTCATAATTCCCACATGTTGTGGGAGGGACTCAGTGGGAGGTGATTGAATTATGGGGTGAGTGTTTCCTGTGCTGTTCTTTGACAGTGAATGAGTCTCATGAGATTTGATAGTTTTAAAAAACAAGAGTTTCCCTGCACAAGCTCCCTCTTTGCCTGCTGCTCTCCATCTAAGAGGTGACTTGCTTCTCCTTGCCTTTTGCCACGATTGTGAGGCCTCCCAACCATGTGGAAATGTAAGTCTATTAAACCTCTTTTTCTTCCCAATCTTGGGAAGATGTCTTTATTACCAGTGTGAAAATGGACTAATATAGCAAATTGGTACCAGTAGAGTGGGGTGCTCCTGAAAAGATACCCAAAAATGTGAAAGCAACTTTGGGACTGGGTAACAGGCAGAGGTTGGAACAGTTTGGAGGGCTCAGAAGAGAGGAAAATTTGGGAAAGTTTGGCGCTCTCTGAAGACTTGTTAAATGGCTATGGCCAAAATGCTGATAATGATATGTACAATGAAATCCAGGGTGAAGTAGTCTCAGATAGAGATGAGGAACTTGTTGGGAACCGGAGCAAAGGTGATTCTTGTTATGTTTTAGCAAAGAGACTGGCAGCATTTTGTCCCTGCCATAGAGATTTATGGAACTTTGAGCTTGAGAGATGATTTAGGGTATCTGACAGAAGACATTTCTAAGCAGTAAGGTATTCAAGAGGTGACTTGGGTGCTATTAAAGGCATTTCAGTTTCAAAAGGGAAACAGAATTAAAGCTTAGAGAATTTAAAGCCTGACAATGCAATAGAAAAGAATATCCCTTTGTTGGGGGAGAAATTCATGTTGGCTGTAGAAATTTTTCGTAACTAACAGGGAGCCAAATGTTAATCACCAAGACAATAGGGAAAATGTCTTCAGGGCATGTCAGAGGTCTTCAGGACAGCTGCTTCCATTACAGGCCCAGAGGCCTAGGAGGAAAAAGTGGTTTTGTGGGCTAGACTGAGAGTCTCCATGCTGTGTGCAGTCTAGGGACTTGGTGCCCTGCATCTCCAGCTGTGGCTGAAAGGAACCAATATAGACCTTGAGCTGTGGATTCAGAGGGTGCAAACCCCAAGTCTTGGCAGCTTCCACATGATGAAAGTACACAGAAGTCAATAATTGAGGCTTGGGAACCTCTACCTAGATTTCAGAAGGTGTATGGAAACTGTTGGATGTCCAGGCAAAAGTTTGCTGCAAGGGTGGGGGCCTCATGGAAAATCTCTTCCAGGGCAGTGCAGAAGGGAAATGTAGGGTTAGATCCCCCACATAGATAGAGTCCCTACTGGGGGCATCACCTAGTGGAGCTATGAGAAGAGGGTTACCATCTTCAAGACCCCAGAATGGTAGATTCACTGACAGCTTGCACCGTGTGCCTGGAAAAGTTTCAGCTACTCAATGCCAGCCAGGGAAAGCAGGAAGGAGTGGGACTATGCCCCGCAAAGCCACAGGGGAAGAGCTGCCCAAGGCTGTGGGAACCCACCTCTTGAATCAGCGTGGCCTGGATGTGAGACACAGAGTTAAAAGAGATCATTTTGGAGCTTTAAGATTTGATCTCCCTGCTGGATTTTGGACTTGCATGGGACTTAGAGCCCTTTTATTTTGGCCAATTTCTCCCATTTGGAATGGCTGTATTTATTCAATTCCTGTACATCCCATTGTAGCTAGGAAGTAACTAGCTTGCTCTTGATTTTACAGGCTTATAGTTGGAAGGGACTTGCCTCGTCTCAGATGAGACTCTGAACTGTGGACTTTTGAGTTAATGCTGAAAAAAGCTAAGAGTTTGGGGGATTGTTGGGAAGGCATTACTGGTTTTGAAATGGGAGGACTTGAGATTTGGAGGGGCCAGGGGAGGAATGATATGGCTTAGCTGTGTCCTTATCCAAATCTCATCTTGAATTGTAACTCCCACAATTCCCACATGTCATGGGAGGGACCTAGTGGGAGGTGATTGAATTATGGGGGAAGATCTTTCCTGTACTGTTCTCATGATAGTGAATAAGTCTCATGAGATCTGATGGTTTTAAAAATGGAAGTTTCCATGCACAAGCTCTCTCTTGTCTTCGCCTGCTGCCATCCATGTTAGATGTGACTTGCTCTTCCTTGATTTCTGCCATGATTGTGAGACCTCCCCAGCAATGTGGTACTGTAAGTCCTCTTTTTCTTCCCAGTCTTGAGTATGTCTTTATCAGCAGCATGAAAACTGACTAATACACACTCTGTACTCCTTTTACTTATTTCTGGCAGCTTTCCCTGGACCAATGACCTACCCTGAAGTTTCAGAATTGACCCAGACTTCATTCAGCAGGAGGAGACAGTCTTGGATAATGGTTCTCCATTATCCACAATGGTTCATGTCTTTGTATCTTTTAGTTTGGCACAAAGCTGGATCTATGGGAAATGGTTTGTAAAAAGTTTTGATTTGTTGTTAATAATAATAGTGGATTGCATGCTGAGAACAGATAGTGTGACAGGCAGGCACTGTACCCTGTACTTTACATCTATCTTAGAATTAATTTTTCCAACAGCCCTGTAGCATCATTATTATTATGGTCATGTATAGATGAGGAAACAGAGACTGTGATGTGAAGTAGCTTGCTCAAGAAAACCTGCTTGAAGTATGAGAGCCAAGATTTGAACTGAGATCTAATAATAAAGGCCCCTACAGGATAAGTAGCTAATTAAAGCAAAAGTGTGCTTAGATTTTTCTTCTCCAGGCCTTTAGTGACTCAGTCTGTCATAGAGCACAAGAGAAGCTGTGATTTAAGGTGGCTGTATTAGAGGTAGCTTTCCACTGGACTGAGAATGGAGCTTTTGCCCCATTTCTACTTGGAGACGTCATGCTTGGAGGCAGGAAGAGGGGCTTGGCAGGTGCTCTGAGGCAAGAGCTGGGACTGCCTGTCACTGGGACAGACAGGTAGAACTCAGAAATCATGTTAAAGCTACAGAACAGTTATGGACGTTGATATGGTTTGGCTGTGTCCCGATCCAAATCTCATCTTGAATTGTAACTCCTATAATCACATATGTTGTAGGAGGGACTTGGTGGGAGGTATTTGAATCATGGGGTAGAGTCTTTCATGTGCTATTCTCATGATAGGGAATAAATCTCATGGGATCTGATGGTTTTATAAAGGGGAGTTCCCAGGCACATGCTCTCTTGCCTGCCACCCTGGAAGATGTGACTTTGTTCTTTATTTGCCTTTGCCATGATTGTCAGGCCTCTATAGCCATGTGAAACTATGAGCCAATTAAACTTCTTTTCTTTATAAATTACTCAGTTTTGGGTAATGTTTCTATCAGCAGCTTGAGAACAGACTAATACAGGGGTCCACACAGCAGTAATGCTTGAGAGTCTAATGAATGTGAGCAGTGAGGGCAGCAGTCAGAGTGACCTTTCTAGAAACAGAGGCATCCATTGCCTTAAAACCCATCAGAGGCTCCCCTTCTGCTCAGGATAAAATCTTAAGGGCTGATCACAACCTCTTAGGCCTGCCATGACCTGGCCTCTCTATATTCCCAGCCTCTTCTTTCATTGCTGCTATGGACTGAATTATTTCCCCCTAATATCCATGTGTTGAAGCTCTAACCCTGAATGGGAGTCTATCTTGAGACTGAGATTTTAGGAGTAATTAAGGTGGGCCCTAAGCAGATAGGATTATGAACTTATAAGAAGAGGAAGAGAGAGGTTTCTTTCTCCCTCTCAGCTATGTGAGGACATAGCAAGAATGTGACTATCTGAAAGCCAGGAAGAGAGCCCTCATCAGAAATGACCATGCTGGCATGCTGATCTTTCAGCCTTCAGAATTATAAAAAAAAAATTTCCCTTGGTTAAGACAACCACTCTATTGTATTTTTCTATGGAAGCCAAGCTAACTAAGACAACTTCTTCACTTCTCCCCTTTTATGCTCCAACCAGATCAAGCTCCCTCCCAGCTGCTTGAATTTACCAGGCTTTTGCTCTCTTTTGCTTCCATGATTTAGCCTATGTCATTATCTATGTCCAACATGCTTTTTTCTCTTCTTACTCTTCATGTTGCTAACTCTTGTAATCCTTTAGAACTCAGCATTGGATGATGTATTAGTCAGGATAGACTAGTTTCTGCTGTGGCAACAAACATACCCCATATCTTTGTAGCTTACAATGGCAAAAGCTTGCTTCTCACTCTGTGACATGTTTGATGTGGGTAGGCAGGAGGCCTCTGTTCATTGTAGTCACAGAGGAATCCAGATATATAGAAACCCAAGACTTCTATAATCTCTGAGGGAAGAAAAGAAGATGTGGTGAGTAGTTCATTGGCTCTCAAAGACTTTTGCCCAAAAGTGACATGTACCACTTCTGATCACATTTCACCTGAGCAGTCTACACAACCATTCCTCACTGTCATAGATGGCTGCAGCAATGGCCTGTGACTTGTTATTTCCTCCCTGTATCTAGGCCTTTAGGGTGGTCCTCACCCACACTGAGTCTGGGTGGCTCTGTGGTTTGCTTTGGGCAATGGTAAAATAACAAATGTGATGCAAGCAGAGACTTAAAAAGTGCTTGTGCAGAGCACTTATCCTCTCTTGCTACTCATGGAAACCCCATAATCACCAATATGTAAATAAGCCCAGTCTAGACTGCCAGAGACACATCACCCACAATCACTCCAGTCAATAGCCAGCACCAGCCACCAGGTGTGTAAGACCATAGTTAGAGGCCACCATCCTCAATCAACGTGCCAGTCAATGGAAGTCACATGAGAATGTAGGTGAGACCAGCAAAGAACAGCCCAAGTGAGCCAAACCCAAACTGCCAATTCACAGAGCAGTGATGGTTGCTCTTAGGCTACTATGTTTTGGAGTGGTTTGTTACATAACGAAAGCTATTTGGTAAACTATTTCAAAGTGTATGGGAAGTGCTGTGTCTGGTATTTAGAAGGAGAGGGGAATAGGCTATTGTTAAGTAATATGAATGACAAATTAGTAACTACCACAGATCCCTTCTCCTCCATCCAGGAAAGACTTTGAGTCTCCTGTGAAAGCTAAATTGGGGCTCCCTTTCTATCCTCTTCCAGTTTCCTGGACTTCTCTGACACCCCTGCCCCCCTGCAAGCCAACACTGCTCTCACTTTGTAGCAACTGACTGACTCTCTTAGAGCATGTCAACCAGCAGCCTCTGAATGAATAACTTAAGGCTGAGATATTGGGTTTCTTAGCCCTTGGACTGCCCAGGTGGGCCCTGGGTCCATCTGCTTCCTTCAGTAGCAAGTAACATCTTCTGTTTACTCCAGTGGGTTGTGCAAATTCAATAATTAACTATGTGTAACTGGACATAAAAAAAGGTTGACCTCTTGTCTGGTGTGCCCCAGGAGACTGCAGGTTTTGAGAGAGCAGGGCTGTGTTACATTCACTCTTTCTCAGATCCTAGGCCTATGCCTGACTCATAGTTAAGTGTTCAATAAATATTCACTGAAACAAGGGATGTTGAATGATGGTAGCTAGGAGTTGTTATCAGGGCAGCCTGTCTGTAGTTAAGGGGCCAGAATTGAGGAATGGGAGTCAGCTAGACCTGCACTGTTCAATATGGTAGCCACTAGCCACAAGTTATAGGTTGAATTATCTTCCCCCAAAATCCATATGTTGAAATCCTAACCTCCACTTCCTCAGAATACGACTTTATCTGCAGTCCTACAGGACTGGTGACCTTAGAAAAAGGGGAAATTTGGAGACAGACAGACATACACACACACACACACACACACACACACACACACACACACACACACACACACGTAGAATGTCATGTGAAGATGAGGACAGAGATCAAGGTAATGTTTCAACAAGCCAAAGAATGCTGAAGATTTCTAGCAACTCACCAGAAGCTGGGTGAGAGGCATGGAAGAGACTGTCTCTCATAGACCTCAGAAGGAAGCTAGGTGAGAGGCATGGAACAGACAGACTGTCTCTCACAGATATCAGAAGGAATCTGGGTGAGAGGCATGGAAGAGGCTGTTTCTCATAGACCTCAGAAGGAAGCTAGGTGAGAGGCATGGAACAGACAGACTGTCTCTCACAGATCTCAGAAGGAATCTGGGTGAGAGGCATGGAACAGACTGTCTCTTACAGACCTCAGAAGGAAGCTGCCCTACCAACACTTTGATCTTGAACTTGGAGCCTCCAGAACTGGGAGACAACAGATTTCTGTTGTGTCAGTCATCTAGTGAGTGGTACTTTGTTAAGGCAGCCCTGGAAAACTAATATACCACATGTGGCTATTTAAATTTAAATTAATCAGCATTAAAAATTTAGGTCCTCAATTCTACCAGTTATCTTTCAGGGGCTCAATAGCTGCATGCAGCCAGTGGTGACTGCAATATAACAAAGATAGAAAACAGTTCCATCACCACAGAAGTTTCTCTTGGCTAGTGTTGAGATGTAGTAATCATTCTGAACTCTGATTGCATGTTAGACTGTCCAAAGAGATTTTTCTTTTAAATTAAAGGTCTCAATTTGAGATGATTATAGATTCTCATAAAGTTATAAGAAATAATACAGAGCGATCCTGTGTATTCTTTACCCAGTTTCCCCCAATGGTAACGTTTTGTAATACATTAGGAAAAGATCACAAGTAGAATATCAGCATTGATGTCGTCAGGTGTAGAACAGTTCCATCCCCAAAGGGATCCTTCCTCTCAAATTTATTGTCTTTGACAAATATGGTGCTTAAT
Source organism: Sapajus apella (assembly GCF_009761245.1). NCBI lineage: Eukaryota > Metazoa > Chordata > Mammalia > Primates > Cebidae > Sapajus > Sapajus apella. The sequence continues at coordinate 5,410,662 of NW_022437016.1, read as the reverse complement.
ATGATGTTTTGATACATTTATACATTGTGGAATGGCCAAATCAATCTAATTAGAACATGCATTACCTCTCATATTTATATTTTTCTGTATGAGAACCCTTAAAATCTATTACCTTAGCAATTTTCAGTATATAATACATTGTTATTAACTGTAGTACCATGTTGTACAGAGATCTTTTGAACTTATTCCTTCATCTAAGTGAAATTTTGTACCCTTTGACCAACATCTTCCCAATCCCTCCACCTCCCAGCCTCTGTGACCACCATCCTACTCTCTGCTTCTATGAGTCTTCTTTTTTAGATTGCAAATGTAAGTGAGGTCACATGGTATTCATCTGTCTGTGCCTGGCTTATGTCACTTAGCAGGTTCATCCATGTAGTCGCTTATGACAGGATTTTCTTCTTTTTAAAGGCTGAATAGTATTCCATTGTGTATATATGCCATTTTGTCTTTGTCCCCGATGTCCCCTTTTTTTAGCCAACCCCAACTCTCCCTGGCTAAGAGAAGTGAGACATATTCTAGGCACAAAGAATAACATGTAAATGACCGGAGGGGAAGAAGATCTTTCTGGGTTCTATAATTAATCCTGCATAGAACAGAGCATTAGAGGTGGGGAGATGACAGAATTATTCCCTCTTAGGGCCTAATATGGACCAAGATGATACCTTCCCTATTTCCCAGCAAAAAGCCATGATCAGAGAGAGTATTCCACCTAGAAAAGAGGTTTACATCTTGACTTCCCTGGGTCCAGGTCCACTTGGAAGTTTGCTGGTTAGCAACTCCTTGCAGCTAAAAATACTTGTAACATGATGAATCAATTATTTTTTACTTGGAGGTGCTTTTGAACAGTTGGGAAGGAAGGGAAGGAGTTGGGGTTCCTGAAGTCTTTCCCATTCTTGAGGGTGTTCTGGGTGGGAGGGTTGAGCAAAGGGTCTCTCACTCTTTTTTTGCCACTGTAAGTTTTCTTTCTATCATCTCACTTCCCAGAGGGAACAAAAAGCAGAGAAATGGGCTGTAAATCCCATTTATATTCATTAACACCCTAAAGATGAAAAATACCTTTCCATTATCCCTGGGATAATTCAAGCCCATTGCATAGGAAAATGTTATAAATCTTTGTCACTACAATCTCAGGGGCATGAGATTAGGATGTACGGTGTAGAGAAAACCAGTATGGCCCTGACAGAAACTTTCCAGACCTGGTGATGGGCTGGGTTTAACAACCAGTGTTAAGTCATTTGAAGCACAGCCTTCCATAATGGGCTCCTGGAGATTAGCTGAGGGTCCTGAGATTAGCTGAGGGAAACAGAGACACCCAAAGAAGCAACAGAGGGGCTTCTGCTCTTTGAAGCACAGCCTATAGGCTCCTCACAGTCACCAGATAATAATAAACTGTACCTAACATGTAGTGAATTCTTCTTCCATGCTACGAACTATGCTAACCTAATTCCACCTCTTCCATGCCTCCATTTCACCTTTGTTGATTTATTTATCCATTTAAGATTTTTTTTCATAATTGAGGTATAGCTTATGCACGATAAAGTACACTTATTGGATCTATGTTAAGTGTCCACTTCAATGAATGTTACCTATGTGTTCCCCATCTGATCAGCACCCAGGCCAAGACATTGAATATTTTCAGTGCCCCAAAAGTTTACTTGGGCCCTTTCCAGTTTGCATCACCCTCAGGTAATAACTCTTCTGACTTTAAACACCATCTCTTAGTTTTGCCTGTTTTAAAACCTCATATAAATAGATGCTTTCAGCATGTACTGCTTTATTTTTCTATGCATAATGTCTGAGATTCATCCTCATTTTACATATCATTAATTCACTGTTTTTGTTGTTGAGATCTATTGCATGAATAGATCTCAGTTTATTCACTGTTCTGCTGATGGATACTTTGGGTGGCTTCCAGTTTGGGGCTATTTGAATAATTTGTTACTTCTTTTTTTCTTCATTGTATTTATCATTACTTGACATACTAAATATCTTACTTCTTGATTTGTGCTGTTCTCCCCTAGCTAGGATATAAGCTCCGTGAAGGCCCATGTTTTTTTCATTTTTTCCCTCTATCTCCAGCATCAAGAACATTGCCTGGCATAAAACCAGCACTGGGTCAATATTTGTTGAATGAATGAACAATGGAATGAATGGTGGTATTAACCATCATGTCTGGTGACAAACCAAACTTGACCAGGTTTGCTTGGGACTTTGGCGTTTAGCACTCAAATTTCTATATCCTGGGAAACCCCTTTGCCTTGGGCAAACTTATGTAGTGGTTTTTATTATGATTCCTGATTTGCAGCTGAGGACATTGGCTCAGAAAATTTCAGTGACTTGTCCAGTTACCCCATCAGAGAGTGGTAGAGCCAGGACTCAAGGCCAGGTCTTTAATGCCAAAGAAGGAATCTGCCCATTAGCCTCCAAGGATGAGAAGACCGTCCTGTAGCAAGGAGGGTTATAGGATCCATATCTACTAGGCTGAGGAAATTTGAGAGTTCAAGCATGTTGGAGCTGACAGTTTTGAGCTTGAGTACTATTTATTTATATTTTTTGAGACAGAGTCTCATTTTGTTTTTTAGGCTTGAGTACAGTTGTGCTATCATGGCTCACTGCAGCCTTAAACCCCCAGGCTCAAGCGATCCTCCCGCCTCAAACCCCAAGTAGCTGGGACTACAGGCATGCTCCGCCATGCCTAGCTAATTTTTATAATTCTTGTGGGGATGGGGTTTTGCTATGTTGCCCAGGCTGGCATTGAACTCCTGAGCTCAAGTAATTCACCCACTTGACTCCCCGGGTATTGGAATTACAGGTGTGAGCTGCTGTACCCAGCCCTGGGCTTGAATATTAGTGCAACCATTTGCTGTCACTGTGAGCCTGGGGAAGTCACTACATTTCTCTAAGCCTTGCATTGGTGATAAAGGGACTCAAATACATCTCTCACAGGTCACTGTGAGGATTCTATAATTTGATGAATGAAAACAGTTAACTCTATCCTGACACATAGGGGCAGCTTAGCAACTGCTTTCATTATTGTCACTAAAAACCATTGTATTAGTTTGTCCATGCTGCTATGAAAACATAACTGAAGCTGGGTAATTTATAAAGATAAAAGATTTAATTGACTCACAGTTCCACATGGCTGAGGAGGCCTCAGGAAACTTACAATCATGATGGAAGGAGAAGCAAACCTGTCCTTCTTCACATGGCAGCAGAGAGAGAAGTGCTGAGCAAAGGGGGAAAAAGCCCCTTATACAACCATCAGATCTCATGAGAACTCACTCACTATCATGAGAACAGCATGGGAAACTCCTTTGCCCTGGGCAAACTTATGTAGTGGTTTTTATTATATTCCTTTACCTCCCATTGGAGTAACCACCCTGATTCAATTACCTCCCACTGGATCCCTTCCATGACACATGGGGATTATGGAAACTATAATTCAAGATGAGATGGGTAGGGACACAGACAAACCATATCAACAATTTTATGAAATGCACTTGTTTCTAAAACATCTTTATTGTCCCACATCTAGTGTCATACTCAGTGGTGAAAGACTGGAAGCCTGTCCTCTAAGATCAGGAACACTTACCCACTTGTATTCAACATCGTACTGGACATTCCAGCCCTAAATAATTGAAGAAAAAAAAAAGACAGAAGAAAAGCCATTCACATTGGAAAGGAAGAAGTAAAATTACCTGTTCTCCAAGGACATAATCTTATATATAGAAAATCTTAAAGGTTCCACGCAAAAAAACCTGTTAGAACAAGTAAGCAAATTTACCAAAGCTGTAGGATAGAAAACCAACACACAAAAATCAGCTGTGTTTCTGTACACTAACAATGAAAAATCTGAAAATGAAATTAAGAGAACAATTTTATATATAATCACATCAAAAAGAATAAAATACATAGGAATAAATTTAACCAAGAAGTAAAAGATTTGTACACTGAAATCTACAAAATGTTGCTGAAAGTAATTAAAGAAGACACTAAAAATGGAAAGAAATCCCTGTTCTTGGATTATAAGACTTAATATTGTTAAGATGTAAATACTGCCCAACATGACCTACAGGTTCATTACAATTTCTATCAAAACTCCAGTGATGTCTTTTGCAGACGTGAAAAAATTCATTCTAAAATTCATATGGAATCACTGGGGACCCAGATAACCAAAAAATCTTGAGAAAAAACAAAGTCAGAGAACTCACACTTCCTGATTTCAAAACTTACTCAAAAGATATGATAATCAAAACAGTGTGGTAATGGCATAAGGAAGGACATATAGACCAATGGAATAGGATAGAAGGCCCAGAAATAAACACTCACATATATGGCCAAATGATTTTTGGCAACAAGGATGCCAAGACCATTCAATGGGGAAAGGACAGTCTTTTCAAAAAATGATACTGGGAAAATTGATAACCCCATGCAAAAGAAGGCAGTTGAAACCGTACTTTGCATTATGTACAAAAATTAACCCAAAATAGATGAAAGACCTAAATGTAAGAACTAAAACTATAGAACTCTTGGAAGAAAACACAGAAGAAAATATTCATGATATTGGATTTAACAATGATTTCTTGGATATGACAATGAATGCACATATAACAAAAGAAAAAATAAATCGTACTTCATCAAATTAAAAATGTGTGGATTAAAAGACACTATCAACAGAAGAAAAGCAGAATGGAATAAATATTTACAAATCATATATGTGATGAGCAATTAATACTCAGAATATAAAGTGCTCCTACAGTTCAACAACAGCAAAACAAAAAATCCAGTTAAAAATGCACAAAAGACTTGACTAAACATTTCTTCAAAAAAGAAATTCCAAAGTTAGAGGACATACTAGAGCTACATTTTTCAAATTTCAGATTGGGATTTTTTAGTGGTCATGAAATCAGTGGAGGGGATCTCTGACCAGAATAGAAGAGGAATTACCAGATGTAGTAGGACAGTGGATAAGGCCAACTGGTTGGGTTTGAATCTTGGCCTTGCCATATTCTGGCTGTGGGACCATAGGCAAGTTACTCAAGGGAATTTGAGCCTCACTTCCTTCACCTACAAAATGGGCATAATAATAGTAGTTAATTCATAAGGATGAGTTAATATTTATTAAGGGTTTAGAGTAGAGCCTAGAACATAGGAAATGCTATATGTTTGCAATTATTTGCAATTATAATATTTGCAATTATTAACACGATTCATTTTGTAATACTTAATATTTTTGTCTACTCATGTATACGTATACAGGGATATGATATAAAACACAGCTCTTAGTATGAGTTGTGTATTTCTTTTTTTCTTTCTTTTTTTTTTTTTTGAGACTAAATTTCACTCTTGTTGCCCAGGCTGGAGTGCAATGATGTGATCTCTGCTCACGGCAACCTCTGCCTTCTGGGTTCAAGTATTCTTCTGCTTCAGCCTCCCGAGTGGCTGAGATTACAGGTGCCTGCCACCACACCTGGTTAATTTTTGTATGGGTAGTAGGGATGGGGTTTCACCATGTTGACCAGGCTGGTCTTGAACTTCTGAGCTCAGGTGATCCACCTGCCTTGGCTTCCCAATGTGCTGATACAGGCGTGAGCCACTGTGCCTGGCAAGTTGTGTATTTCTTATTGTGATCACCCAGGTTATACTTCTTTGTATGGGACATTACTTACTGTTTGATATCACTCTCCTCTGAACTATGTATTGGTATTAGCATCATCCCATAATGCAGGTGACAATGTGGGCTTACAGTAGTGGGGAAGTCATGTCTCCAAGTCCATGCAGCTCAGGAGTGAGAGAACCTGGATATAAGAGAGCCCTGGTGGTCTGCCTTAAGAACCAGCATGTTTTCAGAGCCTTGCCTTGCCTCTCAGAGGTGACAGCCACCTCTGTTTCAACAGGGCCATCGCTGGAGCTGAGGCAGCCTCCTGATTGCCTTAGGCAGGACAGATGCTCTTTGGCTCCTTTGGGTTGGTGAGTGAGGCTGCAAAATGGCTTTTTCATTTCATATTTGTGTGTTGGTATACACATGCCTTTTCCCTCTGAGCCTTTGGTTGTTGTCATCTTTCCTTTTTCCTTCCAGTAATAAAATCTAATCTAATTTCCAGTAGATGTAACTGAAATTTTATTTCCAGAGTTGGGTCCCGCTAAGCTTGTCACTGGCTCTGGGGATCTCAGAGAGAGACTCAGGCTGGCATGGGGAGACAAATCAATCCAGGCCAGGGAATTGCCCTAATATCTGTGCTGTTTATGGCACACAAATCATAAAGATGCATCTACAGTTGGCTGGGGATCAATACCCCTGAAGAGGGGAGCAGAAAAGGGGTATAGCCTCAGCAATGGACAGGCTCTACAGGCACATGCCACCTTGCCCAGCTGATTTTTATTTTTGTAAGGATGGGAACTCACTATGTTGCCCAGGTTGGCCTTGAACTCCTGAGCTCAAGTGATCCTCCCACCTTGGCCTTCCAAAGTGCTGGGACCCAGGTGTGAACCACCATGCCCAGTCAGTTCAAGGGGTGTTATAGGACATCGAGGCATTTGGGGACCAGGTGGGCATTTAATACCAGGCATGTCATCATCTGTTCATGCTGCTGGCTGCTGGAACTTCCTGATTCTCAGCCTGTCTCAAGAGTATGATGCACCATAGCTGGTCTGGAATATTGACCACACTGCGATAGTAGAGACAAGATGCTACCTTTCCATATAGGCAGTCACAGTTTTATTCATTCCAGAGCTATTTGGTCCTCCCAGAATAGCAGAATATCAGGACGGGGGGATCCTAAGGCTCTAGTAGAAAGGTGCATCCCCACATTTAGCAAAAATGGGGCCACACTATCCTAATAACGCTCACTGCTATTCACAGAATGGCCAGGATAGGCAAGGGGTCTGTTGAATTATCTTTAATCTTCACTTATATAAACTTTCAGCAAGAAGTTATATATAGTCTCATTAGTAAAAGATGGCATGAAGGTTCAGAGAGATTATTTAAGTTGCCTAAAGTCACACAGCTACAAACAACAGTTGGGATTTGAGCCCAGCGTGTCTGACTCTAGAGCCTCTAGGTGTGGTCCATGGGTCATCAGCAAGATTAGTATCATCTGGGAGCTTATTAGAAATGTAGCACTCAGTCCCCTTTTCCATATTTCTGATTAGAATCTCTGTTTTAACAAGATCCACACATGGTATGTGGGCACCTGAAAGCTTGGAAAGTGTAAATGTAAAAGATTTTCTTCCCTATAGCTGTGTTTCGTAGAATCTGGCTGTTACTAAATAAACAAACTGATTAACTAATGAACAAACAGACAGATACCAACTTGAATTCCAGGGTTAAAGAGTAATCTTCAGCAAAGCATTTAATTTTCACAGTAGTATCAATAAGCATCTGCAATCACGAAGAGAGGAAAGTGATTTCCTCACCTGGAGTTAGAGAAAAGATCATGGAGGGTGCAAAGAGTAACGAGTAAATCTGTTTCATCTCCCCATTTTGTTTGTTTCTTAGGGAGCTCAGATATCAGCGGGACATGAAGGACTGGGACAGGAGAGAGCCTGCGTAGAGAGGAGGTTTTCCCAGGAGGTGGTAATAGAACCAGTTAGAATCATTAAGAGTCTACTTTGTGCCACGCACTGGTCTGAGTGCTTCACATATGCAATAGCTGCATTTCCAGTCTATAAACCCAGTTGAACAAGGACTGAAATAAAACTCCCTTTGCTTTTTCGTACCATTTTGGGACCCCAGTTTGCTGAATAGCAGAAACCTAATCTCGGTTTATTTGGCTTCTACCTTGCCTCAGAATATGCCTAAGTTCCAGGGGTCTTTTTAAAATATAAATTTAAATGTTTTAGAGACAGTGTCTTACTCTGTGGTCCAGACTGGTGCAATGGCATGATCAGAGTTCATCATGACCTCTGGACTCAAGCGATCCTCCTGTCTAGAACTCTTCGACACAAGTGATCCTCCTGTCTCAGCTTCCTGAGTAGCTGGGACTGTAAGCATGTAGCACTGTGCCCGGCTGTATTAGTCCATTCTTGCACTAGTATAAAGAAATATCTGAGAGAGGGTAATTTATAATTAAAAGAGGTTTAATTGGCTCATGGTTCTGCAGGCTGTATAGGGAAGCATGGCAACTTCTGCTTTTGAGGAGGCCTCAGGAAACTTTCAATCTTGGCAGAAGGCAATGGTGAAGCAAGATCATATTACATGGCCAGAGCAGAAGAAAGAGAGAGAGGAGACATATGCCACACACTTTTAAACAATCAGATCTAGTGAGAACTCACTTACTATAGTGTACCAAGGGGGATAATACTAAACCATTCGTACAAACTCCTTCCCCATGATTCAGTCACCTCCCATCAGGCCACTTCCAAAACTGGGGATTGCAATTCAACATGAGATTTGGGTGGGGACACAGATTCAAATTATATATATATAAATATATATATATATTTAATTACATATATGTATATATGTATGTATACATATACATATATGTATATATGTAATTAAATATACATGTAATTGTATTTAATATATAAATATATATATTTATTAAATATATGTATATATATGTAATTGCACTTTAGGTTCTGGGGTACATGTGCAGATCATGCAGGATTGTTGCATAGGTACATACATGGCAATGTGTTTTGCTGCCTCCATACCCCCATCACCTGTATCTGGCAATTCTCCCCATGTTATCCCTCCTCAACCTTTCTATCCACTGCTGTTCCTACTGTAGTCTCCCCCAACAGACCCCAGTGTGTGATGCTCCCCTCCCTGTGTCCATGTGTTGTCATTGTTCAACACCCACCTATGAGTGAGAACATGTAGTGTTTTATTTTCTGTTCTTGTGTCAGTTTGCTGAGAATAATGGTTTCCAGATTCATCCATGTCTCTACAAAGGACATGAACTCATCATTTTTTATGGATGCATAGCATTCCATAGTATATATGTGCCTCATTTTCCTTGTCCAGTCTATCATCGATGGGCATTTGGGTTGGTTCCAGGTCTTTGCTATTGTAAACAGTGTCACAATGAACATACGTGTGCATGTGTCTTTATAACAGAACAATTTATGATCCTTCGGATATATACCCAGTAATGGGATTGCTGGGCCAAATGGAATTTCTATTTCTAGGTCCTTGAGGAATCACCACACTGTCTTCCACAATGGTTGAACTAATTTACACTCCCACCAATGTGTAAAAGTGTTCCTATTTCTCCACATACTCTCTAGCATCTGTTGTCTCCAGATTTTTTAATGATTGCTGTTCTAACTGGTGTGAGGTGGTATCTCAATGTGGTTTTCATTTGCATTTGTCTAATGACCAGTGATGATGAGCATTTTTCATTATGTTTGTTTGCCTCATATATGTCTTCTTTTGAAAAGTGTCTGTTCATATCTATTGCCCACTTTTGAATGGGGTTGTGTTTTTCTTGTAAATCTGTTTTAGCTCTTTGTAGATTCTAGATATTAGCCCTTTGTCAGATGGGTAGATTGCAAACATATTTTCCCATTCTATTGGTTGCTGGTTCACTCTAATGATTGTTTCTTTTGTAAAGAAGCTCTGGAGTTTAATTAGATCCCATTTGTCTATTTTGGTTTTTGTTGTCAATGCTTTTGGTGTTTTAGTCATGAAGTCCTTGCCTATGCCTATGTCCTGAATGGTTTTGTCTAGGTTTTTTCTTGGGTTTTTATGCTGTTAGGTCTTATGTTTAAGTCTTTAATCCATCTGGAGTTAATTTTAGTGTATGGTGTCAGGAAGGGGTCCAGTTTCTGTTTTCTGCACATGGCTAGCCAGTTTTCCCAGAACCATTTATTAAACAGAGAATCCTTTCCCCATTGCTTGTTTTTTGTGAGGTTTGACAAAGATCAAATGGTTGTAGATGTGTGGCATTGCCTCCAAGGCCTCTGTTCTGCTCCATTGGTCTATATTTCTGTTTTGGTACCAGTACCATGCTGGTTTGATTACTGTAGCTTTGTAGTAGTTTGAAGTCAGATAGGGTGATGCCTCCAGCTTTGTTCTTTTTACTTAGGATTGTCTTGGCTGTGTGGTTTCTCTTTTGATTCCATGTGAAGTTTAAAGTGGTTTTATCCAGTTCTGTGAAGAGGGTCATAGGTAGCTTGATGGGGATAGCATTGATTCTATAAATTATTTTGGGCAGTATGGCCATTTTCACAATATTGATTCTTCCTAACCATGGAAGAGCATGGAATGTTTTTCCATCTGTTTGTGTCCTCTCTTATTTCTTTGAGCAGTGGTTTGTAGTTCTCCTTGAAGAGGTCTTTTACATTCTTTGTTAGTTGTATTCCTAGGTATTTTATTCTCTTTGTAGAAATTGTGAATGGCAGTTCATTCTTGATTTGGCTCTCTTTAAGTCTGTTATTGGTGTCTAGGAAAGCTTGTGATTTTTGCCTGTTGATTTTGTATCCTGAGACTTTGCTGAAGTTGCTTATTGGTTTCAGGAGATTTTGGACTGAGATGATGGGATCTTCTAAGTATACAATTGTGTTGCCTGCAAATAGAGACAATTTGATTTCCTCCTTTCCTAATAGAATACTCTTTATTTCTTTTTCTTGCCTGATTGCTCTGGCTAGAACTTTCAATAATATATTGAATAAGAGTAGTGAGAGAGGGCATCCTTGCCTAGTGCCAGATTTCAAAGGGAATGCTTCTAGTTTTTGCCCATTCAGTATGATATTGCCTGTGGGTTTGTCATAAATAGCTTTTATTATTTTGAGATACGTTCCATCAGTACCTAATTTATTGAGAGTTTTTAGCATAAAGGGCTGTTGAATTTTGTCAGAGGACTTCTCTGTGTCTATTGCGATAATCATGTGGTTTTTGTCTTTCGTTCTGTTTATGTGATGAATTACGTTTATATACTTGCCTATGTTGAACTAGCCTTGCATCCCCAGGATGAAGCCTACTTGATCGTGATGGATAAGCTTTTTGATGTGCTGTTGCTATCAGTTTGCCAGTATTTTATTGAAGATTTTTGCATCTATGTTCATCATGGGTAGTGGCCTGAAGTTTTCTTTTTTTGTTGAGTCTCTGCCAGGTTTTGGTATCAGGATGATGTTGGTCTCATAAAATGACTTGTGAAGAATTCCCTCTTTTCGGATTGTTTGGAATATTTTCAGAAGGAGTGGTACCAGCTCCTCTTTGTATGTCTGGTAGAATTCGGCTGTGAATCCATCTGGACCTGGGCTTTTTTTGGTTGGTAGGCTATTAATTGCTGCCTCAACTTCAGCCCTTGTTATGGGTGTATTCAGGGTTCTGACTTCTTCCTGGTTTAGGCTTGGGAGGGTGTAAGTGTCCAGGAATTTATCCATTTCTTCCAGGTTTACTGGTTTATGTGTATAGAGCTTTTTTTAGTAATCTCTGATGGTAGTTTCTATTTCTGTGTAATTGGTGGTGATATTTCCTTCATTTTTTTATTGCATCTGTTTTATTCTTCTCTCTTTTTTATTAATCTGGGTAGTGGTCTGTCTATTTTGTTGATCTTTTCAAAAAACTAGCTTCTGGATTTATTGATTTTTTTGAAGGGTTTTTTGTGTCTTTGTCTCCTTTGGCTCTGCTCTGATCTTAGTTATTCCTTGTCTTCTGCTAGCTTTTGAGTTTTTTGATCTTACTCTTCTTGCTCTTTCAATTTTGATGATAGGGTGTTGATTTTAAATCTTTCCTTGCTTCTAATGTGAGCATTTATTGGTATAAGTTTCCCTCTAGGCACTAATGTGTCCCAGAGATTCTGGTACATTGCGTATTCGTTCTCGTTGGTTTCGAAGAACATCTATTTCTGCCTTCATTTCATTGTTTATCCAGTCAACATTCAAGAGCCAGTTGTTCCATTTCCCTGAAGTCGTGCAGTTCTGAGTTAGTTTCTTAATCCTGAGTTCTAATTTGATGGCACTGTGGTCTGAGAAACTTTTATGATTTCCATTCTTTTGCATGTGCTGTGGAGTAATTTACTTCCAATTATGTGGTCAATTTTAGAGTAAGTGTGATGTGGTGCTGAGAAGAATGTATATTCTATGGATTTGGGGTGGAGAGTTCTGTAGATGTCTATTAGGTCCTCTTGGTCAAGATCTGAGTTCAAGTCCTGGATATCTTTGTTAATTTTCTGTCTTGTTGATCTGTCTAATATTGACAGTGGAGTGTTAGACTCCCACACAATAATAGTGGGAGACTTTAAGTCTCTTTGTAGGTCATTAAGAACTTGCTTTATGTATCTGGGTGCTCCTGTATTGGGTGCATATATATTTAAGATTAGCACTTCTTGTTGCATTGATCCTTTTACCATTATGTAATGCCCTTCTTTGTCTCTTTTGATCTTTGTTGGTTTAAAGTCTATTTTATCAGAGACTAGGATTGCAACTCCTGCTTTTTTTTTGCTTTCCATTTGCTTGGTAAATCTTCCTCCATCCCTTTACTTTTAGCCTTTTTGTCCTTGCACGTGAGTTGAGTTTCTTGGATACAGCACACCAATGGGTTTTGACTTTTTATCCAATTTGCCAGTCTGTGTCTTTTGATTGGGGGATTTAGCCCATTTACATTTAAGGTTAATATTGTTATGTGTGAATTCAATCCTCCCATTTTGATGCTAGCTAGTTGTTTTGCTCATTAGTTGACGTAGTTTCTTTGTTGTGTCAATGCTCTTTACCATTTGCTACATTTTCGGAATGTCTGGTACTGGTTCTTCCTTTCTATGCTTAGTGCTTCTTTCAGGAGCTCTTGCAAGGCAGGACTGGTGGTGATGAAATCTCTCAGAAATTGCTTGTTCATAAAAGATTTTATTTCTCCTTCACTTATGAAGCATAGTTTGGCTGGATATGAAATTATAGGTTAAAAGTTTTTTCTTTAAGGATGTTGAATATTGGCCCCCACTGTCTTCTGGCTTGTAGGGTTTCTGCAGAGAGATCCACTGTGAGTCTGATGGGCTTCCCTTTGTGGGTAACCTGATCTTTCTCTCTGGCTGCCCTTAGCATTTTTCCTTCATTTCAACCCTGGTGAATCTGACGATTATGTGCCTTAGGGTTACTCTTCTTGTGGAATATCTTTGTGGTGTTCTCTGTATTTCCTGGACTTGAATGTTGGCCTGCCTTCCTAGGTTGGGGGAGTTATTATGGATAATATCCTGAAGAGTGTTTTCCAGCTTGGATTCATTCTCTCTGTCACATTCAGGTATACCTATCAAATATAGATTAGGTCTTTTCACATAATCTCGTATTTCTTGGAGGCTTTGCTCATTTCTTTTAACTTTTTTCTCTAATCTTGCCTTCTCATTTTATTTCATTGAGTTGATCTTCAATCTCTGATATCCTTTCTTCTGCTTGGTCGATTTGGCTATTGAAACTTGTGTATGCTTCATGAAATTGTTGTGTTATGTTTTTCAGTGACCTCAAGTCATTTATATTCTTCTCTGAGCTGTTTGTTCTTGTTAACATTTCATCAAACCTTTTTTCAAGGTTCTTAGTTTCTTTGCATTGGGTTAGAACATGTTCTTTTAGCTCAGAGAAGTTTGTTATTACCCACCTTCTGAAGCCTGTTTCTGTCAAGTCATCACACTCACTCTCCATCCAGCTTTGTTCCCTTGCTGGTGGGGCGCTGTGATCCCTTCAAGGAGGAGCGCATTCTGGTTTTGGGATTTTCATCCATTTTGAGCTGGTTTCTTCCCATCTTTGTGGATTTATCTACCTGTGATCTTTGTAGTTGGTGACTTTTGGATGGGGTCTCTGAGTGGACGTCCTTTTTGTTGATGTTGAAGTTATTTCTTTCTGTTTTTTAGTTTTCCTTCTAACAGTCAAGACCCTCTGCTTTAGGACTGCTGGATCTCCAGACCCTGCTTACCTGGGAATCACCTGAGGTGGCTGCAGAACAGTAAGGGTTGCTGCCAGTTTCTTCTGTTATCTTTGTCCCAAAAGTATACCCGCCAGATGTCAGCCTGAGCTCTCCTTTATGAGGTATCTCTTTGGATATATGGGGGTTGGCAAGCTGATTGAGGAGACAGTGTGTCCCTTACAGGAGCTCAAGTGCTGAGCTGGGGGCTCCATTGTTCCATTTAGAGCTTCTGGGCAGGTATGTTTAAGTCTGCTGCAGCAGAACTAATAACCACCTTTTTCCCCAGGTGCTCTGTCCTGGGAAGGTGGGGCTTTATTTATAATTTCCTGATGTGCTGCTATTTTTTTCAGAGATGCCCTGCCCAGCCAAGAGGTAGCCTACTCACAGGCTGCCAGCAGAGGCATTGCTGAGTAGCTGTGTGAAGTTCTAACTATACTCTGTAAACAAAACCTAAAGGAGGTTTTGTTTACAGAGTATAGTTAGAACTGCCTCAGTAATGGCAGTCTGCCTCAGTAATGGCAGACTTCCTCAGTAATGGCAGACCTCCTCGGTAATGGTGGACTGCCTCTGTAATGGCAGACTACCTCGGTAGTGGTGGACTGCCTTGGTAATGGTGGATGCCCTTCCCCCCACAGAGCTGGACCTTGCCGGGTCCAGCTGTGCTTGCTGCGAAACTCTCAATCCAGAGGGTTTCAGATTGCTGGTCTTTGTGGGGGTGGGAACTGCTGAGCCAGATCACCTGGCTCCCTGTTTCAGCCCCCTTTTTCTCAGTTGAATGAGCAGCTCTGTCTCCCAGGTGTTCCAGGTGCCAGTTGAAATGGCCACCCAGATTTGTGTGTTTTTTGCGGAGACCCACTGTGCCTGCTGAAATAGCCATGCTAGAAACTCGTGGCACTTTTCAACTTGGGAATCTCCTGGTCTGTGGACAGCAAAAACTCGTTTGGAAATGCTGTGATCACTCACCCTCTGCATTGTTCTTGCTGGGAACTGCACTCCAGAGCTGTTCCTATTCGGCCATCTTGGCCTTCAATCAAGCATAGATTCAAATTATATTAATTCACCATGGTCCCTCCAAAGTCTCATGTCCTTCTCACATTTCAAAGTACAATCATACTTTCCCAACAGTCCTCCAAACTCTTAACTTATTCTAGAATTACTTAAAAGTCCAAAATCTCAAGTCTCATCTGAGACAAGGCTAGTCCTTTTCATCTATGAGCCTGTAAAATGATAACAAATTAGTTATTTCCAAGATACAATGGGGTTATAGGCACTGGGTAATACTTCCATTCCAAAAGAGAGAAACCAGCCAAAAGAAAGGAGATACAGGCCCCATGAAAGTCTCAAACACAAAAGGACTTTCATTAAAACTTAAAGGTCTAAAAAAACTCCTTTGACTCTGTGTCCCATATCCAGGATACACTGGTGTGAGGGGTGGGCTCCTGAGGCCTTAGGCAGCCCTGTCCCTATGGCTTTACAGGGTTCAGTCCCTGTCATTGCTTTGAAAGGCTGGCATTGAGTGCTTGTGGTTTTTCCAGGTGCAGGGTGAAAGCTGTTGAAGATCTATCATTCTGGGGTCTGGAGGATGGTGGCTGTCTTCTCATGGCTCCACTATGCAGTGGCTCAGTGAGAATGCTGCATAGGGGCTCCAAGTCCACCAAGTATTTACCATCCATACTGCCCTAGTAGAGGTTCTCCATGAGGGATCCTTCCTGCAGCAGGCTTCTTCCTGAACATCCAGGCTTTTCAATACCTCCTCTGAAATCTAGGTCGAGGCTCCCAAGCCTCAGCTCTTGCATTGTGTGCACCTGCAGGCTTAACACGTCATGGAAGCTGAAGAGGCTTACAGCTTGCACCCTCTGGAGCAGTTGCCCAAGGTGTGCCTTTGCTCATTTGAGTCACAGCTGGCAGTGGTGAGGCCAGGATGCAGGGAACAGTGTCCTGAGGCTGTGTGGGGCAGTAGGGCTCTGGATCTGGCCCACAAAACCATTCAGTCCTCCTAGGCCTCTAGGTTTGTGGTGGGAGGAACTGCCATGAAAGTCTCTGGAATTCCTGCAAGGACTTTCTCCCATTGTCTTGGCTATCAGCATTTGCCTTCCTTTTAGTTATGCAAACTTCTGCAGCCTGCTTGAATTGCTGCCCTGAAAATGGGCTTTTCTTTTCTAGCACATGGCTGTGCTGCAAATTTTCCAAGCATTTATGTTCTGCTTCCCTTTTAAATATAAGTTCCATTTTCAGGTCATTTATTTGCTCACACGTAAGCATGCAGCCAGGCCAAATCTTGAACACTTTGCTACTTAGAAATCTCTTCCACCAGATACTCTAAATCATTACTCTCTAGTTTAAAGTTCCACAGATTCCTGGGGCAGGAGTACAATGCCTCAAAGTTCTTTGCTTAAATGCAACAAAAGTGACGTTTGCTCTGGTTCCCAATAAGTTCCTCACCTCCATCAGAGATCTCATTAGTCTGGCCTTCACTGTCCCTATTACTGTCAGCATTTTGGTCACAACCATTTAACAAGTCTCTAGGAAGTTCCAAAATTTCCCTCATCTTGCTGTCTTCTTCTGAGCCCTCCACACTATTCCAATCTGTGCCTGTTACCCAGTTCCAAAGTTGCTTCCACATTTTTTGGTAACTTTATAGCAATGTCCCACTCCTCGGTACTGATTTTCTGTATTAGTTTGTTCTCATACTGCTGTAAAGAAAAACCTGAGACTGAGTAATTTATTAAAAGAGGTTTAATTGGATCACAGTTCTGCAAACTGTACAAGCAGCATAGTGGCTTCTGCTTCTGGGAAGGCCTCAGGAGACTTACAATCATGGTGGAAGGCAAAGGGGAAGCAGGCACATCTTACAAGGCTGGAGCAGGAGGAAGAGAGATGGAAGATGTTACACACCTTCAAACAGGCAGATCTTGTGAGAATTCACTCACTGTACAGTAGCAAGAGGGGTGATACTAAACCATTTATGAGAACTCCACCCCCATGATCCAATCACCTCCCACCAGGCTCTACCTTCAAAACTGGGGATTACAATTCAACATGAGATTTGGGTGGGGACATAGATCCAAACTACATTACTGGCTAATCTTTATTTTTGTAGAGATGGGGTCTTGCATTGTTCCTTAGGCTGGTCTTGAACTCCTGGGCTCAAGTGATTCTCCCACCTTAGCCTCCCAAAGTTATGGAATTCCAGATGTGATCCTGGCTGGCTCCAGGGGTCTCATAGGAGATTGAGGCATTTGGGTACTGGGATAGAGTATGGGCATCTAGTCTCAAGTATGTTATCATCTATCCATGGTGCCAGCTGCTGGGACATCCTGGTTCTCAGCCCCGGGTCCTGTGGGTTGCTGCTGAGTTCTCTTTTACCCTTATTGCAAGGTATCCTCTGATGCCCTCAGTTGTGTCCTCACTGCTCTGGCCCACAGGATCTTTCTGTGGTGCCTGAACTGCCCTAGGAGCATGAATGCTGGGAGGTAGTCTTAGGATCTTCTGCGTATATTTGAGGCTCACTTACTTTTACAGAGATTTCTGAGCCACGGTTGAGGACAGAAGCCCTCTTTGCTTTCAGATTCCTGAATCTATCTAGAACATCTGTCACCCTCCCTTCAATCCACCACACACAGGGATGTGGGCTGCTGGGGAGGATGGGACCTCCTTCTCCAAAAGCCCCAACATTTACTTACTCTTTGCTTCTCAGAAATCTTTTCTTCTGCTTAGGGGACAGGAAGCCTTGTTCTGACTCCACATTGTTTTCCTCAAATCAATATTAATGTCCTAGCTCCCATAAGGTCTAAGCTTTCAGATCTTTTATCTGCATTCTTAGCTGATATCCCTTCCCTGCAGCAATGAAAGCCTGGGAGAGTAGCCACCTTTCTGCCTGGGTGGGAAGGGCTAAGCACCATGGAGTACAAAGGAATATGGATAGAAATATCCTTAGATTGTAATTCACAGTATGATTTTATTTAATCTTGCATGTCTGCAAGAGTTAATATTAGCTACTAACATTAGTTTGAAAGATGGAGAAACAGAGCCATAAAAGAGCAAAAGATTTGTCCAAGGACGCAGTGTTAAAAAAATCTGGAGACAAGACAGAAACTAAAGACTCTTTCCCAGGTCTAGAGCCCAAGAATGTGAGTAAGACTATGATTCTTACTGTGGCCACTTCTCAGCTGTGTGTCTTTGGGCAAATCCCTTAACCTCCCTTAGCCTTGTTTTGTTATCTTCAAAATGATGATAAAAGTGGTGGGACCACCTCATGGAGATGACTTAGCAGTAATGATTACAGAAATTTCTAGCACATGTAATTGCTCAATAAAATAATTATTTATGTTGTTTTGCCATTATATTGTCTTCCATTATATTGTCTTGCCATTATATTGTCTTCCAAGCCAATAGAACACAGCATCATTTGAAGTCATGGGATCTTAAGGTAATTCTCAAGATGTCATAATTGAAAGAAAGGGGTTTTAGAAACAAATCATTCCTACTTCCTTATTTTACAGATGGAAAAACTGAAGCCCAGTAAGGGAAAGAAGGATACCCAATGACACAGTTTGGTGCCATTAAAAAGAAGACAAACTGATTTTGGTGAAAAGTGAAGAGTAAATTTTGCAAAGGTTGAGTCAGAGATGCCTGGGAGACATTCAGGTGGCAGTTGGACATACAGGTTTAGCTCAGCAGAGTCATCTGGGCTAGAGGCTGAGATCAAAGGGTTGCTAGCATTTGGGTGGCCAAAACCCTAGAGGGGTGGCTGAGATTATCAATGGGTAATTGTGAGGACTGGTAAGAAAGGAAGGTGGTGGTGGAGTTTTAGGATTTACTAACATGTAAGAGACCACTGAAGAACCCCAAGAAGGAAAAGAAGGAGATATAGCAGAGTACCAGGAGAGAAAGGAGCTGCTAGAAAAAAAAATGCAGCTTTCAGTTGCAAGAAGAATGAGTTTTGGAGAAGCCAGGTAGAGCAGGGAAGGAAAGGAAAGAAGGTTAAATCAGGGAGTAGAGTTTGGTTAAGGCTAAGTAGGGGCTTGAGCAGTGTCTCTGAACATGATCAATCCAAGTGAAGGCTAATGATGGCCATGCCGCCTGTTGAGGATCATAATGATGAGCAACTTTATTGAGCACCTTCAATCATTGGAATTATAATTCATTATTCATTCGTTTCTTTGTTGTTTGAAAAAATAGAGCTTTGTTGTAGATTTTCTTTGTTTCCTGCCATGGCATCAGAAACGAACCAGGTGACAGTTCCCCAGTCAGCAAGGTTTTGGCTATGGATGCATCTATGCAATTGTTTTCTTGGAAGCTCAGACTATGAGCTGGAAGAGGTCTTGCAAGGTAAATCATTTGGCTGCTTGTCCAAAGCAGAAATGTCTATGACATCCTTGGCACGTGGTCCTCAAGAATCTGCTGGAGCACTTCTAGGAAAGCTCATTGCCCACCCCGGGCATTCTATTTGTGATTTAGTACTTAGAACTCTTACCTAGTTCTTCCTTACATTGACCTCTTTCTGAACTTCTACCTAAATGACCCATATTTGTACCCTGGAGGCACATTGAACCATCAACTCCCCTTTCCAGTGGCTTTTCTTGTTTGAAAACATCTCTTATGTTACCTCTTCAGACTTCTCTTTTCTTGTTACAAATCTCTGTTCTGTCATCCTCAGGTCATTCTTTCAGCCCCCGTGAGGCACATAAGGACACAAACTACAAGAGTGCCCTGGCACCAGCCCAGCTGCTATGGACTTAGTTCTGAATCAACCTAGTCACTTGCTCATACCTCTCATTACTCTTTCAACATTTTTATTGCTGACTCTGTTCTCTTATCTTTCTGATCTTGGTCTTTACTTAACTGATTATTAATTTGAACTTTGGCTTCCCTACATACTAGCTGTGTGATCTGAGCAAATTTTTTAAACTCTGTAAGCCTCATTTTATTTTATTTTAGTTTTATAATTTCACCTTATATCTTAGATTCAGGGGGTACATGTACAAGTTTGTTACATGGTATTAATATATTGCATGGATGCTGAGATTTGGGATACAAATAATCCCACCATCCAGTAAGTGAGCATAGTGCCTATCAGTTAGTTTTTCAACACTGGCCCCCTTACAATAGTCCCCAGTGTGTATTGTTGCCGTCTTTCTGTCCATAAGTACCCAATGTTTAGCTCCTACTTAAAAGTGAGGACATGTGATATTTGATTTTCTGTTCTTGCATTAAATCTCTTAGGATAATGAACTTCAGTGGCATCCATATTGCTGCAAAGGACATGATTCTCTTCTTTTTTTATGGTGCATAGTATTCCATGGCTTATATGTGCCACATTTTCCCTACTCAGTCCACTGTTGAAGGGCACCTGAGTTGATTCCATGTTTTTGCTACTGTGAATAATGCAGTGATGAACATGTGAGTGCATGCATTCTTTTGGTAGAAATATTTGGGATTTTTTTGGGACATATATCCAGTAATAGAATTGGTGGGTCTAATGGTAGTTCTGTTTTAAATTCTTTGAGAAATCTCTGAAACTACTTTCTACAATGGCTGAACTAACTAACTTTCCCACCAACAGTGTATAAGGATTTCCTTTTCTCTACATCCTCGCCAACATATGTTGATTTTTGACTTTTTAATAATTATTATTATGACTGGTATGAGATGAGATGGTATCTTATTGTGATTTTGATTTCTGATGATTAGTGATGATGAGCATTTTTTTCATTTTTTGTTGTTGTTGTTGTTGGCTGCTTGTATGTTTTCTGTTGAAAAGTGTCTGTTCATGTCTGGCCATTTTAAATGGGGTCTAATACCCATTTAAAAAATGAAAATAATAATTGTACCAACCTCATAGTATTATTGTGAAGAGTAAGTGAGACAATGTGTGCAAAATTTTTAACGCGTGGTAAACACTCAAAAACAGGTTATCTGTTATTGGTGGATATATTTTAACAAACACTTATGCCTAATTACTATGCATCAGACACTGTTCTAAAAGTTTTGTAAAAACTAACTTATTTAGGTTTTATAATGACCCCTTGAGGGGTAAATATTATTATGCCCTTTCTATAGATAAGGAAACTGAGAAGTGAAATAAATAATTATTCATTGTGCTAATACTTCTTGCTCATGGTATCAATTCGCTTTCGCTCACAAACAACTTCAAAACTTCAGTAACTTCTGCCAGAGCCAACTGATGTGGGTTGGACTCTACTGGGCAGTTGTGCTGGTCTCATCTGGGCTCACTCATGTGCCTATGCTGTTACTAGGGACTCTGCTCTAGGTTGGGTTTTCCTGGGGGTTTAGTTCTTGCCATGTGTCCCTCATCTTCCTTCTTGGACTAGTGGGTTACTCAAGGCACATTCTTCTCATAAGAGCAAGAAAGCCCAATTGTACATATGTTTCTCAAGACACTGCTTGCTACATCTGCAAACATCCTGTGGTAGGCAGACTTCTAAGATGGTCCTCAATGATCCCTGCCTCCTGCCGTTCATCCCCTTGGGTAATCCCCTCCCTTTGAGTGGGGCAGGGCCTGTGACTTGCTTTGAATTGATAGGATACAGGAATACAGCAATGGTGATAGGCTACCACTTTTTTGATTCAGTCACAAGAGATTATGACTTCTGTCTTGCTACCATATTAAAAGCACCAATGTGCTTTGGTGAAGTGGCCCACACAGCAAGAATGGAGGGCAGCCTCTGGACAACAGCCTGGATGGAACTGAGTCCTGTCAATAAAGCGCATAAGCTTGGATGTGGAACCTTTCCCAGTGGAGCCTTGACATGACTACAGGTCAACTGACCCCTTTATGGCAGTCCTGTGAAATGAGAGACCCTGAAGTAGAGGACCCAGGTAAACCATACTGAGATCCTTGTCCCTGAGAACCATGAGATAATAAATGCGTGTTGTGTTAGGCTTTTAAGTTTGGGGGTAATTTGTTACACAGCAATAGGTAACTAATGTACATTCCTTTGGCCAAAGCAAGTTGCATAGCCAGGTCTGGGGTGGGGATTATGCTTTTTGTATAGAGAGATAGCATTGCAAAGCTACAAGATAAAGGGTGTGGTGGAAGGGAAGGGTGGAGAATTGGGGTCAAGAATGCAATTCACCATGTGCACTAACTGCATGCCAGGAGACATGGACATGGGAGATGCAGAGCTGAGTATGACCTTGGCCTTGCCCTAGGAAAGCCGATGAGCTAATGGGAGAACCAGAACAGCCTTTTGGAGTCCCAGTAATAATGTGCTCAATTGGCACTTGACAAGGATTCCATGTGAAGCTTCCTGAAAATGTCGCTACCTTTACCCAGGAATCCACAGAGGGAGTCTTACCATTCTGGGAGCATCCCCAGGCAATCTCAAGAGTGGAGAGAGCTCAGGTGTTTTGAAAGTGCAGCTTCAGTGGCCCAGCTCTTGCCAACTCCAAGCTGAGACCTGCAGGCTATGAAAGTCATCTGTCCAATAAATAGGTCCGGGCAACCATGGAAACTGAAGCCTCATTCATCACTGATGGCAATCAAGCCAATAGGAGGTGATTTGGCTGGGAACGAGGAAGGGAGGGAAGTGGCTCACACGAGAAGGCTGGTATTGGCATGGGTAAATCTCTGCATACGCTGTTAGTTAGTCTTGGGCACTGTGCCAGGCATCATCTCATTTGAGCATTATTATCTCCATTTTGTAGGTGGGAAAGCTGAGGACCAGTGAGTGAAATCACCTACCCAAAGACACACAGCTTTTAAGTGTTGGAGCTAGGATTTGAACCTAGGTCATCTCATGTTAAGCTGCTCTTCTTTCCATCGGATGAGTTTTTATGTCATCTTCCTCTTACTTCCTGTTTACCTTGATTCTAAGATTTTAGAACACTGATTCTGTTGTAGTATAAAGAACACTGGAATAAGAGTCAGATTTTAACTGCCACAGGTGGGACTTCTTGTATGATTCTCGCCAAGTCACTCTCCTTCTCTAAACCTGGTTTTCTCATCTAAAAGGATAGGTTTAGATTTTATCAGTGATGTCAAATAAATTTTATCTTGCATGCCAACTCCAAATGGATAATGATTGCAGCCTAACTTGAGATATTGATGAGGACTATGAAGCCAGATTTGAGCTCAGTGGGAAGGAATTCGATGCTAGGTCACAGAGGTCTGCAGTGGTTGTAGGATAGAAGATGGGTCTTCAAGTTTCTTGGAGCTCTTTGAGTGCATTTCCCTTCTTCTAGATTCCTCTTTTTCCTGGGATTTTAATAAGGCTAAGCCAATCAAGAGAGGTCTCTTCTGCCTCTGCTGAATGTTAAACTGATGTATGCAAATAGCAAGCTGGCTGGATGGCCCAAGATCTTCAGGAGGATGAGACTACACAAAGACACATATATTGCTGTTCTGATGGTGCCATTATACTGCCCACTGTAAAGCCCCATATGTCGTGGATGACCTGTGAGAGCACTGAGGGCAATGCTTAACCTTGAAAATCATTGGCTAAAGGGCCGTAACCTCTGCTAGGGCCATCAACTCTTGAATGCTGCCTAGAATGCACCTTTCACCTGGTATTAAACCAGTGGCAAATGTAAATGCTCAGTTTCCCTAGGTCAGCTTTAAGTCTCCTGCCTAGAACACAGGCAGGGGAGACACCTACTCTGGTGCCAGCCAAGGGTAGCTTTCCCACTGGTCACCATATGCTGTCTTTCTGGATCTATGATGCTTTGGCCAGAGTTGGAGACTTGTAGTCATTCTGTAGCCAGCAAGGTTGAGGGCCTGAAGGCTTTCCTTTGCCCAACCTGGTGACATGATGAACCATCCAAGGATGCTGTGAAACAGTCACAGAGTGCTTATTTTAACCTGCTCTGCCCCTGTCTACTGCAGTGTCAGCCACACAGTGCCAGGGGGACCTTCCAACCCCCTCTTCCTCTCTGTGCTGATCCTTCAAGCTAGGGAGAGACAGCAGCTGGAGAGTGGTGTGCGCGTGCAGCAAAGTCACCTGCCAGTCCTGGGCTTTCCCTAGGAGAGAAAAGGCCCCCTCAGGGCTTCACCAGAGATGCAGTTCCTTCGAAAACATACTTTGATGGCTTAACGGAAATGATGGTATCAAGAAACACTTTCAGTCAATCAAAAATAACTTGCTGACTCTTGTTCCATGAAGAGGTTGAGTCTGAAAACACAAATTGGATGCTTCGGGTAGAAATGTATTTTGAGTACCTTCATTAACAGGTTTAGAGGGCTGAGGGGCATAAAATCATTGTAACGGGGGATATTCATCACCTTAAATATTTGTCTTTTCTTTATTCTAGAAACATTCTAATTATTTTCTTCCAGCTATTTTAAAATATACACAGATTATTGTAAACTGTAGTCATCCTACTGATCCATTGAGCACTAGGTCTCATTTCTCTGATCAAACTGTATATTTGTACTCATTTATCAACCTGTGATCATCCCCCCTGCCCAATTTTATGTAAATTTCAATATTCCTTCTCCATAAATTTATGGCAGAATGGGAGGCTTTTTAGATTCATGCCTCCAGGGTCTTATTTTCTTTGAGCTGGTCAAAACAGTGCAGCAAAACTGTTTTCCGATGTTTCGGATCACCTCCACCTTCCAGCTCCAAGAAAGTCCTGTTTTAGTAGCTAGAAATGGTCTGTTAAGTTAGAAGCTTGAATTGCATGGGGAGGAAGTTTATGATCTTGTTAGAAGTCATAAAAAGCACAGGGAAGAGAGTTATAGAAAGAAACGGGAATTTCTTAGGCAACAGGCTAAAAGTAAAGGTAAATTCCATGGGCAGATGTCTGCCTAGTCAAGTTCACTGCTAATGTTGTGTCACTGGTGGTGAATAAGAAGAGCTATCCTTTCCCCTGCCTGCCTGGAGCCATATCCTGTTCTGAATTACAGTGCACAGTGCACAGATGAGCACTTGTTTCCTTGCAGACATTTCCGTGTTTTATACACACGTATGTACACAGATTCTCACTGTATCTTTATGTGGACTCATTCTGCTTTGCAAACTGTTGTTTTTTTTTTTTTTCCACTTAACTCTATGGTTAAACATGGCCCTGCTCTCTTTGGATTCATTTTTCTTGCTGTCTCTCAATGCTAGGCTTTAAAAATAATACTTTCAGTGTGGTCATGAATTTAACCTCTTCTATTCCAACCCCTAAACCCTCCCACCCTGTGTCCCTCCAACTGATACTGTCATTGCTTTTGGAACTTAGAATCCAGACTTACTCTGTGTTGGCTGGGTCTGAATTGATCCAATGATCTGATTTGCACCTGAGCTTCTGTAGGGGGCTCTGTATTGGAAATAGCCCTCCACTTGCTTCCTGGGAGCAGGGAAGTCTCGCCAAAGAAAGGACGTTGAAACCAGCTGGAAGAGACTCATCTGGTAACGACCCTTCTGGTGCCAAGAGTTAGAGGCTCAGCTCTCTGAAACCAACAGGAATGACAGATGCCCAGCCTTTAGAGAGGGCTTAGAAACACTGTTTCTGACCAAATTTTATTTCCCCATCATAGCCATCATAGGGGTGACAATGTTGCTGCTTCTCTTTTGGAGGTGTCCAGTGGGGTCCTCATAAAAGAGAAAAAACAGAACAGGAGGAGAGAACAAGAAGGAAGGGGGAAAAGGAGAAGTGAGTGACTGCTGAGTATATCAAAGAGGAAGTTTGTGTGGGACACAGGAATCGCTGGTTGACTGCTGTCTTCCTAACTGGATCTAAGTTTTTGCAGGACAAGCATAGTGACATTCTTTTCTGTCCCCCATTCCTAGCACATGCTCTTGGGAAAGGTTTGCTGAATTAATAAGCGAATGAATTAGACAGTGCTGCTGGGTTCCTGTACTATGTTATGAGAAATTTCCATAGGATTCCTTTCCAGTGTATCCCCTTTCTCCCTGCCTTCCCAAACTGAGCTCATGCAGTGTCTGGTCCTGCCAAGAAGGTGGCAGCTGAAGGTCATAGAAACAGCATAGGGTTTGGAGTCGGACAGTCTGCGTTCAGACACACCCTGTGCTGTCCGCCGTCACTGTGTCACTGAGCAGGGAGGTTAGTCTTTCTAAGCCTCCGAGTTTCCTTTTCTGTAAAATGGGGATAATAACAAAGTCTAGCCTGAGGCAGAGTCATTGTGAAGAAGAAACGAGATAATGATGTGATGCACTAGCTGCTTCTCAAATTTTAAGGTACATAGGAATTGCCTGGAGATTTGTTCAAAAAGCAGATTCTGGTTCAGTAAGTCTGGAGTGGGGCCTGGGAGTCTGCAGTTTGAACAATCTCCCATGCGATACTGATGCTGCTGGTTCATGAACTGCTTCTTGAATACATTCCACCAAATATGTTTTCCCTCCCTTTCCCCTTTGCTGGTCCATTGGAACCTTCCTGAATATTTTGTTTCTGAATGAGTCTCCAGGAAAGACCCATCCTCCAGTCTCCCCCACCTAAGCTTCCCACCTGAACTTCTTTCTTTTTCCCTGGAGCCCTACTAGCAAACTGCCCCAGGCTCAATTTGTTTGGTCATGAGAGTGAGGGTGGGGGCATGGGGAGGTCAGAGCCTTAGAACTCAGCTTCCCAGGAGTTTCTCCAAGGTATTACTGCCTCTTCTTTCTGATGTGTCAGTTACAGGATTCTCTGGCTACTCTCCCTGATATAGGCACAGGGATGCCAGAGCTAGGGATGAGCTCAAAAAACTTGCCCCAGTACAGAACAGCCCTGAGGTCCAGCCTCATGAGATCTGTGTTCCTTGCTGTGTAACTGGGAGAGGTGTACTCATCTGTTTGGGTCCCAGTTTTCTCATTTACAACAAGAGAGGGTTAGATTTGATCACTGACTGTCAAACTATTTTCAGAGGAATCCTAAGAATCCAAAGAGGTGTTTTGGAAGCTCCAGAAATCCAACTCAGGATAAAAAATATAATTTAAGTCCTTAAAAAACAGAGAGTAGGCCAGATGAGGTGGCTCATGCCTGTAATCCAAGCACTTTGGGAGGCCAAGGTGGATGGATCACAAGGTCAAGAGATCCAGGTGATCCTGGCCAACATGGTGAAACCCCATCTCTACTAAAAATGCAAAAATTAGCTGGGCATGGTGGAACATGCCCCTAGTCCCAGCTACTCAGGAGGTGGCACATGCTCGTAGTCCCAACTACTTAGGAGACTGAGGCAGGAGAATTACTTGAACCCTGAAGGTGGAGGTTGCAGTGAGCCAAGATCATGCCATTACACTCCAGCCTGGCAACAGAGCAAGACTCTGTCTCAAAAAGCAAAACAAAAAAACAAAAAACAACTAAAAAAACACAGTAAGAATCATAGCTAACACTTCAATCATATTCTGTTTCCAGGCTGCGTTCTATAGGCTGCCCATGGTTTTACATATCTAATTCTCACACCCACCCTATGAAATAGGAAGTGTAATAATTCCCCATTTTTCAGATGAAGAAACAGAGGCTAAAAGAGGTTAAATGACAGACCCAAGGTCCCATAGCTGGTTCAGAGATGGTGCTCTTAATCTCTGTACGAAATAACATACACATTCACTTATGTTGTTTTCTGAATGTTAAAACATTTTGTAGGCCCCTAGGGTGTTAGCTCAGCTTCCATTAGGGCTTCTGTCTTCTGCTTCTTTTCCCCACCCACACTCTCACTTGATGATGCTGATGATTGCCTGCCTATTCTTTGGAGAAAATGGAAGCACTCCCAAAAGAACTTTCACATCTTCCCCACTTTACCTCCTACCTGCACTGGGGGTCATTTACTCTGTCAACATACTAGGACCTTTGTAAATGAGTATATAGTTAGTGAAATTGCAGCTGCCAATGTCTCTTTCAAAACTGCTCCTGTGCATGTCTGCTCATGTGAGTTTATCCATATATCTTCTAGTGCAGCAATCAAGGGCTGAGAAACAATATTTTTCTAAGGTCAACTGAAGTTCTAGGCAAGGCTCGGATGTGTCTCGGTCACCTGCTTTCTTCACAGTGTAATAGTTGTGCAGTGCACATCACGTCATGTTGTGATAATATCATGTTATTGTACGTTTCAGGTGCTTCTTGACTGACTTTTAGTTGTCATAGTACTGACAGCAGATAAAGTGTCAGCAGGAAAATTGAAATTTAATGTTCAGCCTTAACATTACAAAAAACAGATAAATTAGACTGGAAATTTTGAAGGTGTATCCAGTGGAAATGGGTAAGATGAGATTTAAAACATGATTTTGTTAATAGCTCCTAACGTTACAAGATATTTTCACAAGGGTTTTCTGCCAAACAGTGAGGATTTTGACTGGCTGAGAAACCCATCTGCTGACTCTTTCAAACAGTACTGGTAATAACTAAAGTTAACATTTACTGAGAGCGTTTAACGTGCGAGATACTATTCTAAATACTGTATGTACATAAGCTCATTTAATCTTGACTCAAGAACCTACTGAAGGAACTGAAGCACAGAGAGGGTGGCTAGCTAGCTCAAGGTCACACAGCTAGTGAGTTGTAGGTCAAGGATTTGTCACCAGGTATCTTGCCTCCAGAGTCCACATCCTTGCCCCCTGTTCTTCTCATAGTTACACGGCGGAACCACAATGCCGGTCATAATCAATGCTCTGCCTACTGGGTACCTACCCCAGAGCAGTCAAACAGGCTAGAGAAGAGCGCATAGCAGGCTGGCTGTCTCCCTTCTGATTCATGAGACCTCGTCTTCTGTGGGCTGTTACACTGCCTGGCAACCATGATTCATTTCCCTGGTCCATTCACCCTCCCTCTCATCCAGGTGATTTTTTTTCACCTTCCTCCTTGAGCCTTCAACACTTCCTCCCCCTCCCTCACTTGTATCTAACGACCGGTTTCTCATTTCACAGAGATAATAAAAGCAACCAGGAGAGCTACCACAGGTCCCCACCATCCGCTGCCGCTTTGCCTCGCTCGGTGTGCTGTGCCTTGCCTTCCTTCCTGTTACTGCAGATACACCATCCCTGCCCTAGAGGCCAACCTCCCTCTCTGCACACATCCACGGGCACTGTTTCAGCAATTGTCCCCCTCCCATCTACATCATAACAGGTTCTCTCTCTCCTGGATCCTTGACATCACGTACAAACATGCCAAGATTTCCCCTACACTGAAACAGGCAACAAACAACCATTCCCATCCCACTTCCCGCTTCAGCTGTCATTTCATTTCTCTGTTCCCCTTTATAACGAAAATCCTAGAAAGTTCCATCCTTACTCAATCCCTCTCCTCCATTCCCCTCCCGCAATCACCTGGTTAGGCTTCTGCCCTTACTACTCCATCAAAACTGGACTTACCAAGGTCACCCATGACCCATAACCTCTCCATGGCTAAAGCCTACAGTCTGGTCTCAGGCCACTCCTTAGTTGTCCTGTTAACATTGACCCTTCTCCTTTCTGATCTCACTTTCTTTCTTTTTTTTTTTTTTTGAGACGGAGTTTCGCTCTTGTTACCCAGGCTGGAGTGCAATGGCGCGATCTCGGCTCACTGCAACCCCCGCCTCCTGGGTTCAGGCAATTCTCCTGCCTCAGCCTCCTGAGTAGCTGGGATTACAGGCATGCGCCACCATGCCCAGCTAATTTTTTGTTTTAGTAGAGACGGGGTTTCACCATGTTGACCAGGATGGTCTCGATCCCTTGACCTCGTGATCCACCTGCCTCGGCCTCCCAAAGTGCTGGGATTACAGGCGTGAGCCACCGCGCCCGGCCTGATCTCATTTTCTACAGCTCTCCCTCTAGCTCAGCCTCCCCTATCTGCTCAGCTCTCTTACTCTTCCTTGGGCTGGCCCAGCAGGCGTCTCTCTGTCTCTCTGGGGCCTTGGCACTGGTTGGATTGCTCTTGCCCCAGCCTCAGGGCTGGCTCCCTCACTCCTCCAGACTTTTGCATTAAACCGTCTAAGTGAAGTCTCCTTGACCTATTTCAAATTGACCCGCTCTTGACCCTGGAGTCCTTAGCCTCCATTTCTGCTTTATTTGTTCCCATAACACT
Organism: Sapajus apella; assembly: GCF_009761245.1. NCBI lineage: Eukaryota > Metazoa > Chordata > Mammalia > Primates > Cebidae > Sapajus > Sapajus apella. Next base: position 5,380,874 of record NW_022437016.1, on the reverse strand, counting down.
CATCAGTATCATCCTATAGATTTCACTTAGCGTATTTATTTTACTGATTTTCCGTCTCTCACATGCCGAAGCTTTAAGCTTCAAAGGAGAGGAGTGCTTTTGTTTTCCTCCCTGCCGTTTCCCCAGGCGCTTAGAGCAGTACACAACCCATCACAGGCACTCAGGAGGTATCTGGTGAATAAAGGGGTGAATGAATGCACCTCTTCATCATGGATATGATCTGGAATCGGATACTTTGTATAATTCAAGCAGGTCTCTTTGGCTTCCTTTTAAAACCTGTGAGTCACTTTGAAAAATATTAGAGGATTGTAAAACCGCCTTTACTTTTTCTTCTTCTTCTTCTTTTTTTTTAACCTGTCAGCATTTGCAGCTACTCATGTGCGTAAATAGTGTTTTCAGGATACTGTGCAACCAAAACTAATGAAAATTATCAGGCTGTTTTGATAAACACAAAATATGTGAAGTCTGGGGGTTACGGGTGACAATTGCAGTTTTGTATCAACCTGAGCATCCAATTTATTTAATCAAAAGAGCCTTGTTCTTATTGATTGACTTTATAATAAGTAAAGGTTATAATTTGTATGTATAAAATAAATTCACACAAATAAGATACTGCTTTAAAAATCAGCTTGATATGTTTCACACTATGAAAGATTTTTAAAACAGCCTAAAATAAGTGCAAAAACCACTGGATTACATCATAATCTCTGAGAGATCTTCCTGCTTTGGTATTGTCTGAAGCTATACTGGCCATTACATAATTAAGCTAGGGTCCTGGTGAAGATATCTGCATTTCCCCTGGCCTGTGACTTGCTCATTTTTTTTGACAATGGCCTCAGATTCGGTCTCTAGAGGATGTTGACTACTCCCTTTTCTCTCTATCCCAGACCTTCCTGCCTAAACTTTGAGCATTGGTTTTCATTTGTGTAATTTACCAACACGAACATTTATTCTCTACACTCCTAGAAAGCCCCAGAACCCGAGCACATCAAAACTGGAAGAACTTTTTGGTTCAGATGGGGAGTGCAGGTCCAGGGAGGGAAAGCAACTTGCTCTATGCCACACAAAGATTCAGAGGTCAAGATGAGTCTAGAATTCAGGCCTCGTTTACTTCAACCCAGAGTTCTTTCTGCCATGTCATCAAGCATCCTTTATTGCCAGTTAGGAGTCTAGCTCATGCCTGAGGCTCATCATTAAAGACTGACTTCTTTTACTAAGAGCACTGTGGTGCACTGCTGAGGTGCATGGACTTGGGAGCCAGATTTCCTGGGCTTAAAAATCCAGATCCACTGCTGCTTAGTTAGTTAATCTTTGTAGTGCCTCAGTTTTCCTATCTGTAAATTGGGGAAAAAGAGGAGGATAGTAGTAAGACATCGATCCACCACAGAGGGTCGTTGTAAGCCTAAAGGAATTAATAAAAGCAAAGCGTCCTTTTCACACTCTAAGAATTTTTAAAATGTCACTTTTTGTTGTGATCACCAAAGGGATTGGCCTTCATAAAGTAGCAAATATTCCTAAGAAAGTGGCAGGTCATATCTGAAGACATATGAGTCACTCTCATCTTAGTATGAATGTCTATCTATAATGCTATCTCTGAGCTCAAAATCGTTCCATGGTTCCCATGTACCTAAAGGAACAATCCCAAGCTCCTTAATGTGAAATGCAAGATTTTTCACATTCTGGACTCTGCCTTTTGGCATTACTTCTTGCCAATTTGCCCCCACTTTGAACTTTATAATTCAAATACATCAACCAGTTTTTCCTTCTTTACATATGGAAATCTTTCATACCTCTTTGACTTTGCTTACACCATCTACCTGAAACACCCTTCCTCCATATCCACCAGGCTGCCTTTTACTCTTTTCCTCAAATTTAGCTCAGATGAATGTCCTCTTTCAGAAAAGCTTCCCTGTCTCCCTGCCCTTTTCATACTACCCTCCTCCATGTTCTAAATGTTCTTCTACAAAATAATCTTTACGGTAGTTGGCTTTTATTGAGCATCTACTATATGTGCCAGACCCTGGGCTAGCACTTAACATGAATTTTTGTATTTGAGCTCCAGAAGAATCCCTAGAGACAAACACAATTCTTGTTCCCATTTTACAGATGAGGAACATGTAGGCAGAGACAGAAGTAAGGTACCTTTCCTAAGGTCAAATGGTTAGCAAATGTGAGAGTCTTTTTCAGAGACTGTTTGAGTCATTTTTGAAACTTCAGTGGCCAGCAAGGGTTGGTTACTGCGTAGGGACCCAGTGAAAATTGGCTACCCGGATTCAGATTCCATCTGGTCTCTCTGTTTACTGAGCCCATCGCGTGTGTATTGGCCCAGCTGGTCCTCTGCAGGGTGTAAAATTTCCTCTGTTCCCTTTGCATCTTTTCTCTGCTATTGATAAACTCCTTGAAATAGGCGTCTCTGAACAGCCTCAGAGTTCCCACGCCTATAGGATCTCTCATTTTGTCCTGAAAATTGTGACAGGAAATTTCTGAGCTGTTGCTGTGTTGGAATGGAGTTTATTATCACTAGCAGACCTGAGGTTGGGGGCTGTGTGGAAGATCTAGTAAATAATATGACACCGCCTGGAACTCATTCCAGCCTGTGAGCGCCAGGCATGTCCACGAGGGAATATGTGAGGGGCTATGGGTGGCTCTCTTGCATAAATGCCATGGCTTTATTTGAAGTTGCTCCCACGTTTCACTGGGAATAGGATCATGACGAAACATAATATAGTGTATTGGAACAGATGTTGGGGAAGATGCAGAAGAACTGAATTCAAGTCTTGTAGGGTGACCTTGGCAAAGCCACTATTCCCCTCTGTGCTTCTCTCAGAGGAGAGTGTTTAAGAATCTTGGACTCCTATAGCTATCTAGTTTAATCCTTGTTCTGAGGCTTGCGTATCTTCTCCCACTCTTTCTCCTCTCTTTCTGGGTATATACGTATGTGTGTGTGTGTGTGTGTGTGTGTGTGTGTGTGTATGTGTGTGTGTGTGCGTATGCATATACACACATACATATACATATATACATATGCATATGTACACATACATATACATATGTATATATGCATATACACATATCTACAAATGCATGTACACAAATAGTATCGCTGCGGTGTCCCATTTGTAAATTTAGTTGAGCAGTGAGTACAGGAGTGTCGTGAGGCTGTGACCCTGCGTCTGTCTCAGGAAGTTAGTGGCAGGGCAGAGACAGAAAGGCCCTTGTGTAGAAAGCAAGGGCGGGATGAGGATGATGGTTCCTTTGCCCCTAGCATAAGCTAATGGAATAAGAGAGGGAGAAATCTATATCTGGGTAGAGGGTGTGGAAGTTGGCAGGAGGCATGAGAGGTGAGGAATAAGCAGAGGCGAGAGAACAGCCAAACCCCTGCAAACTGAGAGCTGAGAGCAAAGATCCAGACTTATTGGTTGACAGTCAAAGCCCACCTTGGCCCCAGGGCTGTCTCTACCTGTTTACCTCTCTATCCTAGGCCTGGCTGTTTTATTTTTTTTCCAGATATTTGACTTTTAGTTGAAGTCGCCCAAAACTTAGTGTTTCAGTTAGCTACTGCAGCATAACAAACAGCACATTATTTCTCATGTGTTTCCAGGATTGACCGGGCAGTGCTGGGCTTGCTTGCATGTCTTTGGGCAGGTGGCATGTTAGTCTGCTGTCTGGTCTGGGATGGCTGTGGCTGTGATGGATGCCTCGTCTTTCCTCCACATGCCTCTCACATTCTCCAGCTGCCAGGCCATGGCAAGTGACTGCATCCAAGCGAGAGAGGTGGAAAAATGCAAGTGCTTTTTCCAGCCTCTTCTTGCATCAGGTCACTACTCTCCCATTGGTGGAAACAGGTCACATGGCCAGGTCCAGCCTGCAAGTGGGAGGAAACTGCAAAGGCTGAGGACACAGGGAGGTCATTATCTGGGGCCATTAAGCAATCAATCTATTACCTTCGAAGCCACGTACATGAACTTCTGAAGAACACCAGCAAAATTAATTAATGTAACAAACATTTACTGAACCTCTACTATGTACCCAACACTTTTCTACTATTTTACAATCTGGGGATTCAGAGGCAAACAAAAGATTATGTGTATCATCCCAAGCTCATGTTGAATGAAGTCCCAAAGGGGACCTCCAAGAACTTCCATTCCAACTCCCTCATTTTCAGATCCACAAACTGAAGCCCAGGATAGGGTCGGGGATGTGCCGCTGGGCACAGAGTGAGTTAGGAACCGGGCTTCAATCAAACCCCAGGACTCCTGACCTCCAGTTCACTCTCTCCAACTATGCAATTGTGTCCTCCATTGTGATTGTAAAAGGACCCTCTCCACACATGACCCCCCACGCCACTAGCCTCCCACCCCCATGCTCCCCTGGAGGCTTCCTTAGCATTTGACTTATAACGCAATCCCAGGCTTCAGTAACATTACCAAACGTGTGTAGAAGCATGAATCTCCGAAGTTATGGAGGGAAGGGCCTGGAGAGGAAATCTATATTCAAAAAATCGTTAATTTCACTTAAAAATCACATCTGTGCTATTGACTATGTCGGCTGCTTAGAATTTAGTTTATGCTTCCACTTGGTGGTTTGGATGCCTGGGCTGCGAGGAGGAAATCCAGAAGCGAGGAGCTGATATATCAATGTCATTTTTTTGTGCAGCCACATTTGACGCTTGCTCAGAACAGGGTAGTTTGAGGAGGAGGAAACTAATATTTGTGGAAACCTACTGTGCCCCAATGGGCATTCTCATCCCTAGTTTACGGGTGAGGAAATAGGTGTCAAGGTCATGACTCACTCAAATTCAGGGAGTTGCAAATGGTGGAACCTAGACTGGGTTGGATTCCTGGTCCACCGCTTCTTCCCCTTGTTCCACTGGCCATCCTGCCATTTCAAGGACATATTTCTGCCTCTATGGGCTTGTAGGTACCATCTTCCCACCCACCCTGTCTTTTTTTCCCTCCCTGGCAGTGCCAGGACTTTATTTTCCGAAGGCACAAACTGTTCCCGACATAAAATCATCCCCAAGAAGATATACTTTCCTGGGTGACTTATCGTTCTTTGTGTTTTTAGTGCTTTAAGATTTTTATGTTTCCAATAACCCAAAGAAAGATGATGGATATATAATAACACTGAGCAATAACAGACTGTATTTACAAACACATATATATGCTCCATCAAATGTACATATTTTTATACCTCTCACCCATCTTTCTAGGGCAGCTGCATTTTTTGAATTACACGGTGTAAGCAATGAGCCCATCATCCTGTTCACACATCCATAAATTACCCAGAGGGAGCGGGGTGTCCTGGAAGCATCCCTGCTTTAAATCACCTGCAAATATATTTCCCTCCCTCCTTTTCTCTGGATGGCTCACTTGGGAACAGAGTGGGGGGTGTTTTAGAGTGGTGGGAAAAAGGTTGCATTAGGAGGGAATAAACAAATTTTGGTTCTCTTTCTGGCTTTATTATTGGTTGACCATGTGACACTGACTGACTGAGAGAATCATTTCTCTACTCTGGGCCTCAGTTCTTCCATCTTTGAAGTGGGAAACTGAAACTAGAAAGGAGAATCCCTTGATCTGGGTTATTCAGTCAGGCAATGATAACAGGGAGAACAGACTAAGACAAGACCTCTCCGGTATCTTCATACTGTGTGAGACCCTGCAAGACCAGCAGGATGATAGTATAAATAAATAGCACCTCTTCTTTCTGTTAGCTCAGTGGTGTCTGATGACACCTTTGTCCAAGTATAGTCTTTAGGAAAACTCACAAAACTGTAGTCTGGTGACATTGCATTATTCATCATTACCTGCATTGCATGAAGTAGTTGTTAGGTTTAAGTTTAATTTCCTAATAAGCAGTAGAGGAAATGGAGCATAAGAGGGGTAACGTTTGAAGGCTGCTGAGGAACAAGGTCAGAACTGAGGCATTGCAGAAGTTGGCGGGCTGATATGGAGGACGCTACATTGCAGAGCCTAGGGAAGGCGGGGCATGCATCTGAGACAGAGCATGGAGAACCACTAGATGGATCATGTATAGCAGAACTGCCTGCTGTGGTCACAGCTGAATTCAGCTTGAGCATCCAGGTTTTTCATGCTCATCTTTAATTTACCCGCCTGGAGTTTTTTAGGTCACCATGCATTATTCATGAACCCCTTGTGAATGTAGCATCCAAGGCTCTGGTTAAAGAGATGCCAGAACCAATGAAACACAAAATCCTATCCCTAAAGAATTCAGAGGCACAACCAGGTGACTGAAAAAAGAAAAAAAAAAAGAAGTTGCTGCTGGATCCAGTCTTACGGGAACTCTTCTCCAGCTTTTTTCTGGGCTGCATCTGCAACTGAATCTTCATTTGAGGGTCCTCCCTTGGAAAAGAGCTGATGAATAATTGAATCCTCATCCCCCACTGCATCATCTGAGGAGTGCCAGGGCCCCTAGTTGTCACTGGAAAGAAAAATGTACCAATTGGTATATATAGATGAAGGGTACCCAGTGGGACTGCAGTAGAAGGAAACGTGGAAGAAGAAAAGAAAATGAGCCACTTTAATGGTTTGTTAAAGAAGTTGTCAAACATTGCTTCGTCCATTCTTCCGATTCTTTCACGTCTCTGAGCCCTCACTCTGTTGGCACCAGGTGGAGCGCTTCACAGTTAATGCTCACAGCAACCTTGGGAGGGAGGGGTGATTATTATTCCCATTTTACAGAAGAGGAAACTAGATTCAGGGAGGGCAGGTTATTTTTCCAAGCCAGTTTACAGAGAGGTAGTTTATTTTGGAGAGTGATTCTTTTTTTTTTTTTTTTAAATTTATTTTACTTTAGGTGCATACTATATCTGGCATTTCTCCCCATGTTATCCCTCCCCACCCCCCGTTGGAGAGTGATTCTTAAGGAATAGAGGACGGGGGAGGGCTGAAAAGAGTGAAATAGGGAAGGTGGGTGAGGCCCAACCAAGGGTGTGGTATGTTACTGAGCTGGTTAGCACTTGGGCAACTAGGGCTCAATTCTATTGGAGGTCTTCTGAGAAGTTATATAGAGTAGACCTCAAAATTGTCTACTGAAAGTGCAGAAGGAGGAATATCTATGTTCTAGTTTCTGTCCCCTTTTGGCCCATAGTTGATAATTTCCTCACATTTCCAGGTTTGTGCATTGTGAATATTAAGTTGTTGTTTTTTTTTTTTTTTTTTTTTTTTTTTCTCTTTTTTTTTTTTTTGGTCAACTTGGCTGAGTCACAGGTCCCAGATATCTGGCTAAACATTATTTCTTTGTGTTTGTGAGGGTGTTTCCATAAGTGATTAGCATTTGAATAGGAAGACTGGGTAAAGCCAGTGTCCCTCCTCTGTGCACAAGGCATCATCCAATCTGTCAGGTCTATCTTGAATAGAACAAAAGAGTGGAGGAAGGAAGAATTTTCTCTCTCTGCCTGACTGCTTGAGCTAGAACTTGGATCTTCTGCCCTTAGACTGGGACTTGCCATCGGCATTCCTGGTTCTCAAGTCTTTGGACTTGGAGTGGAACTACACTAATAGCTTTCCTGGGTCTCCAGCTTGTAAATGGCCGATTGTGGGACTTCTCAGCCTCCATAATAATGCGAGCCAATTTCTTATAATAAATCTCTTCTTATATGTATATGTATCTCGTATTGGTTCTGTTTCTCTGGAGAACTCTGACTAACATGCATGCACCATAATGGCTGAATGGGCTTCCAAAGCATTCTATGGGGGCAGAGAAAGCCCACAATGCAAGGCAAAAGATAATGTAGCTGAAAAAAGGTTCTGTCTGGATATGACTGGCTGTAGGTTGCCACCACAACAGCCAGGGCAAAAAAGTACACCAAGAGGAAATAATACAGGTCGTAAAAAAATGTCTGACCCAGTCCACCCATTGCATGTGCTATGCTCAATGTGAACTTTAGTATATCACAGTCTGCAGGCAGTAGTTGACTGAAATTTCTGCAAAACAATCTACAGAGATAGATTAGTAGATTGGCTGGGCGCGGTGGCTCACACCTGTAATCCCAGCACTTTAGGAGGCCGAGGAGGGTGGATCACCTGAAGTTAGGAGTTCGAGACCAGCCTTGCCAACCTGGTGAAACCCTATCTCTACTAAAAATACAAAAATTATCCAGGTGTGGTGGATAATTATCCAGTAGCTAGGACACGCCTGTAGTCCTAGCTACTTGGTAGGCTGAGGCAGAAGAATTGCTTGAACCTGGACACAGAGGTTGCAGTGAGCGAAGATTGTACCACTGCAGTCCAACCTAGTGACAGAGCAAGACTCTGTCTCCAAAAATTTCTCAAAAAAAAAAAAAAAGATATATTAGTAGATCAAATTACAATTCCTGCTGCTACAGCAGGTCCTAAGGCCATAATTGATCTTTATCATTTCTTACCTCAAGCAACCATTCTAGATTTCCTTTATGTTTGGCAAATAGTTCAGCAGATCTAGGTTTCTTACCTTGTGTTGAAACATAAACCTTTCTCCTGAAAAGTCAGACCTCTTAATTGCCTTACTGTTGTCAGTGGTGTTTGTTTCAGCTGCCATTTACAGTGACCACACACCATGAAACCACCAAGAAATGATGCCTTCCCCCAGTATGTCCCCTGGGTTCAGATATGCTTCTTTCTGCCACCATTACATAGCAGAAGTATCAGAGTCAACTATCACTGACAATATTGGTGGGTTGTTTGCCCCCGTCTTCAGAGTAAGGTTCCCTGCTCCATCCCATGGGAACCAGAATGCAGGAATGGGAGCATAAATATCATAAGTGTATCATGGAGTGAGAGTCAGAAAGACCAATCCTACTTGTACTGTTGATGCTCAGACCTGTAAATTCTAGCTATCAGTGACTCAACTTCATATACCTCATCCTGTAGGACAGAGTCCTAGCTCTATAGGTCATTGTTTCAGAGTTGACTCCTCTAATTAACCCTTTAGTAGACCATTTACATGTTCTCATGTCCTGAAGTCATACACTCATTGTTACAGCTCTTTCATGAGTCTCTTAGTCCAAGGTGATATTATGTAGATAGCATTTTTAGCAAGTTACATATTCTTTAAGTCCATAATTGGTGGTGCTGGCCACAGGTAAAGCAGAAAGAGGATAAAACCATAGCTAGAGTGGGTAACTATTCTATACAGACGGTTGCTGCCCTGTGTTCAGTAAGAGAAGCCTGATATAGTTAATCTGACACTAAGTGGTGAGTTGATCTCCTCATGGTGCCGTTTTGAAGGCTCATTTTCAGTCTGTATTGCTGTTAGTTTTGGCATTCATTAGTGGCAGTAACTAGATTAGCCTTAGTGAGGAGGAGCCCATGCTACTAAGACTATGCATATCCTCCATCTCTGCTATCACGATTGCTCTGTTATGGGCCTCTCGCATAACATTCAGGCTCACGTGGTCAAGGAAGGACACTGGCTGACATCCACTGGTTGGCTGACCCTATCTATCTAATTGTTGAATGCTTCTTCTGCTTGGATGATCTTTTGCATGAAATAGAATAAGACACAAGGATCTGTGTGTATTGTATCCATATTCATAGCTACGTTCACATGCATCTTCTCTAGGTTTCTCTGCCGCTAATCACCATCTATGGTCTTTCCAGGCCTCTGATCCACCAGCCAAGCCATTTGTCATTGTCCAGGAATCTATCCGTAGTCATACCTTAGCCCCTTTCTCTCCCCATACATGGAGGGCAACCAAATGTACTCCTCAAAATTCTGCTAACTGTGAAGAATCCCCTCACCTCTGTTCTTCAGGGGTACCCTGGGGAAGGCTGTAGTGCAATAGCCATTCATTACTTTTTTTTCTTTGAAAAACACTGAAATATCTGTGAACCAGGCCTCCGTTTAGTTGGTCATAAGAAAGTTCTCATGAGGTCATGGGTGCAAGTTGAGAGAGAGCTGATGCAGTCAGGCTGCACTCAGAGATATTTGTAACTACACAGGTAGTTGCAAAAGAAAGGACTAGAGTAAAAAGATGGGTTGAGAGGATGTGAGATGGGGCGTTTGAAATATGTAAGATGATGCTATAATTCCCATTGTACTCATGGGAGGATCAAGGCTGGGAGAGCTGGTAACTATAGGTGAAGAGAAAGGAGAAATCTAACTTCTAGTGAGAGCCTATGATGTGATGGGGTTTTGGTGTATGTGACTATATTTAATCCTCCCAACACTTCTATAAGGCAGTTGGTACTGTTTTCATTTTATAGATTGGGAAACTGAGATTCAGAGAGAGAAAATCACCACCCCAAGGACACGTTTTAAGTTAATATTGGAGACAGATTTTAACTGTGTATCAGCTTGTCTCTGCTTTGCTGGCAGGACTAGGTCTGCTGTACTGGCAGGACACAGAATGCTTTCCTTCTTTAATTTTGCCTTTTGGACCACAAGTTCTCTCTTGATTGGGGAGGATCTAGTTATAGGAATCTTCCCTGTCCCTGGGTTCTTAGATTCATCCCCCATGATAAGCAAACTCATGAAGCAGTCATCCTTGTCTGGTCCCTTTCCCCCAAGGCACTCGTCGAATCAATAAACTCTTTGATCTTGATCCTTGGATAGAGAGTTGTCCTCCAAGAACATCACTAGGGTTTTCTCTCTTATAAATATTTCAGCAATTACCAAAGCTTGCCCTTCCAGAGTCTGGTTCTCAGAGGGGAGCTTTGAAGGAGTAACACAATCAAGTTTTTGCTACAGAAATTATTATAGCTAATATTTATTGGACACCCACATATGCCAGGTGCTGTTATATGCCTTTTACATATATCAACACATTTAATCTTTCTGGTAATTCTATGAGATATGTATAATTTCCATGCCAGGTTTTTACTTGGAAAAACAACAGCTAAGTGCAGAGATAAGTGTTTTGCCTGAAGTCGTGTACCTAGAAGGAGAAAAGAAGTCCCAAATGAGAGCCTTCACTGTAACCATTGTGCGTGCCATCTCACTTAGGCTGTGGCTTGGAGAAGGATTGTATGATGCCAGGCTGGAGGCAGGAAGACTAGTCAATGATGACTGCAAAAGTCAGTTGGTGACCCGGACAGATATGGAGGAATCTAGAATGGGGAGACTATAGATTATCAGAGAGTTATTTAGGTGATAGACACCACAGGACCACCCCTGAGTATGTTGTAGCCGACTCTGTGGATGCCCTGCCTGCCTCCCGAGAGCCCCACCACTTCCCAGCTTACTTCCAGCTGCAATGTCTGCATCTCTTTGCCTGAAGCTGGGAAACTGCCTGTGGGTAAGACAGGATGTAAGGGCAGGGAATTAATACTCCACTAGGAGTACCCTCAACCCATAAATGATGTTATCATACTGAGGCTTTTTCTACACCATTTCCTCAAGTTTCCAGGTGGGTATTAAGCTTCAACTGCCCATAGCACAGCTGCCTTGATACGTGTATCATAGGCTGACTTCATTCCCTTCCCTGTCTCATGTTCCTACTCCCTTATGCCAGGTTTTCTGAAATCCCCTCAGAAACTATTTGTATTTAAATCCTTGGCTCAAAGTCTTCTTCTGGGTAATCTAAACTAAGGCACAGGTAAGTGGTTATGGGGAGTGAATAAGAGGTTAGAGTCAAAGATACTCCTGAAAGATTATGTGTCCAGCTTGAATGATGTTCTCTGAAATCTGGAACTCTGGGGCAGGAGTGCCTTTGAGGAGCGGGTGATGAGCTACACTCAGAACCTGGTGAATCTGAGATGCCTGTGGGACATCTTAGAGGAGACACTTCACCAGAGGTTGGTTCTGTGGGGCTGGAACTCAGGAGAAGGTTCTGGGTTGGGGAGAGCCTGTGTTGGGATCTTTAGGAGAGTTCATGACTCGCCTCAAGGGTGGGTGTGGGTATCCATCTCCTTAATCATGTCTGATCTTTTCCCTTCAACTCCTACCCAAATGGAAGGAAAGAATATGAAGGTGTTTAGGTGGGCAGAAGCTGAGAAAGTCCTTGTTAGAGAAAAGAGAGAGAAAGCACGTTTACATTGAGGGAGTATTTATTGAAGTTCTGTCAGCGGCTGCAAGCAAATCACTGATACATTTCAGAAAAAATGTCTGGAAGATTTTCCTTGCCCTGCAGGGAGTGTTTTTTAATAAGTGATGTGGTCAGAAGTGTCGGTTTAATTTTTCTCAGCTGGTGCTGCAGACACTCTAAGAGTTTGTTGGAGAAATTCATTTGGTCTTTATAAAGGTTAACATGGAGATATCAGCATGCCTTGTTAGCACTCCCTGCTCTCGGAGCAGAAGGAGTCCTTGATGGGATCTTGTCTAACATCCTATTTGGTAGATGCTGGGATCCATCTGGCTAGAGGTTGTCATACTTGAACTTGGATTCTTCTGGTGATAAGGAGCTCATTTCTTTACAAAGTGCACCATTTAATGGTTCAACAGTTTTCATTGTTAAGCAGTTCTTTTATGGAGCTTAAATATACCTCCCCATCACTTTGGCTCATGGGCTCCAATCTTGTGGGTACCACATTGACTTTCTCTCCTCCCTGTGCATAGGAGAGCCTTGCTAGAAAGCTGGAGGTAGTAGCTTCCCATGTTCACTTGAGTCTTCTCTTGTTTAGACTGAACTTGCTTTTGGTTGTTTTGTTCCCAAAGCTGGGGAATGATCAATCCAGAGTCAGGAGCTAAGGCCAGAGAGTCTAACATACCAGAATGTAAAGGCTGCTATGTAGTCTGTTCAATCTTAGGAGGCACCATTTGTATTGTAGACATCCTGCACAACCATCCCTGGCAAACGTGAGAATGGGCCTCAACCTCTTCTCAGCAACTATGTAGATGCTGGTTCCTCAGAAACACCCAGTTGCTTGTTAGATAGACAGATAGTTATGGAAAATATCAATACACAGAATTAGAGATAAAATAAAGAGAGAAAGAGAGAGAGAGAAAAAGAACAAGAGCATGAGCTTGTAAAATCAAAGTGAATAGTCCCATATCCAATTTGTCTCTCACACTTCTTTTCACCAAGTCCTGGCAAATTTGCCTTCTCCTAAATACGTCTTAAATTCACCTGCTTGTCTCTGTCTCACCTGTCACCATCCCATCCAGTCTACCATGATATTTTATCTGGATTATCTCAATAGACTTCCCACTAGTCTCCCTGGATGCCTTCCTGTTCACTCTCCACACAACTACCAGAGTTATCTTCTTTAAATTCGAATTCGCTGCATGGCTTCCCCGTCGAGAATTCTTTACGGCTTCCCAATGTTCTCAGGCCAGTGATCAACATTTCAACAAGGCTTACCCCAGGCATTGGATAATCCAGGACCCCGTTCTCCTGTTGAGCTTTTCTCTTGCTAAGGAGCAGCTGTGACTGGATGGGTGCAGTAGGAGTGTCTTAGTCCATTTTATGTTGTTATAACAGAATACCTGAGGTTGGCTAATTTATAAAGAACAGAGTTTTATTCAGCTCACAGTCCTGCAGGCTGAGAAGTTTAAGGGCATGGCTCTGGCTTCTGTTGAGGGCTTTCATGCTGCATCATAACATGGCCAAGAAGGTCAAAGAGGAAGCAGACATATGTGAAGAGGAGACGAAACCTGATGGGTGTCCCGGCTTTCTAAAAACTCACTCTCACGGGAACTGATCCAATCCATTTCCTTAAGAACTCGTTTAGCCTTGCCATAGTGAGAATTCACTACCATGAAAGTGGCATCAAGCCATTCATGAGGAACACACCCACATGACTCAAAGACTGCCCACTAGGCCCCACCTCACCATGTCACCACACAGGGGACACATTTCAACATGAGCTTAGTTGGGCACAAACAAACCATATCCACACCACAGAGAGGAGGTAGTGGGAGGCTTTAGATAGAGCAGAGTTTCCTCCACCTCAGTGCTGTTGGCATTTTTGGCCAGAAAAATTCTTTGTTGTGAGGCGTTGTCTTGTGCCTTGTAGGAGTTTTAGAAATACCCCTGGGTTCTACCCATTAGATACCATTATCACTGCCCTCTCCTACCCCAGTTGTGATAATGTACAATCTCTCCAGACATTGCCATCCACCGTCGAGGGCAGAGTAACACCCAGTTGAGAATTGCTGCTTTAGGGAGAGACCCAGACTTGAGTTCAATCCCAGCTCTGCCTGTTTGTAGTTGTGTCATCTTTCTTAGGTTGCTTAACCTCTTTGAGTCTGTTTCCTCAACTATAAAATGGGATTACTAGTAGGAGACACAACACACGGATGTGACCATCAAATCAGATAATTCATGTAGTGACAAGGTAGTGCCAAGTAGAGAGTAAGTTCAATAAATAAATATCTGTCGTTATTATTGCTCTTATTGTTGTTAGCTTTCTCTAACAGGAGTAGGTTGACTCTGGTGAGAAAATTCCTTTGCATACACACAATCGTGCACTCCCACCAACCCCAATAAAAAAAAAAAGCAGCTTCCTCCCAAGCCAGGGAAGAAATCAACCTGTATTATTATTTTTTTTTCTGAAAAGTCAGTTTCTTGCAGGAATGAGCATAAATGGGCTCTCCTCCTTCGGGAAACAGTGGCCTTTTCCAGGGGACGGTTTAATCTTTTGGAGACAGATGAATATGAGCTGCAGTAATCCTGCAGTGCTACCAGGAGAGTTGGGGAGATGGAGAGAATTTCAATTGGGCCTTGGAGACACTCAGGGTGTTTCAATAACTGCACTTTGTGACTTGAACTCTCCCACTGTGACGCATTCCTGGAAACAACAACCCAGGCTAATAGGAGGGAATTTCATGAGTGGCAGGGGTGAAGGTTATGCCCTTTCCAAAGTCATATCCAGTTCTCTGTAGTGGGCAGGTGTGCTGGGTGTGCTCTGTTTGCTCCTCTAGATCCTCTCTCCTTCCTCCTCCCTGTGGCTCTGTGTCCTGGGAGGCCAACTCTTATGAAGCACAACAATGCATTTTCCTTGCATTAAAAATTCCTATTAGATTCAGCCAATGGAAAGCAAGAGCAGGAGATCAAAGGGTGGGAGGAGACAGAGGTCAGACTAATTTTCTTTCCCTTTTCTCCCTCCTCAGACAGGCCCCTTCTAAGCTACAGCCACCCTGTCTGGATTTGGCAACTGCTGCCTGTCTCCATTCTATCCCCAACACTCACCTGGAAGTGGTGGCTCTGGAATACTGCACTGACCCTCCGGTTTGCCCCAGCCTTGCCCTGGCCTTTGTAAGTAAGATACTTTGTTAAACTCCTCCAATTGCCACGTTTGAGCACGCCTCTGGTTTCCTGCTGGGCTTCTGATGCAGCAGATCTTCAGGAGCCCAGAGAAAAGGGTAAAATGCTGGGTTGTCAGGACCATATTTTGTTTATTCTGATTCCTCACTATAGCACCTGTCACAGAGTAGGTGCTTGGTGAATGTTTGTTGACCTGAATTAATGGGATTTGGAGTTAAGATAGGAAAGTTAGATCAGGGAGCTCCTTTCTCCTGAGCTTGCCAGTATATGCTAATGGCTGTGGGTGTCTTAGGGACATTTTGCTATGTGGCAGGAGGTGTGGATGGATTCTGTGATTTAGTCACGCAGTCTAAACCTCAGGGTCTTGTTGGGCTTATGGAAGGCTCACTGGGGAGGCTGGTGGCCCATGTGACATGTATGGGCAGCACTCTAGTGGAGGTTCTGGAGATGAGGGGGCGTGGGAAGGGCTCAGAGAAGGAAAGCTACCTATCCAAGGCCACACAGCCAGGAGGGACAGAGCAAGCTTAAAGCTTGTGACCCATTCACCAACAGCGGTGTTCACCTGCTGAGCACTTACTGTGGCCAGGTGTACTGCTTAAGCTTATCTCAGCTTTCACAACGGTGTAAGGAAGATATGATCAGCCCTCTTCACAGGTGGTAAAACAAAGGCTCAGAGAGATAAAGTGATTCACCCAAAGTCATACAGCTAGAAAGACACACAGCTGAGATTTACATATAACACTAAAACTGTTCTTAACTTCTGTTTCAATTTGCTGTCTGTGGCTATTTAACAAAGTGTCTAGCCAGATGGGTGGTGCATGCCTGTAATCCCAGCTACTCGAGAGGCTGAGGTGGGGGATTACTTGAGGCCAGGAGTTCGAGGCTGTAGTGCACTATGACCCAGTTCCTGTGAATAGCCCCTGCAGTCCAACCTGGGCGACATAGAGAACCCCCATCTCTTAAAAAGAAAGGAAAAGGGTCTAAAACTACTCTTCGAGAAGTGGCCTCAAAGAAGCAACATTGAAGCTGAGACCTGAGTTCAGGATGTAAGTACCAGTGGTAAGAGAATTTACAAAAGCCAGAAGGAGGCCGATGAACTTGAGGAAATTAGAGAAGTTCAGTGTGGCAAGAATAGGAATGTGGTTGGAGCAAGTGGAGGGGGAGAGATGAGGTAGGAGGGCTTTCCAGAGGCCAGATTATGGAGGCCTTTGGGGGAAGTGTAGAGGAGTGTGAACTATTCTATAGGCACCTGGGAGCCACTGAAGGTTCTTGATCAGCCTTGATGGGAACTGGAGGCTGGCTATGGCTGCCTGGTGGAGGACTGCTTGAAAGGGGGAGTACTGAGGCAGGAGAGCCCACAGGGAGCTTTCAGGGAGGTTTGGGTCAACGATGATGCCAGTCTAGACTAGCACGAGAGAAGTGATGGAGGAAGTGGACAGATATGAGAGATTTTAGAAGGTAGAAGTTATTGGACAGGAAGCTGGTAGAGAAGGATCAGTCAAGAACAGCCCTTTGGAACTAGTTGTCTCATTGTGGTTTTCCATGTCCTCATACCTTGAATGAAGAATCTAGATTCCAAATTTCAGACAGTGGACCGTATCCTGCTATTCATTCTACCTCTGTTCCCTCACCTCTGAGGGACTCATCCTTTACCCATCCTGTGACCCTTACTTCAGCATTAATCATTCCAAAAATATGCATTGAGTACCAACTATATATCAGATATTTTTGTAGCTGCTTTGAATCTACAGCAGTGTACAAGTCAGACAAAATCTCTACCCTCTCGGATGCTAACATTTTAATAGGAAGACAAATGAAAGATGACAATTTCAGAGACAAATGCTATGAAACGGTAAATAAACTAGGGGAAGGTGACAAGGAGTGACTGGGCGGGACAATTCTAGATGGAGTGATGTCTCTAGGGGAGATGTCTCTGTGGGGACATGAATGTGGGGGCATGGAGAGAGTGGGAGGCAGGGGTTGGGAGGGTCATTCCCAGGAGGGAGAGTGGATCAGGAACTGAAAAGTGGATGCTGGATCATAGCTGGGGGGTAACGTTAGAGAAGCCTCTGTGGCCTGAGCACACATGTCTGTACAGACTTTGGCAAGGAGTTTTGATTTTATTTTAGGATTGCACACAGGGGAGTGATGAACTGATTTATTCTTTGGAAAGAACACTTTTGGTTTTGTAGCAAGAATAGGTTGTAGGGATCCTGTCAGGGGCAGATGCAGGGAAGCCACTCCTGAGGCTCTTGTGTCAGTCTAGGTGGGAGATGATGTTGACTTTGACAATGGTGGTGCCACAGGAACAGAGAAATGAGCACACCTAGGGGGCAGGTGTGTGTGTTACAGTAGGTAGATGAGACGAGCGGGATTATGGGGGAAAGTAAGAAATCTTCTTGGTCTTGAACAAGCTGCTGGAGTCACTTGCCTGAAGCCCTTTGCATTTTGTCCTTTCATACCTTTTAGGTTCTCAGAACATCTCAGTGTGAGAAATGGAATGGGATTGTCTGCTTGTCTCCGGTGGGGCATGGGGTAGCACTGCCTCTCTCAAGAAGGCTTCCTTCCACTCAAGGTTGAAGACCCTTCCCAGGGCCAGCTTGCTCTGAGGTAGACATCTCTTACCTTTGCTCCCAAGAACATCTTACTACTTATTTATTTTCTTTTTCCAAAGAATTTGGCTGAAATACCTACAGTGTCTCAAACTCTCCCTGCTATTCTTTCACTGCAGCAGTGATTAAAGAAAATAGGGAGGACAGGGATTATTTTAAGAGAATTGAGGAGTCCTGGCTGACAGAGCTCCCTGGTAATCTAACACAGTGACTGAAATTCCACTGTCATTGAGCATCTTCTTCAGGTTAATCACAGTTCTCTTCAAATGCAAATGAGGCTAGAATGGGCATTGTACATTAATCTCCACCTACATATCAACTGTTTTGCTGTCCCTAACACAGAGAAATCAGACAGGCTGAAAGTTAGATATCTGGGAGTGGCAGAAAGAGCACAGACTTTAAAGCCAGGAAGATTCACCTTCGAGTCTTGGCTTTGACATTTACCAGCAGTCTGACCTTGAATGGTTTCCTACTTTCCTTGAGCCTCACCTTCCCCATTGTAATTGGGGGCTCAAGAATACCTCCATTGCAACATTATTTGTGATAGAATCGAAGGACCCAGTGCACTGCTTGCCCCATAGCAAGTGCTCAACAAGTTCTCTTCCTTTTCTTACTCTTGTTCTTTGTCTCAGGCTCCATCCTGTCTGCTTGGCCCAAGCTCCTCCTCCTTTGGTCTTGCATGGTTATTAAGCGGGTCTTGGCTGAGACATCGCCTATGGCAACCCACAGCAACCTCTCCTTGCAGAGGCTGCCAAATGTCAGCCCCTCTATAATAAAACTTTCTTTCCCCTTTGGGCTAGGAGGAGCGCTAGACAGTCTGATTGTGCCCGTCCCTCTGTGATTAAGGTCCGCAATCAGCCCAGCTGCTTGATGGAATCGGAACTGGCTGATTAGCAGGGTGCACTTTGGCCTCAGGTTAATGGATGATCTCACACTGTGGCTGCAGAGTAATTACCAGTTAAAAGGTCTGAGGCCAGGGCTCTGTGGTCTTGGGGAGGTCTGGCCCCATTTAAATGCAGAGTCAGGAGAATAATGTTCTATTAGCCAGCAGCAGGTAGCTAAGATGGGGGGGCCCAGGACCCGATGGATGTGTCTCCAGAGGTCTAGGCTCATTCTCAAATTGGCCAGGTGGACTTTACTTACCTTGAGGGAGCCAGTTCAGGGGTGTGGCAAGAACAGGTTTAGGGGATCAGACAGACTGGGGGGAATTCCAGCTGGGCGACCTCTTGTTCATGGCATCTTTGGCAATGCATTTAACCTTTCCATGCCTCGATGTCCTCATCTAAAATGTTGAGTTAAAAATGCCTGCCTTATGGGGTCAGTGTGAGCTTAATCAGGTATATGTATAGAGGTGCATAGAGGTGTTCAACATAAGCTGTGCCTTTCTATTCCCTGTCGTATGTGCCTCTGGCTGGTCAGTGATTCTCCTTCCAATCCTCTGCACAGACTATACCTGAAAATTGATTGACTTTACAAGTATTTACTAAATATCTATTGTGTGCCAACTGCAATGTCAGGTGTGGGGATAAGTCACAGTCCAAAAATTCAATGAGCTCATGATCTTGCGGGGAGTCAGGCTAAGAAACTGGTTGCTAGAACAACGTTGTGATAGAGATAAACAGGGTGAATATGGACACCCTGAGCTGAGCCCTTGACCTAGACCGCAAGTCAGAGAGGCTTCCTGGAGCAGGTAATTCTAAACCAAGCACTGTAGCTGGAGAAGAGCAGAGGTAACATTTCAGGCGATGAGAACAACTGATGCAAAGGCCCACGAGAGAGAGGGGCATGAGACATGTTTGTGGAAAGAAATGAAAAGGGCTCAGTACCTGAGACTCTGGTGGGTGAGTGAGCTCATGAATGAATGTATGAATGAGTGAGCAAGAAAATGGGGCAATGAATAAAGAATGAGTAAATGACGAATGAGTGATTGAGTGAATGAATGGATACCTGCATGGTTGAAGGAATGAAGAATGAATGGTGTCATAAATGCATGGGGTAATCAGGGACTGAGTACATGCATTCAGGGCACCACCCTCAGGTCACTGTTTCAGTAAGGGCTGTCTTGTTCACCTCATCAAAAATTGCGAACTCCCCACTCCTAACCCACATTCTCAGTCACCTTTTTCCTCCTATGTTGTTTTTTCTTTAGCCCTCAACACCCTCTGAGTACATGTAATGCGCTGATTTATTAAATGTACCAGGAATTGTTCGTATCATCCCTCTTATCCGCCGGGACAGGGATTTTTTTCAGTTTTGCTCACTGATATGCAGGGCTCTGGCACGTAGTAGGTATTTAACAGATGCTTGTGAATTAAATAAATTACATGAGATGTTGAGTGAGGAAGCGGGTGGAGAAGAGGGAGAAGAGGGTTCTCAGGGCCTGAGCTTCTGGTCCTAATTCTCACACTCCAGTGAATGTATACACCGGGCCTTCTTTCTAGATATTCCTTTTTAATTTTTATTTATTTATTTTTTTTGAGACAGGGTCTCTCTCTGTTGCCCAGGCTGGAGTGCAGTGGCATGACCTCAGCTCACTACAACCTCCGCCTCCTGGTTTTAACTGATTCTCATGCCTCAGCCTCCCGAGTAGCTGGGACTACAGGCATACGCCACTGTGTCCTGCTAATTATTTTGTATTTTTAGTAGAGACGGTGTTTCACCATGTTGGCCAGGCTGGTCTTGAACTTTTGAGCTCAAATGATCTGCCCATCTCAGCCTCCCAAAGTGCCAGAATTACAGGCATGTGCCACTGCACCAGGCCTCTGGATATATCTTAACAGAGCTCAGCATCCTGGGCACATGGATCCTCAGAGATGCTGCCCTGGGTCTGTCAGGTACTGCCCTGAAGCTGGCCTTGTGGTGGGTGGTGTGGTGGCCCCTGAAGGAAGGAGGGGAGGGAAGGAAGGGAGGCAGCAGGAAGGCAGTTGCTGCTGGGGAAAGCAATTCTGTCTCCTTTGGCAATCTCAGCAGTGGCCACTTGTCAGAAGAACCGGCAGGGGAAAAAAATGACAAAAAAATCAGGTCCAATTTATCACCTTCAAATCGTGTTGAACAAGCTACTGTAGCTACTTGGTTTTGAAGAACTCCCCCTTCTTCCCCCTGCACAGAACAAACACCACTAAATGCCTGTCCACCTGCGCAGCTGAGCGTTGGCAACATCGCTGCCAATTAAAGGGCTCCCTGCTGTAGGGGCTGATCCAGGGTGGCTGTCGAGGGGGGCGGTGGAGAGAATGGCATCATTAAAATGGGAGAACAAAGGAGGTAGGACAAGTTCAAATGCAATTAAGACACAAAGGGAAAGGCTGCCTTTCTGGGGCAGTTATGCCTAGGGACAGCTGGGTGCCTCTGGCAAAATTTACCTGTAACCCAAGCAGTTGGTAATGGCCAGATGCTTGCAGGGGGTGGGGCAGTGGGGTCCACCTACACAGGGAGCTTTCAGGGCACCCCAGATATCTCCATGCCTCCTGTGCCCCCGTCTTCCCAGGTCCCTAGCTCACAGGGAACAATGCTCAAAATGGTTCAAAGACCTGGTAGAGCCAAGGCTTACCCCAACCCAATGCTTCAATGTACTCTTCTGCAGCTCCCTGAAAGGTCTGATGACCACCACTGGGATGCCTCCCATGACTGGGAGCTGTTTACCTTTTGCAGCAGCACCTCTCCTTCTTGTTTCTGGTGACAATGATGACACAGAGTCCGAGTTTACTGAGAACTTACTGTGTGCTAGGCACCGTTCCAGAAGCTTTATTGGCGTGCCTCCCATTTACTGTGTTCAGTGTCCTCTTGCCGCTTCTGCTCTTTGTTTTCCACTCTCCACCTGTCTATCTTCTCCCTCTCAGGGCTTTTGCATGGGCTGTTCCCTCTGCTGGGACCGAACGCCGTTCCTGCCTTTCTCACAGAGTGCTGTTGGGCTGAAATGGGTAGATGAATGTGGAAGCTCCACACATCTTGCAGCCCCCAGGGAAAGTCTTGCAAATGACAGCTATATTTATTGTACATTCAGAGTCCCAGCTTCAATTGACTGTGAAATAAAGTTTTCTCTCTTCAGAGGCCCACAGCTGCAATGACTCTTTCACTATCCACCTGGATGCTTATTCTCCATCTCTTGAGGTTTTAAGAGTAGCCCACCTCGTGGGGTCTGGTGAGAGTGTCATCACAGCCTGGCTTAATTAAAGGGCAACATCATCATTTCATTTGTCATCGCCACCCACCACCACCATCATTATCACCTTCATATCACTGAAATCTACCATATTTTGAGCACCTATTTTATACCAGGCATTCTGTCAATTGCATCACATCTGTTTTCTCTAATCTTTCAAAAAACCAGTGGAGGAGATGAGGGCTTGTTAAAACAAAAGAGCTTCCTTAAGTTTGCACAGCTACTAACCACTCTAGTCAGGATTTGAACCCATATTTGTCTGACTTCATAGCCTCAGTGCTTTTTATTGGGTCACTAGCTCATGCATCTTTGTTTTCCATTCCCTTTGCCAGCTTTAACAGATGCCTCAGTTAAATTCTGACTGTACGTTTGACGGTCATGCTTTTGGGACTACTGCAAAAAATCTAGGTTTAATTTAGGGCTGGCTTCTACAGAGCTTGCACATGTCTCTTACTTTTAAAACTTTTTCATAGAAACTTCTCTTAACATGTATTTCTTCCATTTTTGGGCTTAGGCAGTTGACCTTTGGATCAAAATGCAAACATTTTACATCCATCTTTATGTGTCGAGTGCAGCCTGGCTTCCAGACCCTGCCTCAATCTGCACCGGATCCCTAGATTGAGGACTTGGACCTCTCTGTGACTTCATCTTGCCACTGGAGCTGGGACTGTCACTGACTTGAGACCAGAGGGACTCCAGCCTCATGCTCTGGAATCATCATTGAGTTCTCCTCCCCCAACCTCCATTCTGTCCCAGATCTGAGGGGTCCTGTTTTCTGTCCCAAGTCATGTTTCCATTTTGTTACCTCCCACTTACCCAGGCCCTTCAACTGAAGTCTCAGTCTTGCTACCGTTGGCGACATGACTGCCCTGTTCCACCCCTAGACATGGTGGTTAGGGCCAGGACTTGGCTTAAAGGTCAACAGTATGTATTAAGGTTTTCTAAACCTCCCCTTGTCTCCACTGGTAGAATTGACCTTACTCTCCTTCATAATCTGGGACTGTGGACAGGTTATATCTCAGCACTAGCATCTCCAAAGCCTTCATTTCTCTGACACCTTTCCTCAGGCAGGAAAATGAGGCAATTTCAATTCCTTCTAGTGCTATATTCGTCAGGGGTTAAGGATTTTCCTTCATGCCACAATCATCCCATGAAATGTCCAATACCTCTCTCTTCTCCTCTGGGGTCCTTGAAAGTGTCAGATACCCTGGGATTGTGGATGGTTTCCATGGAATGGACCCATAGGAGGCACAGTCTGCAGGGCACAGACAACCACCATGGAAGGCTGAATGACGAATGGCTGAAGGTCTTGACTCCTGGCTGATGGGGTCCCCTTCAGATGCATTCCTGTATACACTGACACTTGGGTACAAGGTCATTTTCCTCCTTTAAGCAAATCTCCACCTGACCCTTTTTGGTCCCCAGGGTCCCTTTTCAATTTTTTCTCTCCTTTTTTTCATTTTCTGCCCTTCACTTGGTTTCTGCAATCACAAAATCTCTCTCTGACTTTGTGAATTTGAAAATATTCATAACAACCTTTGTTTTACATTCCACAATAGATGACTTACACCTTCATGAGCAGCCTGGGGAGCTGGGAAGAGAAGAGAGCCTTGGGGTACAATTGAAAGAATTCCATGACCCCAGAGTCTAGGAGCAAGCGCATAGATTGATACTCACAAGCATTCCCTACTGCACTGCATTTCCCACAAGAGCAAGGATTTGATTTCATTTATCATTCTCCCCACAACACTTTACCTGGTGCCGGACCCACAGCAGGTGCTCAATGAATGCTATGAATGTTGGAATGAATGCAGATCTAGTTTTCTGTTGCTGATTTCCAGTTGCCCTTATTTCTGGATGTTGCTACTGGATGCCAGGGACCACAGTAACTCCTTTAAGGAGCTTGAGGCTCAGGACATATAAGTAACTCCCCTGAGCCACCTGAGCAATAACCTGAGTAGTACATGGTAGAGCCTGGAGTTGAACCCAGCTCTTCCTCACTGACGTTCATCAATCGCCTCTTTTTTTTTTTTCCTAAAAAGATATGAGAACCATCCCGTGTCTGCTTCAAATGACTCATCCATACACTTCTTATGTATTTCTGCTTAGACAGTCCTTGGCTATAACTCTTCAGGTAATTACTTAAACTCTCTGTGCCTCAGTTTCTTCATCTATAAAATGGAGATAATGAGGGATAATAATATCTACCTAAGGGTTATTGTGAATTGTTACATAAATGTTACATATATACAAAGCATTTAGTTACAAGACTTGAATATACAAGAATTATGCAAACATCATATAAGTGTTGGCCATTGTCATCGTCATCATCAATGGCAGAGGAAAGGCATATTTTAATGTTCTACTTATTCTTCAAGACCCCACTAAAATGCCACCTCTTCCATGAAGCTACCCTTAACCCCCCTGGTCAGAATCAGTCACTCTCTCTCTCTCTCTCTCTCTCTCTTTCTCTTCCTTACTCCCACAGTCCTTCATCTGTTGCATCTTTTTTTTTTTTGTTGTATTTCTAAGTGCCTTTCTCTCGCTGGACTGAGCAATATAGGACCCAATAAGGACAGTGGGCACTCTATAAATCCTCAGTGAATTGACCAAAGCCTGGAGGATTTGTCTCCTTGGACTTCCTCCAGATTAGGAAGGTTTAAGTGAGCCATCCCTAAAGATGCTGGAAGGTGGGCTTTTGTCTCTGGGAAAGCCTGCTTCTGCCTTCACTTCCAAGCATTCATCATCACTCCTGTCTCCTGCCTAATGAGCACCCAAAGTGATTTTCTATTGCTTGTAATTCACCAAAATTGTTGTAACATTTGGAAGGGCCCGGAAATTGACAGCCTAATACTCCTGCTTGCCTGTCGTCTCGATGACTTGTCGAAGGTTGAGCTGATTGCTTCTCCTGCAACAATTATCCTGGAGCTTTAGAAAACATCAGAGGAAATAAAGAGTTTGGAATGGGTAGAGACAGGGACTGAAGGAAAAAAGTCACGGAGGACATTTGGGAAATGGGGTGAGCAGGAAGACATCCTGAGCACTCGTGAGGAGGAAAGGCAGAGAGGAGAAGCCCCTTCCCATCCTAAGCTCTCTATGGTTCTTACGAAGCATCCATGATTGTTGGAATCTGAAGTGATGCAGTAGACAGCAAATTTGCTGCTTTTTGGAATTCACTGGAGTCTTCTGGAATTTCCTGGCTCCATGTTCTCACTTTATACATGAAAAAACTGAGATGGGGGAAGGGGTTGGCTTTGCAGAGTGGGTGGCAAAGACAGGATTGAAGTCAGATCTCCTGTCATCTCTAAAATGGATTTAAAGGCGTGAGAGTGCAGATGTCTTTTCAAGATCTTGATTTCAATTATTTCTTTTTTTTTTCTTTTGAGAGGTGTGGTCTCACTCTGTCACCCAGGCTGGTCTCAAACTCCTGGTCTCAAATGATCCCACTGCCTCAGCCTCCCAAAATACTGGGATTACAGGCATGAGCCACCTGCCTGGCCTGATTTCAATTCTTTTGGATGAATACCCAGAAGTGAGACTGCTGGATCATATGGTAGTGCTATATTTAATTTTTTGAAGAATCTCTATACTGTTTTTCACGGCAGGAAACATCATTTTATATTCCTACCAGCAATGTACAGAAGTTCCCTTTCTTTTCATACCCTCACCAACACTTGGTGTCTTGTTTTTTGGTAATGACTATCCTGACAGATGTGAGGCAATATCTCATTGTGGTTTTGATATGCATTTCCCTGATGATTAGTGACATTGACTACTTTTTCATATGTGTCGGCAATTTGTGTGTCTTCTTTGAAGAAATGTCTTCAACCCTTTAGCCCATTTAAAAAGTTAATATATAATTGTTGTACATATTTTGGGAGTTCTTGTGATATTTTGATACCGGTATATAATGTGTAAGAATGAGATCAGGATCATTGAGTTATCTATCACCTCAAATGTTTATTTTTCTTTGTCTTGAGAATATTACAAATCTAGCTGTTTTGGTGTATACAATAAGTTAGATTCTGGGGATTTTTTTGCTACTGATTTGTAGAAATGTTTTATATATTCTAGAAATTAATGCCTTATGAGATATATTGTTTGCAAATGTTTTTCTTCATTGCCTAGTTTGCCTTTTCACTCTGTTGATTGCTTCCTTTTCTGCACAGACACTTTTAGTCTGATGTAGTCACATTTACCTATTTTTGCTTTTGTTGCCCGTGTTTTTGGTGTCCTATCCATGAAGTCATTGCCAAGAACAATCATATAAAGCTTCTCTTGTGTTTTCCTCTAGGAGTTGTAGGAGTTTCAGGTCTTAGGTTTAAGTATTTAATCCATTTGGGGTTGATTTTGGGGTATGGTGTAAGAGAAGGTCCAATTTGAAACTTCTGCATGTAGATATCTGGTTTTTCCAGCACCATTTGTGGAAGAGAATATCTTCTCCCAGATGTATATTCTTGGCAGCAGTATTATTTATAATAACCAAGATGTGGAAACAACCTAAATGTCCATTTATGAATGACTAGATAAAGACAATGTGGCATATACATACAATGAAAAATGATTTAGCCTTAAAAAAGAAGGAAATCCTGTCATACGTGACAACATGAATGAAGCTTGAGGACATTATGCCAAGTGAAACAAGCTGGGCACAGAAGGACAAATACTGCGTGATTCCACTTATATGAGATAGATAGGGCCAGGCAAGCTGCCTCACACCTGCAATCTCAGAACTTGGGGAGGCCAAAGAGGGAGGGTCACTTGAGGTCAGGAGTTTGAGACCAGCCTGGCCAACTTGGTGAACCCCCATCTCTACTAAAAATACAAAAATTAGCTGACTGTGGTGCAGCAGGCCTGTAGTCTCAGCTGCTTGGGAGGCTGAGGCAGGAGAATTGCTTGAACCCAGGAGGCGGAGGTTGCAGTGAACTAAGATCATGCCACTGCGGTCCAACCTGGGAAATAGAGCGAGACTCTGTCTCACAGTAAAAAAAAGAGAGAAATAGATATATCAAAATCATAGAAGTGGAAAGTAGAATGTGGCTGCCAGCAGCAGAGAGGTGGGGAAACTGGGGGGTTACTGATCACAGGTATGCAAGATAAATGAGTTATAGAGGTCTGTGTGCGGCACAACTTTATGCCTATAGATAACAATGCTGTATTGCTCACTTGAAAGTCTATTAAGAGGGTAGATCTCATATTAAGTGTTTTTACCACAATCAAATTGCAAAAAAAAAAAAAGCATTTACAGTTAAAAAGGAACTTGTCCTAATAGACAACATGTTGACCATTTTACATATAATTTCTTGTATAATCCTGAAAACTTCATGGGAAATGGGCATCATTTTCTGCATTATAGAGATGTAAACACTGGAGCTCAGAGAGACTGAGTCTCTTTTCTAAAGTCATCCAGCTACTAAACAGCAGAAACGGGATTTGAAGCAGTAGTTCTGGCTTCAGAAACTGCATTCTTCTACCATATTGTGACTTCACTTTATTAGTCTGCCTACTGCTAGAAGCCTTTGTACATATTGTTATAATTAGTTCATCTTGTCCTTTTCAAATTTTTAATTATGCAACTGCCAATCAGAACATCTAATCAGTGTGAAAGTCCAATGTTTCTGAATTGAGTTAATAATGACTTTAAAAAAAAATGAGTCATGTCATAGTAGACTGTCAGTTCCTCAAGGGCAGAGACAATTCTTTAGCCTTACTACTCATTTCTGCATCCCAGCATCTAGTCGAGGGCTGGCACATAGTAGGCATACTAATTAGTGATTACCACAATACTGTCACTTAACAGACTTCCCTAAATCTCAGTAGCTTACAGCAACATGCCTTTGTTCTTAGGTTTCCAGGTCTATGGATTGACTGTGGGTGGTTCAGCTGATCTAGGCTGGTGTCTCTGTTTCAGGCTGTGGCCAGCAGGGTATGGCTCCAGACTGGGGACCGTTTTGAGGACCAGGCTGAAGGACACAAGCTACCTGGGGAGCCAACTCATGAGAGGTCAAATGAGCACAAGGGTCCAGACAATCTACATAGGACATATAAGGCCCCTACTTGTATAACACGTGCTGGCTTCCATTGGCCAAAGCAAATCACATCGTCTGGCCAACATCCTCCCACCATAGGAAGGAGAGGGGAGTGAATATTTACTGAACACCGTGACCTGGGTCTTCAAGAAACATTGACTTGGGCTTTGGGGACTGACCAACTGATTTCAAATAGCACCCGCATTGTATTCTCTCTCTCACCACTTAGACATTTTTTTATTGCCCTTGTTGTTATATAAAATAACTTCATTTATTTGTTTTCTTGTTTATTACTTATTTTGCTCTTCTAGAATATAACCTTTGTGAGAGAAAGTATTGAATTTGTCTGATTCAGAGCTATTCCCAGAGGTTAGAACTGTGCCTGGCGTGCAGTGGGTGCTGAATGAATATTTGTTGAATGAAGGAATGAACAAATGAATGAACAAAAAAATTAGTGGGCTAACCATAGGCAAATGACTCTGAGGACTCAGTTTCTTTTTCTGCAAAGTGGGACCACTAATGTGGGTGTTGGTCATTGGCAGATTTTGAGATAATGCATGCACAGTGTTCAATGTTATGGCAGCTACTGTAGCAGGTGCTCAAAGTGGTAGCTTCTGCAATAATTGCTATTGTCTTAGCTTGGGGCTTTCTTTATGATCTATTCTAGCCTTGGGTTTTCTTGGCTCATCAGAGCTCTTCCCTGGTTGGTCTTGGCAGGCCCGATATCCTCACCCTCAAGGAGCTGGAGAGGTCAAGAACGTGGCTGCAGCGATGAAGGGAAATGAGATTGGAAAGGATCCTTAATTCTAAAGGGTTGTCCCCAAACCCAGAAACGACTTGTTAAATCAGAGTCCTCCCCATAACTCATAGTCTATCTCCATGGAAATGGGCACCATATGGAGTTAATTACCAGAACAACAAAACAATCAATTAGTTCCTTAATTAGTTTTACTAAGAAATGATAACAAACAAACAAACACAAACACTTTATTCCAACTAATGCCCGAGCTGCAGTGATAGTTTAATGGCCTTGGAGAGTCAGCTCAGGCGTTGGGCCGCTGTGAGCAGAGATTTATTCCCTTGATATGGACAGGTTCCCTGGTCTCTGTCCAGGCTGTGCATTTCATCTTTATGATCAATTATTTACAATATCTGAACACAGCTGAGGGGTCGTCTGGGAGCTTTTCTTTATAGATAGGAAAAAATTGCAATAACTCAAATCCTGTGAAGCCACCAGCTCTAGAATCATCATTCTCTGAATCATTTATTTGACAAACATTTACTGAACATTTTCTATGTGCCAGGCATGGCACTGGACATGGGGTAGACAGGGGAATGAGGAGTGATGGACTGTGGGGCTCACATTTAGAGTAGTGTGGCAGATCAGACAAGCCAGTAGACAGTTTCCACCTGTCTGGTTAAGCGCTGGGGTTAGGGAGTACAGGGCATGTGGTGGGGCTAGGGTGCTGCTGGAATAGAGAGGAGGGATCTATGAACTGTGTGGAAGGGGCGGTGGCTGAGGCTGCATGGATGAGTCAAATGCAGAGCTGGCTCCACTGGTAGACTCATCAAGTGGAAGGAGCATGGGAATGGGAATTGGGAGACCTAGACTCTCCAGTCTTGTGGTTGAATCAGAATCTACCTGTCCTCTCATCTGTAAAATGAAAGAATGATACCCACATTTCTCCTCTCAAAGGGTTGGTATAGGGATCAAATAGGGTTGGTATACGTTTACAAACCTTTTGTAAGCTGCAAAAGGTTTCACACAAGCAGATGTAAGATCTGAGCAGAAGACTGGAGATGAGGCCAGGGGTACCAGAGATGCTTGACCTTCCCAAGGGATCTAGAAGGAAAAGGGACATTCCAGGAACACTTGGGGTATATCTCTATCTCCATCTATCTGTATCTACATCTGTCTATATCTGCATCATCTATGTGTGTATATATCTATGTATGCATATGCACATATAGGCCTACATGAATATATCTGTATGGTCTATTTATCAGAAAATTTTTTTTTAAGAGATGATACATGTTAACAGTAAAAAAAAATTTGGAGCAGTGAAAAGTAAGCTTCTCACTCTAACCCCCTGTTGCAAAATCTCCAGAAGCAACTTCTGTGAGTTGTTTCTTCTGCGTCCTTCTGGGGCACCTTGTTCAAATAACACATTTTTATAAGTCCTTTCTTTTCTCTGATACATACTGTTGTACACTTTTACTTTTCACATATTGCATCCTGGAAAATGGTCCAAGTGCATACCTTGGAATCTAACACCTTACTTTTAAAAAAAAGTTTTTTTTTCTTTTTTTGAGATGGAATCTCGCTCTGTCACCAGGCTGGAGTGCAGTGGTGCGATCTCTGCTCACTGCAACCTCTGCCTCCCAGGTTCAAGTGAGTCTCCTGCCTCAGCCTCCCGAGTAGCTGGGATTATAGGCAAGCGCCACTATGCTCAGCTAATTTTTATATTTTTAGTAGAGACAGGGTTTCACCATGTTGGCCAGGATGGTCTCGATCTCTTGACCTTGTGATCCGCCCGCCTCAACCTCCCAAAGTGCTGGAATTACAGGTGTGAGCCACTGCGCCTGGCCCTTATTTTTAATGGCTGGATGATATTTTATCATGTGGATGTATCTTAACTTATGTAACCACCTACCTCAACCTTTTTTTTTTCCCTGAGACAGGGACCCACTTTGTCACCCAGGCTGGAGTGCAGTGATGCGATCTTGGCTCACTGCGGCCTTGACTTCCCTGTTTGAAGCAATTTTCCTGCCTCAGCCTTCCAGATAGCTGGGACTACAGGTGTGTGCTGTCATGCCCAGTTAATTTTTGTATTTTTTGTAGTGACAGGGTTTTGTCATGTTGCCGAGGCTGGTCTCGAACTCTTGGACTCAAGCTATTCACCCACTTCACCCTCCCAAAGTGCTTGGACCACAGGTGTGAGCCACCAGGCCTGGCCTCCAACTGTTCCCTTTAATGAACATTAAGTTGTTCCCCATATCTTGCTACCATGAGCAATGAGTTCTTCTGTTGGTTATCTATAAAACTTTATATAATATGTCAATTTTTCTGTTTCTTAAGCTAGGATCTGTTGGCATACTTGATCTTTATTGGTGGTTTGAGGAGTATTTGATACCCCCCCTTATTTTTATGTTATTTTTTCTTTATTTATGGCCAGTAAGGGCTTAAAATGATCAGAAATAATTTATTAAAAAATACATCAAATCTAAGTGTTGCAGGTATCCTCACTTGACTCACTACTATTGCAGGGAGAGAAGCAAGTATTAACATTCCTGAACGTACACATAAATAACGGGCAATTAAAGGGTGTACACAGGTTCTTTCCTCTTCCATCCCTCACCCCTAACCAAGCCTTCACAGGTGTTTAGATCATAATTATGATCTTCCAATCCGTGAGGTGGCTTACCTACAACAACTCTTTCTTGAGACAAATGAGACAAATTGAACAAAGAGAACCAGTAGTGGGCACTATGGGATGACTCTTGTAAAACATGGAACTGCCAGTCATGTTGCATCCAGGGAAACTGAGGAACTTGGCTGAGAAAGAGCAGGCACAGGGAGACGCAGAAAACACGTGGCCAGGAGGGGCTGGTGACCTTGGTTCCTGGTACCTTCCTGCCCCAGATCGCTGCAGCCTGTGGAACACTCTCTTCATCTGAGCTAAATCAGGGGGCGTGTCTGTTCCTTTGCCGCAAAACAGCCTCTAAGTCCAACAGTAGATAAAGATGATATTCCTCTACCATAAGATTTAAAGAGACTAGAATCGCATCTAGATACAATGCGTTTATTTTGTCACTAGTCCTTAAATTGTATTAGTTATTTCTTAATCAGATCCCGATTTCCTCCACAGGCTTGGGTAGTACATATCTTTCTCTCTCCATTTGATGCCTTTAACTGGACATTTTTTTTTCCTGAAGTTTATCCAAATATAGGGCTTTTATGTTTATGTGGCCTAAAAATCTTGGAAAGGCAGGTAGATGGAGTGGTAAGAGTGTAGATGCTGGTGCCAGGCTGCCTGGATTCAAATCCCAGCTCTGCACTTACCAGTTGTGTGACCTTGAATAGCTTGTTTAACCCTTCTCAGCTTCCTTGTCTTTAAAATGGGAATACTAATAATAGTAACCTCGTGGGTTATCACGAGGTTTAAATGGGCTAACCAGGGAATTACTTAGAAAAATGATCTCTTGTGGAGAAAGTAGTGTGTGATTATTTCTACTATAATTAGTTTCTCCTGTGTGCTGGCTTCAGGACTGTTGGAAAACCACTGGTTTTCTTAGTGAGCACAACAAATTTCTCTTCTCTATGTATTCGTTTCTCCCAGTTTCAGTGAACTGAAGGGAGAGACTATTAAGGAGAATATAAAGCAAGCATCTTTTCTTCCATTCTTAACAACTCCAATTAAACAAAGAAAAACAGCATAATCACACCCCAAGTCTCTTCCCACCCTAGGACCTTAGTCAGCCCCTTCGTTTTTCTCTAGTTTGAAAAAAAATATTTCTACTCTCTCACATCCAATCAACATCTTTGCTGGGTCTATTGTGAGTTGATAATTTAAATACAATTGTTTCCTTAGCAACCATCCTTTCACTGTCTGCCTTCTTGCCTTTGAAAGAGCTTGCAGTTACAAAATTCACAGTTTCATCCAGAACTTTTTTTTTTTTTTTCTACAGGAGCCAGATTCTCTCCCAAAACAAACTCTTTAAAAAAATGGAAAAATGGAATAGGATTTCTAAAGTAAAAAAAAATGTTTCTCTAATTATAAAGGTAATTGGACAGGATTTTACAGAGATGGAAGAGGTTTTATTGCCTTCACTCTTTCCTTACAGGATGGTTTATGCAGGGCGGGTAAAATCCAATTAGAATGACAGGATGTTGGAGACGAAAGAAAGTGTAGAGACAATTTAGTCTAATCTCCACTTTCTCCCTCTGTTTTATAGTTGAAGAAACAGAAAGCCTGACATTCAACTGCCTTACCCAGGGGCACACAGCTTGTAGGATTAGAGGCCATGCTTAAATCCAAACCCGATCCTTTGTCTCCACTCTGGAAGAGTTCTTGCCTCCAGAATGTTGCCTCTCAGCTTTCCTAGGGAAGGTCATGCACACATATAAAAAGCACAGGGCTTTGAATTCAGATAAACCCACATTAGAATTGCTGGGTGTGGTGACCAGTTCTCCGCATGGCCTGGGTCTAACAGGGTTTTCTAGGACATGGGACTTTCAAAGTCCAAACTGGGAAAGTCCTGGGCAAGTCTTCACAGGTAGGCCATCCTCCTGGTTAGGCAATGTCTAGATGATTTGGGAAATTCCAGCCTCAGTTTCCTCATCTGTGGTCTTAATTATAATTCTTCTCTGGGAGTGTAGTGGGAATAAAATAAATTAATAGCAGGGATATTAATTTCCCTCCTTCCTGGTCCTGATTTCTTCTGTCCAATAAGAAGCTCTGGATTATCTTTAACTGGGAAAAGCTTTACCTAGCTTAAGAGAGAATGATGATTCTTTCTCAGGTTGGCCCAGATTGGGGAAGACAGAGGAAGGAGATCTTCATTCTAGAAGGTCCAATGCTCAGAGATAAGTCTTCAGAGATTCCCCCCAAATGCCACCCACAACGTGAGAAATCAAAATTAGCTTCTTGGCTGCTGCTTTTGGCAGCTGTGATTAATCATTTCGTAACAAGACAGTCGAAGCACAACTATTTATTTGCATTGGATCAGGAAGATTACAGAATATAACATTTTCATAAATTTGTTAGGATTCTAGATATATGTTAGTGTGATGAATAGTTTAGGCTGCAATAGATGTTTTCATTTCAATAAAGTTATTTTGGGTTATATTTACATGATGAAATAACCTATTATTTATCCAACTGCATTTTTATAAACTAATTTTTCTTTTTGTGCCGACTTGCAATGGTGATTCATTACTTTCTGCCCTTCAATGTTCCTTTCCTTATAAATGGTTTCTGGTTTATTATTTTAAAGTGTATGTCTCCCTTCAGATCCATTGACCGATTTCACACAGGATCTTCACTCTAAAACTGCTTCCAAGAATCTGGGGAATTAAAATAAAATGAGTCATTTTATTGTAGTTATTTCTGGACTCTGCAATCTTGAGTAAGTTGCTTTCTCTCTCTGAGACTCATTTTCCTGACTCAAGAGGACCTTGGCTTACATTATGCATGCAGTTAATGCTTATTGAAGGATTAAATAAATGACTAAAGGAGGTGAGAGTAAAGACCTTTATTTGGCTATAGGAAAGGTTTTAGGTTGGAGGACCCTATGAAGGAGTTCTTCAAAGGGAGGTTTGTCTGTTACCTCACAGAGAGAGGTAGACAGAAACATCTCTTTTTGTACCAGTTTGCTCACCTGTCACTTCATCAACAATAAGAAGAGGCTATGGATTCTTGAGGGCTTCAGACACCTGGTACTCGGCTGGGTTTGGGGAATTAAATTCCTCAGGAAAATAGGTGCTTTAGGTGGAGAGATTTTATCTCTTTTTTTCAAATAAACCAAGCCAACCTGAAGAAAACAAAGTAGAAGATAATTTTATCAAAGAATGTTATTAGGTGGATAGCCAACCTGAAGAAAATGAACTAGAAGATTGATAATTTTATCAAAGAATGTGATTAGGTAGATAGTGACAAAAATTCTTTGACCAAAATTAGTCAAGCTCCTAAACTTTTTCCTAGGCCCATCTGTGTACTTCCTTGTAAAATCCAGTTTTAGCAAAAATTCTGACTCTAGGAAGATTCCTCAGTTCCTGGCTTAAAGGTCATTTGCTAAAATCAGAAGAAGAGCAGGTGGGGTGAAGACCAATAGTTTTGTGCAGATTTTTTTTTTCTTTTTTGAGATGGAGTCTCACTCTACTGCCCAGTCTGGAGTGCAGTGGTGTGACCTCAGCTCACTGCAGCTTCCTCCTCCCTGGTTCAAGACATTCTCGTGCCTCAGACTCCTAAGTAGCTGGGATTACAGGCATGTGCCAAAATGCCTGACTAATGTTTATATTTTTAGTAGAGATGGAATTTTGCCATTTTGGCCAGGTTGGTCTTGAGCTCCTGGCCTCAAGTGATCCTCCTGCCTTAGCCTCACAAAGTGCTGCGATTACGGGTGTGAACCACCATGCCCAGCCAGTTTTATGCAGATTGAGATGCTACTGGGACATCTAGAAACAGATGTAAAAGTTTGGAAGAGAGACTGGGAGTATCTTCTCTTCCTTTCTAACCTCATTAAGAAATTGTTTCATGGATTTAATTTCCCAGTCACATAGAGGGTAGAATAAGACTTGCCATCATTAGGACTTAGATCTGAATTTGAATCCTGTTTAATGACTTACTTGTTTGGTGACTCGAGGCATGTATATTCTTCTTGAGCTTCAATTATCAAATTTCTGTAATGAAGAAAATAAGGTCTAAATTATGTAGTGTCTGGGAGGCTTAAATAAAGTAACGCATGTAGCAGGTGTAGCAGAAAGTGTAGTTCTCAATTTTCTTTGTGTTTCTGCGCTAATTGACTCTGCTCTTCCAGTGTGGCGGAGCAAAATACTTAAGAGTTGGGACCTGAATTTCTTTCAGGAAATGTGTCATCTTTGCTTATAAAAATACCTTTGTGGTAAAGGAGGTAAAGCATTCAAAAGAAATGGGTAAAATGCTCTGTTTTTCTGAGAAAGGACAGATAGGAGGTGATAAGGCTTGGCTGTGTCCTCACCCAAATCTCACCTTGAATTGTAATAATCCCCATATGCCAAGGGTGGGGCCAGGTGGAGGTAACTGAATCCTGGGGGTGGTTTTCCCCATACTGTTCTCATGGTAGTGAATAAATCTCATTAAATCTGATGGTTTTATAGTGGGAGTTCTTCTGCACAAGCTCTCTTTTCTGCCGCCATGTAAGACATGACTGTGCTTTTCCTTCGCCTTCTGCCACGATTGTGAGGCCTCCCCAGCCATGTGGAAATGTGAGTTCATTAAGCCTCTTTCCTTTATAAAGTATCCAGTCTTGGGTATGTCTTTATTAGCAACATGAGAACAGACTGATACAGGAGGGAAGGGGGAGGAAAAGAGAGGAGGGGAGAGGAGGGGAGGGAAATAAGGAGAAGGAGAAGAGAAGGGAGACAGAGCTTTAGGTGGTGAGAGGAATTGGAGATTAGAGAAGTGGCTGGTGAAAATTCTTTGATGGTGGTAGGACCCGAGGACACATTAAAAATAGTGATGTCTGTTTGTTATGAAATTGTTTATATTCATATGATATAAATTCCTTCTCTGATCAGTAAAGATGACTATGTCTAAGGATAATTTGTGTGCATGAAATGTTTCTGGTGACAACTGTGGAAGGATTTGGGTTTCCCATTGGGTCTAAGTGGTGTGGAATAGAAGCCAAACATGAGCAGAAAGGTGATGCCCCATTAACAGAGAAAATCCTATAGAAGCCAAAGGCCAGAATTAGGATGACTCTGGAGGTCTCTGTGCTTCCACAGGCATGGAATGGAAGATCAAGTTGATTATCATCTTCATTCATTCAATCATTAATTCACTCACTCATTCAATACCTATTTATTGACGTCCTACTGTGTGCCAGTCACTGTCACAGACACTGAGCATAAAGCAAAACAAAGTTCCTGTCCTCAGAGAGCTGGCATCCTTATTGAGAAGACTGACTAAAAATAAATAGAGAAATGTGTGATACCGTGTCAGGTAAGGATAAGAGTTGTTAACAAAAATAAAGCAGGATGGCTGGTTGAAGTGGCTCATGCCTATAATCCCAGCACTTTGGAAGGTGGAGGCCAGTGGATCGCCTGAGGTCAGGGGTTCAAGATCAGCCTGGCCAACATGGCGAAACCCCTGTCTCTACTAAAAATAGGAAAATTAGCTGAGCATGGTAGTGTGTGCCTGTAGTTTTATCTACTTGGGAGGCTGAGGCAGCAGAATTGATTGAACCCAGGAGACGGACGTTGCAGCAAGCTGAGATCACACCACTGCATTCCAGCCTGGGTGACAGAGCAAGACTCCATTTCCAAAAAAAAAAAGGGCAGGGTGAAGGAAACACACAGGGGTGGCAGTTTAGGGAGGGTGGTTCAGGAGTCTTTGAGGAGGGGATGTTTGAACAGAGACTTGAATTAAGTGATAGGAAAAGATATTGGGAGATCCCAGGAAGAAAGAGCAATAGCTTTCCCCATCTTTCTTGTGAGCTCAGGCAAGAGGCAACCGTCCAACCTTCAGTGTTTTCATCTGAGATTAGAGTTGAAAGGTCCATCTCTTGGGGTAGAGACAAGGGTTTCAAGAGATCATGGAGGTTATTTTGAAATAGAGAATGCAGAAGAAATGCAAGATATTGTGGAAGATGTAGCCAAGGAACAGAGTTAATTCTACCTTTTGTTGTGGTATTTGGTTTGGACAGTTACCTAAGGTGAATTGTGTGAGCGCTTTTGGGGGATTTGCCAGGCATGAGGACTCAGCTCAAAGGTGGGCCATGTATTAAAATGTGAATGTTCAAACTCTGCTGAAGTGACCTGGGAGAAGAGACTTAAAACAGACTCTTTGCAGAAGCTCATGAATTCTGTATCACAGCCAGCCATCCCACGATTCATCAGTTGTCTTGCTGATCATGCGGTCCTGATATGTTCATCATCACAACTGAAGCAGAAAGACCTGATAAATCTTGGCTACATAAGGACTTGGCTACTCCCATCTAGTTCCCCACCTAACCCTTTACCCACTGGCCAGTACCTTTTGAAGGATGACCGAGAAGCATTTGGCATTGTCTCTGCCTTTTCCTGGCCTTGTGGATATTTGTCACTCCTCTTGGCTGCTGTGGTGGACTTTGTTGGTTGCCTATTCAGTAGCTATTATTCTGTCTCATTATTGAGGCTGAAAACACCAGATATTGTTTTCCCAGCCTTCTTTTCAGCATGGAATGTGTATAATATGCAAATTATCTATTGCCACAATGTTGTTGTCTAACAAAACTTAGTGTCTTCATGCAACACACATTGATTTAGCTCATGAGTCAGTGATTGTCGATTTAGTGGAGCTCACCTGTGTGGCTCTTCTGGCCTGGTTTCTCTAGGCACACTCACATGTCTGATGTTGGATGACTTTCATGAAGAGAAAGAGGCATGTGACTGAGCCACATGCCTCTCATCCTCCATCAGGGAAAGCTCAGGCATGTTCTCATGATAATTGCGGAGGGTGAGAAGTAAAGATACACGTGCTGTCTTGAGGTCAAGCCTTAGAGCTAGCACATTGTTGCTCTGTCTATATTTAATTGGCCAAAGTAAGTCACAAGTACAGCCTTGATTTAAGAGGTGGGTGAATATAATATACCCCTTAGGTGACAAAAAAATGTCTCATGGTAAAGAGAGAAAATTCAGAAAGAAATAAAGAATTGGGGCAATTATACCATCAATCAATCATAGTATATAACCTGATCCTAGACAATGTGATGCTTTGCATGTGGTGGCTGCCTTGGAACCACAAAGGGTCAAGCCCAATGACCAAGCCAATATAATGGGGAAAAAAGGGAGAAAGTTGGAAGTCAGTTCTTGATGATATAATTGACCCTCTAGACTAACCCTGGAGTCATCTACCTGTGGATATCTTGTTAAGTGAGACAATTTATTTTTCTCACTGTGAAAGTCACTTTAAAAAGATTGAATGTTCAGTGACTTGCAGCTAAAAGCATGCCCTACTGCTATGGCAATCCATGGATTGAGGCTTCTCTCTTCTCTGCTTTGTGAGTCTCCCACTGTACGAGCAGAGATCCAATGCTATGGCAGATGCTGGACTTGCTTGCTTTCCCAGTCTCCCTTGCAGCAAAGTCATGGGCCCATGACTCAAGTGCTCACATTCACTCCAGATTTTAAATTAGAAAGGGGAAATATGAAGAAGCAGCACTTGATCACCTGTGATGGCCTTGATAGCAATGACCTCTGATTTCCTGATGTGTCATCACCACCTGGTGAAAATGTGATGTCTGGGAATCCAGTGATATGTGGATGAAACCTCAGAGAGGAGAGAGAGATGAATTTGAGCCAGAAAATTTTTAGCAGAACCCATAGGGCTGCCTTGATGCCGAGCCATCACCTTTCCCCACATCTGGCAGAAATTACGTACCATGGAAGACAAAGAAGACCTTTCCTGGTTGAACCTCATCGTAAGGCTCATATTATAAGGCAGAAATACATTCCAGGGACTGGCTCCAATAATCCCATTCCTAGTGCCCTTCTGACTCCCCATGGCTTGCTCCCACAAGCTGTTTTGATCTTGGGAATCTAGTCCCTACCTCTGGACTCAGACTCTCTCTAGTATGGACCTCCTGGCATTTCAAAGCAGATATACTCCTGATCCTAGCTGACCCTTGCTGTGCCCTTCTTCTCTTCCTTAGGATGGCAGATTGAAGTGGAAAAAGTCCTCAGCCTCACTCTGGTGTCACCATTCTCAGACACGCCTACCTAAGACACTGACTGTCCTGGCTGTGGCTTCTTGTTCATGTTACAATATTTTCCACAGAACTCTGGGCCACCATGTCCTGCTCCCCATGACCCCACATTGACAAGTAAAGATTTTATCTGCTGCACTCTTGTGATTGCCCGATGACCTGTCTTCACCTCCCACTAGGCTCTACGACCTTCCAGGGCAGGCGCCAATCTTCATCTTATTGCAGCCTCTGTGCCTTTGGTACACAGTAGTTGTTTCACCCAAGCAAGAGTTCAGAGACCAAGCCTCAATGAAGGAAAACTAGAACGTGAAGTGGTGATCATTCAGAACCATGGCAGGTTCATTAAAAATTAACCCAGTTTCTTTTCCTTTCTTTTTTTTTTTTTTTTTTTTTTTGATAGAGAAATTAACCATTTTGGGAGTTTCTTCCTGACTGTTAATCTGAGGCTTTAGGTATGAAACAAGGCAAACAGATACAAAGTCATCATGTTCAGAGAGATCTTCCTAAACATGAGCTCATTATCCATCACTCAATGTCTTCTTCACTAGACTGTGAGTTCTATCTACAAAGACAGGAAAGTTATTACTCACTGTCTTCTCAGATCTAGTGCAGTGAGTCTGGTGCACACTGAGTATGGCACACAACAGGTGCCTAATAAAGAATGAAATAATGAACTAACATCATCCCACCTGTAACAGCACAATAATGATCCATATCCTAATGTCCAAAAATGTCCATATCCTAATTCCTGGAATCTATGAATATGTTAAATTACATGGCAAATAGGAATTAAGGTGGTGTGTGGAATTAAGCATGTTAATTGGCTGACTTTAACATAAAAATATAATCCAAGATTATCCTGGTGGACTCCATGTAATCATGAGCATTCTTAGAAATGAAAGATAGAGGAAGAAGAGGAGGTCAGAGTGATGCAATGTGAGATGGTCTCGACCTGCCATTTTTGTCTTTAAATATGGAGGAACGTTACCATTAGCCAAGCAATGCAGGTGGCCTCTAGAAACTTGGGAGGAACGTCTATTCACTGGGTGTTGTTTGAGGAACCAAGTATACAACAAAGTAAGCAGGTAGCTCCTAGAAACTAGGACAGAGATCCTTTTCTGAAGTCCCCAGAAAGGAATGCAGCCACGGCAATGCCTTGATTTTAGCCCAGTGAGATCCATGTTAGACATTTAACCTACAGAACTTTAAAACAAGCTGGCTGGACACGGTGGCTCACATCTGTAATCCCAACACTCTGGGAGGCTGAGGCAGGAGGATCATCTGAGGTCAGGAGTACTGGACTAGCCTGGCTAACATGGCGAGACCCTGTCTCTACTAAAAATACAAAAACTATCCAGGTGTGATGGCAGGTGCCTATAATCCCAGCTACTTAGGAGGCTGAGGAAGGAGGATTGAACCTGGGAGGCAGAGGTTGCAGTAAGCTGAGATTGTGCTCCTGCACTCCAGCCTGGGTTACAGAGTGAGACTCCATCTAGAAACAAAAAACAAAACAACAACAACAAAAAAACAACTTTAAGACAAATAAATTTGTGTTGCATAAAGCCACTGAGTTGGTGGTAATTTCTTACATCAGTCATAGATAATACACCTCCTCTGACCTCATCCTTCAGAAGGATACCTTGCTTACCTTAAAGGTGCATTCTCTGATACGTGTCAGACATGCTCACCTGGAGGAAAGCCCCTAGTGGCCAGTTCTGGGCCTTGTCCTGCCAAGTATTTGTATTAATGACTTGATAAGGTTGCTGATGGTATTATGGTCCAATGCAGGGGTGCTGTGAGACCTGAAGGAAGAACAGGCTGTTGGATCTTGGTCAGACTAAACTATGGGTTTGAATTTTTAAACTGTGAAAGAAACAGGAGCAATTGTGAAGTCCCATACCTGTGTCAAATAAAATAGACAGGGAGATTGTGACTTTATCAGTAGTCAGTAAGGTGGGGAGGATGGTTTTGTGAATGGAAGGCCATTTGGTGGGTGGGCCAGAAAGGACAGAGGCATCAATTGGGTGGCCTAGATCCAGTCTTTTGAATCTCACATATTGTCTCCTAGAGGCTTTTACTTTTTAAAGAATCTACCCAAGGACTGAGACTCTGGGAAATTGGTTAATGACCTCCTAGTTTGCAACTAATAAGAACTCCTCTGGGTCTTAGTTTCCTAGGTGTGAAATAAGGACCCTTTGAGCTATGACATCTCTGGATCTGTCTGAAGTAGGCTTCCCACCTTGCCAGCCTTCTGTCCTCCAAGCCTAGTTCAAATGTCATTGTCTCCCAGTAGCTTTTAGTTACATCTCTACCCTCCTTCAAGCAGAGCCTGTTGCCTTTTGTGATTGATTGATTCATTTATTGATTTGCTTTTTGCTATTTTTATTACAGTCATTTATCTTCAAGCCTATATTCTAAATGCCTGGATTTATTTAACTCAGTAGCCCCAGTGCCTGGCAATCAGTAGGTTTTTATTTATTTTTTTTTTAAAATAAGCTTTGTTGATTAAACTAGAACTCAAGTTGCGAGTTGTTATTTAGAATCATTTAATTTTAAACATTAAAGCTAGACTTTAGCAATTACCTAATTTAATCTCTCATTTGACCACTGAATAAAGTGAGACCCACAGGGTGGATAAGGACTTGCTCCACACAGAGCACCACATAGCATGTTTGAAGCAGAGACTAGAACTCAGGTGTCTTGATTTAT
Source organism: Sapajus apella (assembly GCF_009761245.1). Classification (NCBI taxonomy): domain Eukaryota; kingdom Metazoa; phylum Chordata; class Mammalia; order Primates; family Cebidae; genus Sapajus; species Sapajus apella. Next base: position 5,338,775 of record NW_022437016.1, on the reverse strand, counting down.
GATCCAAATTTCTTCCTATCCATGTGGGCTTCAAGTTATCTATCTAGATTACAGTGACACTGCCTGCTGTAACAGAGAAGTCCTGAGACCTCAGTGGCTTCACATAATAGAAGTTTATTTTGTGTTCACATAAAGTCCACTGGCTATGGGATTGGCAAAGACGCTGTCATCTTCAACACATGACCTCCAAGATTGTCTTGAGCATCAATGTCTAGCTGGCAGGTGGAGAAAGAAAGAACAGAGGAACACAAGGGAGATTTTTATAGGCCAGGCCTGGAAGGGGCATTCGCTACTTCTGGCCATGTTCCATTGACTGAAACACAGCCTAGGAGATGTAGCCCAGCTGTGAGCCAAGGAGGAAAGGGAGTCTTGTTTAATGGACAGATAGCTAGTCTCTGCTGCTGCATCCTAGCTCCTTGAATGGGTTTCTGTTTCCATCATTGTATTTTAATTTTTTATGCACCTACACAGAAGAGTCCCATAGGCCATGAAAGAGCTAAAATTATATCAATCAATGTTGATACTATTATTGTTGTTACTTACACTAATAATAGAGGGGGAGTAGCAGACAAGAACCAACATGAACTACTTTCTAGTGCTTAACCCAAAACACGTTTTGCCAGGCAATTTCCCCTTAATCTTTAAACCTAGGTGTATTTCAAGGGAAATTTAATCCTTGTGTTTCTGATCATTTGCACTTAACTCATCAAAATGTTGCTTTGTAAGACACGTTTGATGTACAAGAAGGCTCATAAGCCTTTTCATAAGCCTTTCAAATGCCTTTTCTCTTTGAAGCCAAAGTTTGTGCTCTTCTAGCGCTAAACAGAGCTAAAACCTAAAAAGTCTTCCATTACCTTCCACCCCAGAGGCCACAAATTAAGGTGGTTTGTACAGGTAAGCAGTGGAGGCTGCTCCCATTTCCTGAGTGGAAAGAAAACAGCACCATATGGTTAAATGCTCATGGGGAATGAGGACATAACCACTGTATTATGCCCTCATGCCTCTAGGCCTGGCCCATTGCCTGCAAAGCCTGAGCTCTCCCGCATTGCTTGCTTATAGAAAAGGCCACCTCCTTCAATACTCAGATTTCTGCGCCTCTCTAAAATCCTCTTTTATTTATTTATTTATTTTCTGAGATGGAGGTTCGCTCTGTAGCCTAGGCTGGAGTGCAGGAGCACAATCTCAGCTCACTGGAAACTCCACCTCCCAGGTCCAAGGGATTTTCCTGCCTCAGCCTCCCAAATAACTGGGATTACAGACACATGCCACCACACCTGGCTAATTTTTGTATTTTTAGTAGAGATGGGGTTTTGCCATGTTGGCCAGGCAGGTCTCGAACTCCTGACCTCAGATGATCCACCCACCTTGGCCTCCCAAAGTGCTGGGATTACAGGCATGAGCCTCTGAACCTGGCCTCTGGAGTCCTCTTGACTGCTCAGTGAGTACTGAGTATTCATTCCTTTCTTTGTACCTCCGTATATCCTACCATAATAATAATAATTAATTGTTAACATTAACTTACTGCTAATTACATGCCAGGTGCTCTTCTAAGTGACTTACTTGTGTTAGCTCACTTAATCCTCCCAACAGCTCCATAAGGTAGGTATTATTTCCTTTCTTTTAGAGATGAGGAAACCAAATAACAGAGTAAGTAGCTTGCCCAAGGACCCACAGCAGGAGAGCCAGCACAGTACCTATTGTGTCCAACTACATTTAACCATAGAACCCACTGAGCTCTCTGAAGGGAGGTCCTTACTCCTCTGTGTCTGCCCCAATGATCAGAGATCCTGGCCCTTAAAGGCTGTGTGCGAGGCTGGATAGTGTGGTATGGAAGAGCATGGAGCCAAATCCTGTCCCTGACACTTTATTTTTTGAGATTTTAGACAAGATATTTAACCATTGGATGCCTCATTTTCTTCATTGTCAAGTGGGGATGATGAACCCTACCTATCTTGTACGGTGGTTGTGAGGATTAAATGAGCTAATACATGTAAAGCTCTTAAAACACTGCCTGACCCATGGAACGTGCTCAGTGAGTTTAGGCATTATACCTGAATGAAGAAAAGGAGACGTGGATGGCGTGGATATATAGTTTTCCAGGGACAAGATTCTGGAAGGGTCAGGGAATGTTTTGGAAGAGAGTCTCAGGCTGCACAAAAGGTCTCAGCAGCTTATGATTTGAGATTGAATCCTGCAAAATAAAACATCATGGGGATAACTGCAAACCCTGTGCTGATGTCTAAACTTCAGCAGCACAGTCTTTGGACGGTGAGGAAATACACCTAAGACCCTGTACACAGATATTTGCACTGATAGTGCCCCCAACTCTGTTATATGCCACTGGCCACCTTAAGCTGTGCTGTTAAAAGTGTGTTGCCTAGAACAGGGAGAAGCCTGCTTTGTTCTTCTATGCGTGCCAGGAGAAATTCAGTTATTTATGAAATTCCACTTAGTGATTTTTACTTCTAATATATTTCTTCTGATTATAAAATATATTCACTGTTGACAATTTAGAAAATTTAGAGAAAAACGAGAACAAGAAAGGAGGTAATCCATAATTGCACAACCACCTCTTAATGGTTGGGCATATTTCCTCCTCTGTAGTCTCTTACATACATACACATATTGCAGGTGTGAGCTGAGATTGCTTGGTCCCTTGAAATGTGGATAAATTTGGCTCAGATTCTCATTCCATAATTGATAGAAGTTCAAACATCTCCTCAAGATTGTGCAGATATCTCAGGAACGTATATTTTGACCACCACCTCTGGCTTAGATTTCTTGTCTCTCACAAGTTCTTGTTCTTGGAGTTCTTTTTGTTTTTTTATGTCCAAGAAGTGTCCCTGTCGTGCATGGAGATGACGATGGTTCTTTCTTCTTAGTTGTCCTTTCCAGTGCAAATATACACATAAGGCTGTGGCACGCAGAACTTTTTACTGAAGGACCGTGGATAGCAGGGAGGAGTCTCATTGCACTGCACCCAGCAAACAGCCCAAGCAAACAACCGGAAAGCATACTTCAGATCCACTTGTTCTTATTAAATGCTTTTGGCCACTGTTTTGTGCTGCTACAGAAAAATATCTGAGACTGGGTAATTTATAAAAAACAGGCACTTATTTCTCACAGGTCTGGAGGTTGGGAATTCCAAGATCAAGGCACTGGCTTAGATGTGGTGAGGTCCTTCTTGCTGTGTTCTCACATGGGAGAAGGTGGAAGGGCACGCTAGCGAGTTACCTGCATGAAGGATGAAGACTCTTTCTTCTGTTATGTAAGGGCCTCAATCTTATTAACAAGAGAGAACTCATGGTTTAATTACCTCTTAAAGGCGCCACTTCTTAATGCCTTCACATTGGCAACACCTGAATTTTGGAGTAAAACCATTCAAACCTTAGCAGCCACTCTGTCACAAGGGCTTCTCACCGACTATGTGAGTAGGGCCCAGATAGGCATCAACTTTCTTGTTCCCTCCCCTCCAGACTCACACTTACTTACTCCTCCCTTGTATTCTCCATAAGCTAATGTTCACTCATGCACCAAGTTGCTCAAGCCCCAAGCCTTGGAGCCATCCTTGACATCTCTCTTTATCTCACACCCATGTTTGATCGGTACATCCCATTAGCTCTACTTTTAAAATATAGTCACGTACCACATAACAAAGTTTTGATTAACAATGGATGTAGCCATAATGTTGTAATGCAATGCATTACTCACATGTTTGTGGTGATGATGGTGTAATCAAACCTATATAAGTATAGCACATACAATTATGTACAGCACATGATACTTGATAATGGTAATAAATGACTGTGACTGGTTGATGTATTTACTATGGTATCTTTTTATTGTTATTTTAGATTATAATCCTCCTTATTAAAATAAAGTTGACTATAAAACAGCCTCAGGGAGGTCCTTCAGGAGATATTCCAGAAGAAGGCATTGTTATCATAGGAGAGGACAGCTCCATGCATGTGATTCCCCCTAAAGACCTTCCAGTGGGATATGGAGGTGGAAGATAGTGAGGCTAATGATCCTGACCCTGTGTAGGCCTAAGCTAAAATGTGTGTTTGTGTCTCAGTTTTTAACAGAAAAGTGTAAAAGGTAAAAATAAATAAGTAAATTTTAAAAGTAGAAAAAACCTTAGAGAATCAGGGTTTAAAGAAAGAAAATATTTTGTATGCAGCTTGGAAAATATATTTTCTAAGAAAAAATATATTTTCTTAGAAAAAGATATTTTAACAATTCAGCATAGCTTAAGTGTACAGTGTTTATCAAGTCTACAGTAGTATACAGTAATGTCCTAGGCCTTCACATTCAATCACCACTGACTCACTCAGAGCAGCTTACAGTCCTGTGAGCTGCATTCATAGTAAGTGCCTGGACAGGTGTACCATTTTTTATCTTTCATACTATATATATTTTTTTGTGTTTATAGTGTTTATTTGTTTTTATACTGGGGTACATGTGCAGAAGTTCTGGGATACATGTGCAGAATATGCAGGTTTGTTACATAGGTATACACATGCCGTGGTGGTTTGCTGCACCCATCCCTCTGTCACCTACATTAGATATTCTCCTAATGTTATCCCTCCCCAATCCCCCCACTCCTGCTATCCCTCCCCTAGCCCCCCCATCCCCTGACAGGCCCAGGTTTGTGGTTTTCCCCTCCCTGTGTGCACATGTTCTCATTGTTCAACATCCATTTATGAGTGAGAACATGTGGTGTTTGGTTTTCTGTTCCTGTGTCAGTTTGCTGAGAATGATGGTTTCCAGTTTCATCCATATCCCTGCAAAGTACATGAACTCATCATTTTTTATGGCTGCATAGTATTCCATGCTGTATATGTGGCACATTTTCTTTATCCAGTCTATTATTGATGGGCATTTGGGTTGGTTCCAAGTCTTTGCTATTGTAAACAGTGCCACAATAAACATATGAGTGAGTGTGTCTTTATAATAGAATAATTTATAATCCTTTAAGTATATACCATACCATATTTTTTACTGTACCTTTTCTATGTTTACATATACAAATACTTACCATTTTGTCATCATTGCCTACAATATTCAGCACAGTAACATGGTGTACAGGTTTATAGCCTAGGAGCAAAAGGCCATGCCATGCAGCCTGTAGTAGGTTAAACCATCTAGGCTTGTGTGAGCTCCTTCTGTGATGTTCACAGAACTATGAAATCATCTAATGATGTATTTCTCATTTCCAGGATTCAACAGCACAGCAGGATGACTATCGTTAACAATGATGTACTGTATATTTCAAAGTAGCTGGAAAAGATTTGAAATGCTCTCAAAACAAAGAAATGATAAATGTTAGGGGTGATGAATATCCTAAATACCCTGATATGATCATTACGCATTCTATACATGTATCAAAGTATCACGTGTCCCATAAATTTGTACAAATATTATGTATCAGTTAAAAAATGTAAATCAGGTCTCAGCACTTCTCCTCTCAATTCACCCCCCAATGGGTTTCCATTCCTGAGGGTTGCCTCTAAGACCTTTTGTGATCTGGCCTCTTGCATGCCTCTGCCTCATTTCCTGTTGCTTCCTGCCTATGTGTTATGCCCCAGATGCAAAGAAATGCTTTTCCCCCCTGTGGCCTTTGCACTTCTGTTCCTTCTTCTGCCTAGAAGGATTTTTCCTAGATACTTTCCTGATGCACACTGTGTGTCTTAAGCCCAATGCAAGGCCAGTGCACCTTTGGTTCTGAGGTCACTGCACGCTTAGAGGAGGAGGTGACATTACTGAGACAAGATTCCATTTTAACTCTTAAAGGTTGAATTATAGTTAGCATTGCCTAAGGAATGAGATGCAGAATCAAATCAATGGTTTCCTTTTGTCTATCCCTCAGGCAACATATATTAGATGCTCAATGAACTTCAGCACCTTTGGCTTTCGATGGCGGTGATGATGATGAAAATGAACATGAATCGAGCATGTACAAAGTGCAGGTGCTGTTCTAAGCACTTTGCATGCATTCATTGAGAAAAGAACTGTTATCTCCACCTTACAATGAGGAAACTGAGGAGCAGGGAGGTTAGGCAATGAACTCAATGACACTCGGTGACTAAATATCAGAGGCCGGATTCAAACCCAAGCCAATTAACGATATTTATTAAATAAAATGCATATTATTAGCCACATTTTTTTATAACTTATTAAATCCTCACTTCAGCCCTGGGGTGTATATGTCATTGTCTCCATTTTGCTGATGAGGACATGGACATTTCCAGATTTATGGAATTGACCCAAGGTCACTTGGTGTGTAAGTGCAGAGTCAGGCTTTGAACTAGATCTGTCCTGCCTCCAAGTGCAGGCTCCCTCTGCACTACAGGGCTGCGTGCTGTCACTCAGATTCAGAAAGAGATCATTGAGCACATAGCGTCTCCCTATACCCACATCCAAGCTTGCACGCACTGGGAAACTGCTTCATTTATTACATGTGGCGGGTGAAGTTAGACATAAAGAACCATGACACTAATGCCATTATATTAAAAGTGCAAAGATTCCAATAAGTTTCTGAGCACACGCATTACAGTCATCTTCTCTCTCTCCCCAAGCGAGTGTACAGCTTTCTGTTGATTTGCTTCGCCTCACACAGTTATTACAGCGTGATTTCCCCCAGTGTCCCAGCCTCCCTTCAGCTCTCATTTAGATTTCCCTCTTAGATGCAGCCATTTAAATGCATATCGGCAGCAATTGAACCCACCAGATTTCTTTCCCGATTAGCTGGGAAGATGGTCCTGTTAGTTATCTGTGAGCAGAGTAAAACATCTTGAAGGGTCGGGCAGAATTGCTTTGTGACATGACCTGGTTTTGCCTGCACTGGCAGACAGATGACTTGCAGTGAGTTCCCAGGGGGATAGGCTTGTTGGGGAGGGCATGGGAAGGTAGGGAATATAGAGAGAGGTGTGTGGGCTTGGGTGCATGGAGGATGACAGACATATGTGTCAGCATGAGGCTGATAAGTGGGATGGATTGTACACGAGAGTGGGTCTTAGATGAGAATAGAGATATGTGCGTGTGAGGTGGTGGACGGGCACACATTGTTTGGATGAATGAGTGGATTGACGTGTATGTTGTTGGGGTCTCAGAGGCAACTCATATGGTGGGTGGAGCACATGCCTTTCAACATGGCAGCCCACTGAGGCAGGATTTTGGGCAGGAAGGCGCCCAGAACTACACTCTCAGCTTAAGCTTGTTCTCAAGAAGGAAGGCTGAGCTGATCTGAGCTGATCTGAGTGTGCCCAGTTTCTCTTCTCCAGTTCACAAATCAGCTATCAAGAGTCTCTGCAGGACCTCTGGGCAGACAAAGGCAAGGAATAGAGAAGTGAGGAGTTACACTAATTGCACCCTTATCATTGAAAGGGAACTTCAGGGGCCAAGAAGTGCTCCCTGTTTTTATATGGGCAGACTGTGAGCTCCATCACTGCTGTCCTCACAGTATGGCACCTGAACCTCTGCACGTGCTCCATTATGTGCGGTGCAAGAGAATGATGGGCTGTAGATGGACTGGTGCTCCCAAAGTGGACAGGTAATTGAGTGATGTTATGGGTTTGAGGATATCTGGGGCAGGAGTGTGAATATTTGGAGAAATCAAGGAGTGTTTGAGAGGCTGTGCCTGTAAGCATGAGGGCTGTGCACATGGGTGTACAAAGGAGACTGTGTGCTGGGTGGATGTGAGGGTGAGTGTGTGTGTGTGAGAGAGAGAGAGTCAGAGACAGAGACAGACATAGAGACAGAGGGAGAGACAGAGAAATAGCGAGAGAGAGAGAGGGCAGGAAGGTGAGAGACAGATGGAGAGACAAAGAGACATAGAGAAAGAGACAGGGAAACAGGAAGAGGATACAGGGAGGGAGATTCAAAGACAAAGAGAAAAAGGTAGGGAGAGAAAGACAAAGATGCGAACACACACGCAGAGACGGTCATGGAGAGAGAGGCAGAGAGTTTGTGGATGTTTCCATTTCTTTTTCTGTCACCCTCTCAACTTTCCTTTTTCTCTTCCTAGTCCCCCTTGTACTTTTTCTTTTTTGCCGTAAGGCATTGTGAGGGCAGATGACACATTTACCTCAACACACGTGAGGGCAATGGCATCCCACGCTCACACACGACATTCAGACTCCCACGTACTGCACACACGAGCTCCTTGAGGCAGGTGCTCTGACAGAGGCAGTGATGGCATGCTGCCATGGAGGACAGCTGACAATGACTGGGTGCTGTCTGTGTACCAGGCCGCGTGCAGAGCACCAGGCACCATCTCATTTAATGCTGATGAGGCAGCTATTGCGAGCACCTGGTGTAAGAGGAGGAAAGTGAGGCTCAGAGAGGGGAAGACACTCAGTTTGCTGACCCCCTTCCCATGGGTGTCTAAAGGTTACATTCACTATCCCTTTCCCCCTTTCCTCTCCAGGCAACAGGGGCCCCTTTCTGTTGCCTGCCTGGCCCCTCTGTCCTCACCTCCATCCTGACCACCCCCTCCCCAGCCTGTCAGCAGGCATCCATGACAGCAGGTATCTTTGTCTGCCTCAGAATTGGGTTCCCACCCTGGGGTCCTGAATGCAGCTGGCTTGGTGGCCCATGGGGTCATGAGACACAGTGTGGAGAAGGCTAGGATTTAGGGTCCAGTAGACGTGGGTTTGAATCGTGGTGTTATGGTCTAATGATGTTGTCTCAGTGGAACACTCCTCTTCTCTGATATTTACTTGTCTCATCTGCAAAATGGGGATGATAAAACCTGCTTCCCCGGGTGTGAAGGGGATTGAGTGTCCAGTGGTAACATTCACAGGATGCTCGGCTCAGAGTAAGTATCTGGTGAAAGCCAGCTCCTTATGCAGCTTCTTCCCACCTTCCCTGCGTTTGGTCACAGTCAGAGGCCAATGGCTTGACCCTCAGAAAGGGAAGCTGAGGACATCGCCCAACAATTCGCCTCACTTTTCTGTCTAAATTTTCTTCAGAGCTACCATTTTATCGGTTTTTTAAAATTTATTTAAGACAGAGTTTAACTCTGTGGTCCAGGCTAGAGTGCAGTGGCACCATCTCAGCTCACTGCAACCTCCACCTCCTGGATTCAGGCGATTCTCCTCCCTCAGCCTCCTGAGTAGCTGGGACCACAAGTGTGCATCACCATGCCTGGCAAATTTTTGTATTTTTAGTAGAGACAGGGTTTCATTATGTTGTCCATGCTGGTCTCGAACTCCCGGGCTCAAGTGATCCACCCACCTCAGCCTCCCAAAGTGCTGGGATTATAGGTGTGAGCCACCACACTCAGCCTTTTAAAAATTTTTAATTGCTTTTTTTTTTTTTTTTTTGAGACCGAGTTTCACTTTTGTTGCCCAGGCTGGAGTGCAGTGGTGCCATCTTGGCTCACCTCCACCTCTGCCTCCTGGGTTCAAGCGATTCTCCTGCCTCAGCCTCCCGAGTAGCTGGGATTACAGGCATGCACCACTATGCTGGCTAATTTTGTATTTTTAGTAGAGACAGGGTTTCTCCATGTTGGTTAGGCTGGTCTCAAACTCCCAACCTCAGATGATCCACCTGCCTTGGCCTCCCAAATTGCTGGGACTACAGGTGTGAGCCACCACACCTGGCCTCTCTACATCTCTACCAACACATTAGACTCAAGACGTCTGAAATCAAACTCAAATCTCTGTTCCTAAGCCCACTTGAGTTTTGTAAGAGCCTTATGTCATAAGTACCACGATTAGTCTTGCATTAAAAAGGAGAAAATCAGGGCTCAGAGAAGGCAAGTGTCTTGCCTAAGGTCACACAGCTAGTAAAGTGTCAGAGCTGGGATTAGATTAGATTTGGGCCTCTTAGCACTTAAACTTAGGTGCTTTCCCATTACCAAGCTGCCTGCCCTATGTGAGAGTGCCAATTGCAAAACAGCGCAGGTGAGAGAAGGTCACCCAGACCCCCACCCCACCGCTACTGGAGGGCCCAGCCCATGCCTGGTCTAGGGTGAAGGCTCCTGCTAGAGGTTTGGAGTCTGAGCCCAGGTGCCTCTTCACTGCCTCTTCGGCCACACTCGCTGCATAACCAGCCCATTAGCAAGTCGCCCCCAGTGCGGAAAAGCCTTTCCTGACAAGCTGTCAGAGGCTGGCCCAGAGGCAGGCGAGGGGGCCAGAGTGTGGCAGGGGGAGAGAGGACCGCCAGCCCTGCTGCACTCATCATTTAATGCCAAGACCATGTCTTCAATCAGTTTCATCGCTGCTAAACCCATTCAATCAAGTTTTTATAACCGAGCATTATAAGGAAAGGCAGGTCAAGGTCATGGCAGAGCCCAGGCACTGGGGTCAGCCAGCCTGCTCCACCTCCAGCAGGTACACACAGGAGTTGTGTCGTGTGGCCTTGAGTTGGCCCTTCACCTCCCTGGGTTCCAGAGACCCTGGTTGTAAGGCAGCGATGATAATCCCTACCATTTCAGGCCTGGCATGAAGAAATCACATTCGAACAGGAAGCCAAAGAGCAGAGTGTCTGAGCCGAGGTTTGTTTCCAAAGCTGGGCTTGACATGTCCCTCCCGAGCCAAGTGACCCAAGGCGAGTCCCTGGTTCCCACGGGGCCCCAGTAATCTTGCCATATGAAACAAAGACAAAGGGATCGCCCTCCTGAGGCGAGGCAGGGATTAAATTAGCAAATACATTTGATCCTTTAGCATCCTGCCTCGCACATGATAAGCAAGCAAAAAATAAAAATAGAAACAACCCCCCTCCCCAACAACTAACCAACCTGTGGTTTTCAATCCTTACAACAAGCCTGCGTTGCGGGGTTTGTTATCTCCATTATGCAGAGGAGGGGACTGAGCTTCGGAGAGTTTCATGAACCTGCTCAAGGTCACACGGATCAGGGGTGGCAGAACTGAGATCTCACCCTGGGACGTCAGACTCCGAAAGGCCTTTTTTCCTTCCTGTGATCCACAGAGGCAAAGCTGGTTGCAGCTGCGATTTACCCAGCCAGGAGGCCTCAGTTATGCCCATCGTCCGCCTGAGAGGAGAGGACGGCGGCTATTCTGCTTGGACATCGGGCTGTGGGGAGGGCCCATCCTGAGGGCTTATCTTCAGAAGAAGGATTCCTCCCAGGACTTTCAGAGCATCCTGAGGGAGTTGAGAAATCAAATAATGCAAAAGCCACAACTTAGGGATCAGTGAATATGTACCAGGAGCAATGCTGAGCACCTAAGGCATAAGGAAAGTGAAGCTGGAGAGGTGAATGCATTTGACCGCTTATCCTCATTATATAACTGCTGGATCTCAACCTGTCCTTACACTGAATCTTGGTTCCCATCTGCAAACCTCCCAGACAGGCTGCAACGGCAAAAGCCCATAGGTGTGTCTTAGGCATTCTTTCCACCTGGACTGCAGAGGCTTCTGAGCCTGGCCCACCCGTGTGGGAGTGGACATCACAGCAGCCCAAGCAAGAGCCAGAGTGGAGAAGACAACTTTGGTGACCGCTGGGGTCCAGTCAGCCAGCATCTACCATGTGTGCTCCTGAAAATCTGAAATTCTAGTGATTCCCTCAAACACATCTTTCAAGGATACTCATTGGCTGTCAAACTCCTGAAGTCACTGTAAGATGCTGAGGGCACTTGCAGCACATTTGGATTTCTCTCTCCAGCTTTCCCTGTTGACAACCATCCCTCTTGAATCAGAGTATGCATAAGAGAGACCAGGGACCCCTTTCCCTCCCCAGCAATTCTACTCCCTAAAGACATGGGATTCCTACCCACAGAATTATCCAATACTCTCTCCAACTGGAGGGAGATATAGTACAACTTCTTGCCTAAAACCTCTGCATCTCTATGTTCTGTCACCTATGGAAAGCCTAGGGTCTAAAAAAAAAAAACGTATGGTTCTGTCCTCACAGCCTCGAGGGCTCAGTATCCCTTGGAGGTTATCAGTATGGGCTTAGAAAAGAGGCCTGGAACTATGGGCGAGGGAGGGAGGCAGGCTGTCCCTTCAAAGCTTTTCCTTCTTCCTTTTTTATTTTTAATTTCATTTTTTTCTTTATCCAAAGGCTGCAGAGCTGAAATAATTTATTTTAGATTTGAATAGGATGTGATAAGCTGAAGAAGGGGCAGCCTGGGTGGACATGTGGAAGCATTAAGTTTTAAATTAGTCATTTGATGCGGGTTTGGGGACCAGAGCAAGGGCTCTGGCTGACAAGCAGGCGCCTGAGTCCTCCTGGCTGGCTGCAGTCGTGGGCGGTGTGGGAGGGAAGGGGATGCTGCCAAGTGAGCTGCTGCAATGGATTAGGGGTCAGGCATCCCAGACGCCTGCCCAGTTTTACCACAGGACCATTACAGGTGTCCTTGTCCCCTTTACTGCTTCTACTTTTTTTTTTTTTTTTTTTGAGACGGAGTTTCCCTCTTGTTATCCAGGCTGGAGTGCAATGGCGCGATCTCGGCTCACCGCAACCTCCGCCTCCTGGGTTCAGGCAATTCTCCTGCCTCAGCCTCCTGAGTAGCTGGGATTACAGGCACGCACCACCATGCCCAGCTAATTTTTTGTAGTTTTAGTAGAGACGGGGTTTCACCATGTTGACCAGGATGGTCTCGATGTCTTGACCTCGTGATCCACCCACCTCGGCCTCCCAAAGTGCTGGGATTACAGGCGTGAGCCACTGCGCCCGGCCTGCTTCTACTTTTAAGCTGTGTGACCTTGGACAAGTCACCTTCGCTCTCAAAGACTCAGTTTTCTCATGCATTGGATGGGGATAGTAGTTTCCTCTAACAAAGGCATTGCAAAAACTTTTTCCACACAGGGCCAGTTCATAAATATTTCAGGATTTATAGGCTAGTCTTTGTTGCAATTATTCAGCTCTGCTATTGTAGTATGAATGTCACCGTAGACACTACATAAACAAATGACAGTGGCTATCGTTTTAAAAATTATCATTTACAAAAGCAGACAGCAGGCAGCATTTGGCCCATGTGCCATAGTTTGTGGATTCCTGTTCTAATATCATTGGGAGAGCTCAGCGGGGTCACAGGTGTGAAGTGCTGGGCTTGTTACCTCCTCTGTAAGAGGTGCCCCCAAAGTTAATTTTCCTGTTAATTTTGCCATCCTCCAATCAATCTCCATGGACTGAGCTTTCTAAATCCCAGCTGTGATAATGTCACCTGTCTGCTTAAAAAATCTCAAATGGATCCCTGCTGTGTGCAGAATGAAGCCCAAATGCTTTTTCTTGGCATTAGAAAGCCTTCAAAACTTCCCACCATTTCCACAGCCCTAACCATTTTATTCTCTCTCTGGACTAGTCAGTCTCTTCATCCACTTGGGGATAAGCCCAAAGCTCTCATGTTTCTTGTCCTTTGCATTTGTTGCTTTGTGGCTTTCTGTTCTTCTCCATTTCTCTGTGAACTTTTCCCATCCTTGAAAGTCCCTTACCCACAAAGCCTTCTCCGAGCCTCAGGAAGAACTGGCTACACCTCTGCTTATGAAGAGCAACCCAGGTTAGGGGTCCTTTTTATTCATGCTTACACTGAGGAGAAAGGGGACTTGCATATCCTGCAAATGGGCACTGAGTGGCCTCCTTGGGGACAGAGGATAAAGGAGAAGGGAGCAAAGACCGTCAGCATCTCTGCCCTCCAGAGGCCACTTCCTGGGAGCTCTTTTCTGCCTTTGCCTTAGAGAGGATTGGGGTTGCTCCAGTAAAGACTACTCCTTTTATGTTGGCCTATTCCATTGAGAGGGAGGTGGGTGGTAACATGATAGACAGAGAAGGGACTTTGCTGGCAGAGAAAGTTTAAACCTTTATTGTTAGTGATTATTTTTTCTCATTGGGCAACTTCTTTAAATCTAAAAATTTATTTTCTTAGCTTTTAATGAGGCATATGCCCATTTTCCAAACTTGTCATGAGGATAATAGAAATAACAGTCCTAATAATAGTGACAGAGATTTATTGAGTCCTCTCTGGAACCAGGAACTGTTCTAATGGCTTAACAAATATAAATGCGTTTAATCTTCACAATGACTTTTGAGGTGGGGAGTACAATGTTTACCTCCAGCTTCAGATGAGAAAACTGATGCTCAGAGGCATCCTTCGTGAGGAGCCTGGCTAGGTGAACTGACTCCAGAACTCGTGCACTATCACCTTGCTCAGTGGAATGACTGGGAGTGTAGGTGCAGTGCTTAGCATGTAGTAGGTACTCAAGAAATATCGTATACTTCTGCCCTCTGCAAAGATACCTAGGGTGAGATATCTTGAGATAGATTCAGCTCATTTGGGGCCTAGGGTGGTTTCTAAAAGTTTCTCATTTCATTCCCATCTTCTTGCCAGGGAACTAGGGAACATCTGAGTGTGCTGTGGGTAGGGGCGAAGTTGGGGGTGTGGTGGGGAGGGTATGCAGTTTCTTGTTCAACCTCACCTGCACCCATTAACCAGATGGAACTTAAAATGAATCTGAAAGTGCAATGGGGACAACTTGGGAAGGAGATAAACACCTGGTGAGAAAGATCTCTATTTTCTCTTTAGAGCCCATTAAGTTTACAGAAACTCATGAACTTAGCGCAAACCTAATTAAGCTCAAATAGGGATGCCTAAGTGAAGGGAATAAGTACAGGGAGGATTGTGGTTGTGGTGAGAAAAGCAAGCTCTGGAATAAAGCGAGGCTGGATATTAAGGTGATAAGCCTCTATAAAAGGTGGAAAAAAGGGTAATCTTTTAGTCCTGACATCTGGGTCCAATCTTTAATCCCCCCATCGATTCCTAATGGCGTGAAAGATAGTGGGAGGTGGTTGAAAGTACGTAAGTTTTGTGTCTGTCAGGTTAGGTTTCTTTCTTTTTCCCTCCCCTCCCCTCCCCTCCCCTCCCCTCCCCTTCTCTCCCCTCCCCTCCCCTCCCCTTCTCTCCCCTTCTC
>NW_022437016.1:5169138-5323801 GCF_009761245.1 Sapajus apella | reverse complement strand
CTCTCTCTCTCTCTCTCTCGCTCTCGGCCAAGTCTTGCTCTTTTGCCCAGGCTGGAGTGCAGTGATGTGATCTTGGCTCACCCCAACCTATTCCTCCTAGGCTCAAGCGATCCTCCCACCTCAGCCTTCCAAGTAGCTGGGACTACACGCAGCTAATTTTTGCATTTTTTGTAGAGACTAGGACTTCCCAAGTGTTGGGATTACAGGCATGAACCACTGTGCCAGGCAGCCCAGGGTTTGAATCCTGACTCTTCCATTCTTTAAGCTTCCAATTTATTTGGTCTGCACCTCAACTTCTCATCTGTGAAGTGGGAATATTTACTTGTATGGCTACTGTGTAGCTGAAATGAGATAATGTTACTAGGTGTCTGCCACCATGCTTGGAACACTATGGAGGCTCAGGAAGTGGCCACTGTTGTGTTGGCTGATGCATGCTCTGGTTGAGATGGGAGAGGAAGTGCTCTTTCTCCCTGCCCTCATTTCTCATTCAGCTTCTGTGGCTGTACTCTTGATTCCTCTTGTGCAGACTAATTTCATTGACAGCCTCCATTCTTTTCCTTTCCCTGTGCTCTGCAACTTTGCAGGGTCTTCTTTTTTGATGCTGGGCTTGGCCACATAATTCTAGATGGCAACAGGTTATTAGCAAATGTGACATAAGCAGAGTTTTGAGGAATGCTTGCACATTGCAGCTTGCTGTCCCTTTTGTTCATTCCCTGGAGACCATCTCCACATGATCCTCTGGGTAAGTGTTGCGTTATTCAGAACTTCCCAGTCAAGGCCATCCTAGACTGTCTGACTGCTAGCCAACACCAAGGTATGTGAAAATGACAGCCAAGATCAATGGAGCCACCCAACCAAGGGACAGATTTATGAGCTACCATATACACACACACACACACACACACACACACACACACACACACACACACATAAAATATATATATATATATATATATATATATACACATATATATATTTTTTTAAAGCCAATGAGTTTTGGAGTGGCTTGTTACACAACATAACACTATTTGTGGCATAAATAATTGATATAGCACACAGCCAAGTTCTAGCTACCTTTCAAAGCTCAGTTCAAATTCCCACTCCTAGCCAACCAAGTTAGGGAATCAACATAAGTGTCTAGCAATGATGGATGAATGGATAAAGAAAATGTGAAAATGTGAAATATATATAACAGCCTTTAAAAAGAAGGCAGTCCTGTCTTTGCAGCAACATGGTTAAACTTGGAGGACATTATGCTAAACAAAATAGGCCAGACACAGAAAGACAAATACAGCATGATCTCACTTATATGTGGAACCTAAGAAAGCCAAACCCCGAGAAGCAGAGAGTAGAGTGGTGGTTTCCAGGGGCTGGGGGTGGAAGAAAAGGGGAAGACATTGATAGTGGGATACAAATTTTCAGTTAGACAGGATAAATACATTCTGGAGACCTGCATCGTGCCTATAATTAATGTAGTCACCATGTACTATATACTTGAAAATAGAGAATCAGTCTTTAAATTTTTTTTTTTTATTTTACTTTAAGTTTTGGGATACAGGCTGGGAGTGGTGAGTCACGCCTGTAATCCCAGCACTTTGGGAAAGCAAGGCAGGTGGATCACCTGAGGTCAGGAGTTCGAGACCAGCCTGTCCAACATGGTGAAACCCCATTTCTACTAAAAATACAAAAACAAAAAATTAGCTGGGTGTGGTGGTGTGCACCTGTAATCCCAGATACTTGGGAGCTGAGGCAGGAGAACTGTGTGAACCCAGGAGGCAGAAGTTGTAGTGAGCCTAGATCACACCATTGCATTTCAGCCTGGGTGACAGCATGAGACTCCATCTCAAAAAATAAAAAGTTCTGGAATATATGTGTAGAACATGCAGGTTTGTTACATAGGTAAATGTGAGCCATGGTGGTTTGCTGTGCCTATTAAACTATCACCTAGCTATTAAACCCCACATGCACTAGCTATTTGTCCTGTTGCTTTCCCTCCCCCACCCCCACCCAAGGCCCCGGTGTGTGTTGTTCCCCTCCTGTGTCCATGTGTTCTCATTTTTCAGCTCCCACTTATGAGTGAGATCATGCAGTGTTTTTTGTTCCTGTGTTAGTTTGCTGAGGATGATGGTTTCCAGCTTCATCTATGTCCCTGCAAAGGACATGTTCTCATTTCTTTTTATGCCTGCCTAGTATTCCATGGTGTAAATGTACCACATTTACTTTTCTTTTTCTTTTTCTCTCTCTCTTTTTTTTTTTTTTGAAACAGACTCTTGCTCTGTTATCCAGAGCAAGTACAGTGGCTGAAGTACAGTGGCATAATCTTGGATCACTGTAATCTCTGCCTCCTAGGTTGAAGCGATTCTTCTGCCTCAGCCTCCTGAGTAGCTGGGATTATAGGCGCCTGCCACCACACCCAGCTAATTTTTGTATTTTTAGTAGAGATGGGTTTCACCATGTTGGTCAGACTGGTCTTGAACTCCTGACCTCAGGCAATCCACCCACCTCAGCCTCCCAAAGTGCTGGGATTACAGGTGTGGGCTACTGCATCCGTCCCACATTTTCTTTATCCGAAAATAGAGAATAGATCTTAAATGTTCTCAGTACACACACACACACACACACACACACAGACACAGATAAATATATGAGGTACACAGAGATAAATATGTGAAGTGATAGATATATTAATTAGATTGATTGTGGTAATCATTTCATTGTGTATACATGTATCAAAACATCACAGCTTATACTGTAAATATGTACAATTTTCATTTGTCTGTTATACCTCAGTAAATCTGTAAAAAAATTCATGCAGGAAATGTTCCAGGGACCACTATCTGTATTTCCTTTTGAAACTCTTGAGGGCCTATTTTGTATGATACACACTGAAGCCTTTGCCAGGTCTGTGGGTTCCGTGAGAATTTGTGAAGGACTAACCTCTGTGGCTTCAGGTCCTAGTAGAGTTTGAAGCAGAGTAAATAGTAACAGAAAGTGTTTTATAAACGAGTTAGCATGTTCTATAGATAAGAGTGTGTGAGCACAGGAATGCGTGCTATGGTTCTCTTTGGCAACCCCTCCCCCAGCAAGGTAGATGGTAAAGGATGGAGTCTTATATTTCCCCTTGCATTTTTTTTTTTTTTTTGAGATGGAGTCTCACTCTGTCACCCAGGCTGGAGTGCAGTGGCATGATCTCGGCTAACTGCAACCTCTGCGTCTGATTCAAGCAATTCTCCTGCCTCAGCCTCCTGAATACCAGGGATTACAGGCGTGTGCCACCACACCCAGCTAATTTTTGTATTTTTAGTAGTGACAGGCTTTCACCATGTTGGCCAGGCTGGTCTCAAACTGCTGACCTCAGTGATCTGCCTGCCTTGGCCTCCCAAAGTGCTAGGATTACAGGCGAGTCCCACACCCAGCCTTCCTCTTGCATTTCTCAGAGCAGCCACCAGGAGGAGTCCCACAGAGTAGGCCGAGCTCTTTGAGTATTGAATTATATGATGTTTTTACTAACTCCATGTGGCAGTAATACTGGCAACTACTGTTATGCAACTGTTACCATATGCCTGGCTAAATGCTTCACATGGGTTATCTCAGTGAAGGAGGGACCAACATCACCCCATTTTATAGAGGAGGAAGTGGAGACTCAGAAAAGTAATTTTTTGGGGCAGTATATTTATTTTTTTTAAAAAATATATTTTATTGCATTTTAGGTTTTGGGGTACATGTGAAGAACATTCAGGATTGTCATATAGGCACATACACGGCAATGTGGTTTGCTGCCTTCCTTCTCATCACCTATATCTAACATTTCTCCCCATGTTATCCCTCCCCAACTCCCCACCCCCACCAGTTCTCCCCCACAGACCCCAGTGTGTGATGCTCCCCTCCCTGCACCCATGTGTTCTCACTGTTCAACACCCGCCTATGAGTGAGAGCATGCGGTGTTTGATTTTCTGTTCTTGCATCAGTTTGCTGAGAATGATGGTTTCCAGGTTCATCCATGTCCCTACAAAGGACACAAACTCATCTTTCTTTACAGCTGCATAGTATTCCATGTGTATATGTGCCACATTTTCCATGTCCAGTCTATCTTCAATGGGCATTTGGATTGGTTCCAAGTCTTTGCCATTTCAAACAGTGCTGCAGTGAACATTCGTGTGCATGTGTTCTTATATCTCCTGAAACAGATAAGCAACTTTAGCAAAGTCTCAGGTTACAAAATCAATGTGCAAAAATCACAAGCATTCCTATACACCAATAACAGACTTAAAGAGAACCAAATCAAGAATGAACTGCCATTCACAATTGCTACAAAGAGAAGAAAATACCTAGGAATACAACTAACAAAGGATGTAAAGGACCTCTTCAAGGAGACCTACAAACCACTGCTCAAAGAAATAAGAGAGGACACAAACAGATGGAGAAACATTCCATGCTCATGGTTAGGAAGAATCAATATCGTGAAAATGGCTATACTGCCCTAAGTAATTTATAGATTCAACGCTATCCCCATCAAGCTATCAATGACCTTCTTCACAGAACTGGAAGAAACCACCTTAAACTTCATATGGAACCAAAAGAGAGCCCACATAGCCAAGTCAATTCTAAGCAAAAGAGGCATTGCGCTACCTGATTTCAAACTATACTACAAGGCTACAGTAATCAAAACAGCATGGTACTGGTACCAAAACAGAGATATAGACCAACGGAACAGAACAGAGGCCTTGGAGGCAATGCCACACATCTGCAACCACCTGATCTTTGACAAACCTCACAAAAACAAGCAATGGAGAAAGGATTCCCTGTTTAATAAATGGTGTTGGGAAAATTGGCTAGACATGTGCAGAAAGCAGAAACTGGACCCCTTCCTGACACCTTACACTAAAATTAACTCCAGATGTATTAAAGACTTAAACATAAGACCTAACACCATAAAAACCCTACAAAAAAACCTAGGCAAAACCATTCAGGACATAGGCATAGGCAAGGATTTCATGACTAAAACACCAAAAGCATTGGCAACAAAAGCCAAAATAGACAAATGGCATCTAATTAAACTCCAGAGCTTCTGTACAGCAAAGGAAACAATCATTAGAGTGAACTGGCAACCAACAGAATGGGAAAAAAATTTTGCAATCTACCCATCTGACAAAGGGCTAATATCCAGAATTTACAAAGAACTAAAACAGATTTACAAGAAAAAAACTAACAAGCCCATGCAAAAGTGGGCAAAGGATATGAACAGACACTTTACAAAAGAAGACATCTATGAGGCCAACAAACATATGAAAAAATGTTCATCATCATTGGTCATTAGAGAAATGCAAATCAAAACTATATTGAGATACCATCTCACACCAGTTAGAATGGCAATCATTAAAAAATCTGGAGACAACAGATGCTGGAGAGGATGTGGAGAAATAGGAACACTTTTATACTGTTGGTGGGAGTGTAAATTAGTTCAACCATTGTGGAAGACAGTGTGGCGATGCCTCAAGGACCTAGAAATAGAAATTCCATTTGGCCCAGCAATCCCATTACTGGGTATATATCCAAAGGATAATAAATCATTCTGTTATAAGAAAAGTAGAATAATTTGCCCAAGAAGACATACTGAGTCAGTGGCAAGGGCCAGGGTTTGAACTGAGCTTTGCTGGGATATCAAGTCCATGGTGGAGCTGATTGTTCTTGACTTCTTGTCTTATATAGCAACGGAGAGCTATACATGGTGTATATGTACCACCTCTTCCTTTCTCTTCTATCCTCTCCTCTCCCCTCCCCTCCCCTCCCCTCTTCTCTTTTTTCTCTTTCTTCCTTTCCTTCCTTTTCTTTCTTTCTCTCTTTCTCTCTCTCTCTCTCGCTCTCACTCTTGCTCTTGCTCTCTCTCTCTCTCGCTCTGTTGCCCAGGCTGGAAGAGTCGACAGATTGGAATGGAAGCAATCCGTCTCTGGGAAGAATGGACAGGGAAGAGTGAATGGATTGGAATGGAAGCATATTTGGGCTTGATAAAGTAAGCCTTAAGACAATCATGGAAGGTGGAAGTTCATCCTCCCGTACTGTGCTACTTGCTCTGACAACACATAACAGGAACTCTCACAAGTTCAGATGAAAAAGCTTCTGTCTGGCTCTAGCCTGTCACTGGCTCCAAACTTAGGAAGAGGAGTGATTTATCCTGTTGGTGGATGGTGAGACTGTGACATCTGTTGGCACCTGTATGTTGGGTGGGATAAGGGGCCACGAGCCACTTGTTCATAAGGCAGCACAGTGCCACATTCCTGTGCCCTCTGGGCTCAAGTGGGGTATGAGGCAACCACCAAGGGGCTGGGTGGGTGTGTGGGAGGCTGCCCTGCAAACCTACCTCTCACTATAAGCTGGTCCTAGACCTGGGGAGGCATAGAAAGCCCATTCTAATCTCATGTCTAATTTGCCTACTCCATTCCCCTCTTTTCCAGCAAGAAAGCTCATATATTATCCCCTGCTGACTCTGCTGTCTCTTTTGTAATTGATTTAAAATAGGAGGGGACAAGGTGTGATTCTTTACCACCCTCAACATCCCAAAGAAAGAACTTTGGAGGAAGACAGTGGTGAGCTTACTGTCAGTAGAGATGTGTAAGTAGAGACTGAATTAGGATATATTCACTTTTTAAAAAACTGATGGATTAAATGGCATTGAGTTTCCCTAAAATGCAACATTCTATACTTTTTCTATGAGACCACTAATAGAAAAATTTTAGATGGTACACAGTATTTAAACTGGCACAAATACAGTTATGGTTTTGGTTAAAGAATGATTTTCATGATTATATATACCCTGCAGTCCACATATTATAATAAATAGCACATCAACATTTTTTTTTTCTGCTGATTCTGGCAGGACCATTATTAAGAGAAGAAAGGCTCTAATGACAATTCCCTGCATTTCTCTAAAAAAGGCCTTTCATGTCTGGCCTCAAAGCAGACAGGGAGGAGGCAGGTCTGGCTGCGGAGCTTTGTGTGGCCATCCTCCGGTGTGCTGTTCATCGTCTCTGCTCTGCTTGGTCCAAGGCTGGAAAAATGCCTTGCTGCCATGAGCCTTGGCTGGAAGCAGAGGCGGGGTGCAGGGGGAGATTTCACAGAGATAAAAGACAGGCAGCGGGAGATGTGTGTCAAGTCACAATGACAAGGATCCCCTGAATGCTAGCAAGAAGGAAACCCTGGTTCACCAACGTTCTTTGTGGGCAAACAAGAAAGAAACAGCATTATATCCAGGAAAAGCAGCATAACATTTACTGAGCACTTACTGAGCGTTTGGCCCTTTAAATACACATTCATTTTTATCCTCACAGCAACCCTGCGAGGTAGGATGGTGGCCCCATTTTACAGATGGACTAATTGAGATACAGAAAATATGAAATGATGAGTCACAGTTCCCCCATCAAAGAAATGTCTGAACTGGAGTTTGAGTATAAGTCTGTGAGGTGCTAAAGCCAGTCCTCTTTTCACTGACTCAGGCCTGACATGGGAAGATTTTAAGGAAAATGTGCTTTCCACACTGTGATAGGTTGAATAATGGCCAGCCCAAAGACATCCATGTCCTAATCCCTGGACCTGCGAATTTTACCTTATATAGCAAAAGGGATATGGAGGATGACCAAGTTGAAGATTTTAAGATTGGGACATTAAATGGTAGGCCATAATTACGATCAAAAGGGTCCTTATAAAAGGGAGCCAAGAAAGTCAAAGGCTAGAGAAAGTCATTGGATGATGTAAGCAGAATGTGGGAGTGATGTGACCAGAAGTCAAGGAATGCTGCAATCTCTCGAAGCTGAAAGGAGGAGGCAGGGAATGAATTCTCTCCTGGAGCTTCCAGAAGAAATCAGCTCTACCAGCACCTTGATTTTAGCCCCTTGAGACTCTTTCTGGATTTCTGATCTCCAGAACTGTAAGAAAATTAATTTGTGTTGTTTTAAGCCACTACGTTTGTGTTTATTTGTCACAATTGCCACTGGAATCTAATACATACGCCATCTTGCATAGGAGATGCACCTTCATCATCACATCTTATTGGCTTTCCTTAGGGAATAAGCCTATCTTGGCCTTTATTGGGCTGAGGAATTAATTAAGTCAAATGCTTCACTCTTCAGAAATGGGGATGAGACTAAGTGACTGTTAAATGATCACTTTGACCTTTGGTAGTCAAGGACAGTGTTAGGCAAAGTATGGTCCATAGTCCGGTGCTGGTCTGTGAACTGAAAGCATCTGTCCTGCCCTACCCCGTCACTAACTCTACCTCCTGGGAGGAGAAATAAGTTCAGAAAATGTGCTGCAGTAGGTGTTCAAAACCTTTTATAGCAATTTGGCATTAGTGAGCCATCCAATCGTGCTATTCAAGGACTTGCCTTGTTGAACAGGGTACAGACAAGTTTGGGTGCTGTTAAATGTGCGTGATGAGTTTTGGGTGGCATGAACCATGTCTTGGTCACATGCAGTTATCCATGCAATGGTCCATGATGAATCGGAAATTAATAACAATAGTGTCACCACTGACAACTCTTCCTTCACTATAGAAAGTTTGGGAATCCCTGGTCTAGGGCCCTCACATTGTATGGGTACAGACTTTGTAAAGTCCAAATGTCTCAAGCATTTTACTGCCTATAGCTATCAACAGAATCATTTTAATATTTATATTTTATGGATTTGAATCCTTCCGATAGAGTCTCTCCCCTGGCTTGCAGATGCCCATAACAATTCTGCCCTTGTTTATCTGCTTTGGCTTCCACTACAAAGGTCTTTCCTACTGTTTTCCATGCTCTTTTTGAGATTTCAACTCTCTTGGCATGCTCTTACCTTCTGGCAACCCTACACCAAAAGACCAGCAGAGGAACATGGCAGCCTTTGGTGGAGCTGGGGAATGAATGCTGTCTCCTGATTCTGTGCCACCACAATGACCAGGATAACAAAGCTAGACTGCTTGGACCCTAATTTCCACACAGCCTGAGCACTGGTATCTTCTATGGCTTCTCTCCCATTTTCTTGGGAGACCACACTCATCCAAGGCACAGGTGGAGAAGGGGACAGAGGGCAGGCCATCACCTTTATGTTTCTCATCACTTTCATTGCTCTTATCTGCACAGGCTTCTGCTGATCTGGGCAAAGTCCAACAAGGACAACAAAACCTCTAGAAGTTTGAGTTTAAGCTTGAGGCAGAATAAGCAGGATTGGTGATGGGTTTAAATATAGAAGGTAAGGAGAAAAGAGGCCAGGATGATGCCTAACGATCTCACCTGGGTTCTCACATGGATGGTGACACCATTGATCAAGGTGGGAGAGCACTGGAGTAGGAACAAGTTTTGAGGATGACTAAGTTAAAGATTTTAAGATGGGGACATTATATGGTAGGTTCTAATTACAATCAAAGGGGTCCTTATAAAAGGGAGCCAAGGGGAAGACAAAAATTTTTCATTGAACATTCTGAGTCAGCATCCATAGGTAGTAAAGTAATAAAACTGCTTTTCTTGTATGATGGTGAGACAGAGAAAAGCAGCCCCTGATATCTGGGGTCCAGCCTGGCATTCACAGTCGGACCTCATCAGTGTTCTTAGGACCTATCCTGTGGTGTTCTCCTGTCAGACATAAACAACCTCAGAGGACAGCAGCATCAGACAAGGTCAGTCTGAGATGGTGATGAGGTCACAAGACCCCTTCATAATCTTGTCTGGACATAGACAGAAACAACGTCACTGTGCAAATTACAAAAGGGCCAACACCCTCTTCCAGCTAATATGAGTGACTGCTCTCCTTTACCTATTCCAGTTTTAGACTTGCTATATTCCCCATCCTTTTACATAAGATTTATTGAGGTACCCTGTTGCAACATTACCCCCACTTCCTGCCAGTATCCAGTGCAGTAAACCCCACTTCCTTGCACTCTCCATAAATCACCTAAGAGAGGTTCAAATCCCATAATAATTCATTCCCAGCAATCTCTCATTGAGACTCCTTATGGTTTCCTATGGTATGCATTTTCCTTTGTTATGAACACTGAAGCCAACTTTGTTTGACTGCAAGTATGTTCCTGGTGACCTTTTGGCTGGGAAACATTGACAAGTGAAGCAACACAAGTGATCAAGGGATGGCCAGAAATTGCATCTCTAGATAGCATAAAATTATCTCTTTCCAAGTAGGTTCCTATTGGCCCTGACTTTGGGTCTTGCCAAAACAATTCTGCTAGAATTTAAATCTCTCCACATAATTCATCTTTTTGCAGAGGGACTCAGGGATTTCCCTTTTCCCCAATTCTGTGAACAAGCATTGCCTAACCCGTCAGTACTGCAGAAGAAGAAAAGTAAACCCTTTGTCCAAATCCACCTTAGAGTAGAGAACCAGGCCACAGAGAGTCCAGGCTCTAAACCTCACCCAGCAGCTCTGGCTGCCCTGAGGATGCAGCTCACATCCCTGGGACATGGATTGCCATTGATCCTTTCCTGAAGTCTGCGGTTCTATTTGGCTATTAAAAAGAGCCTGCCATGTTGATGAATTATTTAAACCTTAGCAGCACCCAATTATGCAAATCCGATTATCTGTTTAAGGGCAGCTTGGCTTGGAGCAGCTTGTAGTTGTGATACTTATTATTATTTTTTGGCTGAAAAACTGGCACAT
Organism: Sapajus apella; assembly: GCF_009761245.1. Classification (NCBI taxonomy): domain Eukaryota; kingdom Metazoa; phylum Chordata; class Mammalia; order Primates; family Cebidae; genus Sapajus; species Sapajus apella. The sequence goes on along the minus strand of NW_022437016.1, from coordinate 5,313,163 downwards.
TCAGTTGAAAGCAGAGTTTAATTTCACCCGAGGACTGCTTAGCACAGAGCTACCTCCTTGATGGGGGTGGAAGGCCCCCTTGATTCACCATTGGAAGGCCTTCCTCCCTATTGTTTCCATACAAGTAACGCCTGAGAAGGACCTTTGAGCTGAGCTGGTTCTTCTTATTGCAAAGGAAGAAACTAAAGCTCAGAGAGAAACAATAGCGTGCCCAGGTGACGTGCAGGTTTTTGGTGGAGTAAGGAATTGAATCCTTGCTCCAAACCTAGCATGATCTCTCCCTATGCCTGACTGCCTCTGTGCTATGAGTGGGTGAAGATAGACAGCAAGCTCAGTTCTTGGCATGTCATAGGCTTTCCACCTGTGTCTGCTATAGTTTGATGGGTGAAAGACAGCTTTGGAGGCAGCACAGAAGAATAGAGAGTCCTTCATCTGGAGAAGTAAACTCTGTCCCTGACCTGCTCTAGGATCTTGCCCAAGGTCTCTCCTTCTCTGATCCAGCTCTCCCAGTGAACAGTATGGGAGCTTGATTTGGACTAAATGATCTCTGTCAACATTTTGAGCTCTAGTCATCTGATAAGTGATTGTTAGTCTAAGCACAATAGCCAGGGTGTGCAGTCCTTCAGGTCCCCACATTTAGAAAAGCCCCATGCGTGTAACACTCTGCTGTTGTCATTTTAAAAATTTTAATTTTTGAACAAGGGGCCCTGCATTTTCATTTTGCACTGGGCTCTACAGATTATGTGGCCGATTTTGACAACACTATTCTTAAGGGGATAAATTTAGCTGAAGAAGTTGAAGGGCAAACTTGCTTTATGCTGCATCTTCCCAGCCAAATAGCAGCCCAAGAAGAAAGCACTGGGCTGACCCCTGTCTTCCCCATGACCCTAGAGGAACTGAGAGCCCTTTGCTATACCTGTTCATTTCATTCTTCAAGTCATTTCCTAATGGGCTCTTCTCTCCTTGGAATTTCCCACTTCAATGGCTCTTTGTGATTGACCTGCTGGCCCCACTTAAGCCTGATAGAAGAGTCTTTTGTGTCCCCCTCAACACCGCAGACCAAGTTCATCCCAGCCCAGCCTCCTTGGCCATTGCATTGAACAGGTCACATGCAACAAGACAGAGGATCAATCACAGCCCCTTCTTGGGGGTCGTATGCAAGGACCAGAGAGTGGCAGCTAGGAGCTGAAGTCAACCCCCACTGATGGCCAACACAAAGAATGGAGACCTCAGTGCTATGTTTGCAAGGAACTGAATTCAGCCAACAACCATTCAACTTTGATTGAATGGCCAAGCCTCAGGGGATAGAAGACCCAGGTCAAACTTTCATTTCAGCCTGTGAGACCTGTGCATAGAATCCAGCTGACCTGTGCTAAGACCTCTAACCAGTGGTAACTGTGAGATGATAGATGTGTATCATTTTAAGCCACTAAGATTGTGCTAATTTGTAGCAGCAACAATGAAGCACAAATCCATTTTTGGTATCAGATAAAGATCAGATGTTTCTAGCTCTGACCCTTGCTGGATTAGTGATCTATCATTTAGTGCAATGGTTTTCTAACTTTTTGGTATTAGAATTCCCTTACAGTCTTAAAAATTACTCTGGCCCCAAAGGGATTTTGTTTATAGGGTTATATTGGTTGAGATTTGTCATATTTATCAATGATGATTTATCAAATTTGTCTGTTTAAACTGAGAATATCCTAAAAGCAACAACAGCAATAACAAAACAGCACTTCCTCCGTCTGTGTTCTAAATGCATCCCTCTGCAAGGTTCTAAACATGTCATTATAATTTGCTGCTTGTTATTGGTAGGTTATTTGCAGTTTCCTGCTCTCCTGTGATTAACTAGATCAATAATGCGGACATAGTCATTCCTTATGTGTGCTTGGGGACCCCACTGACTTTGTGCAGTTCTCTCTTTGTTTTGTTATCTTTCTGGCCTAAGGGGAGATGGAAGTGGTAGCTTGGGTCTTTGATGGGTGGGGACCACAGCCACACCCAGTTGTTTTTTTTTTCCCAACCTGGCCTGCTCTTTCTCACCTCTTCTATAGACATTAGAAAAGCCCTGAAGGTGGAAAGGAAGTATGGATGTTTCTCGATCAACACATCCTCTAGATTTGCTTCCAAACATCCCTGGACTTCAAACTCTTCTTTTCAGCGTCTCTCACTGAGCCATTGCAACAGTTCCTTGGCTGTCTTCTTACCTAGCATCTCTCCTTCCCTCATCCCTCCTCATGTGCTGCAAAAGTCACCCTGGCCATGTTGTTCTCTGGATAAAAAGTTCCAGCAGCTTCTCAGTGCCCTAAAGATAAGAATAACCAACTCCTCAGCTTGGACTCAGTGTCATCCATGGCCCAGGCCTTGCTGTTTATCAGGCCTATCTCTTGTTGCTCTTATTCTTGCCTCTGTCTTCCAGCCCTGCTTTGCTGCTTGAAGGGCTTCTCTCTCATCATGCCTTTCTTTTGTCCCCAGATTCTAGAACATTGTTCTTCCCCAACTGACTCTCCCTTGTCCTTCCAACATCTTCTCTTCTTGGGAACTTTTCCCAGATTAGTAATGTTCCTGCTGCATCTTGTGGCACACTGAACATGCCCCTTACACAGCCTTCATCTTGCTGAATTATAAGTTCTGCTTTCTCTCTCTTCCACAAAGACTGAGGGCTTCTTGGTGGCTTGTGTTAGGTCTTGGGGCTTAACACAGTGCCTGGAGCTGTGTAGGGGCTCCATGAGTGTTTGAATGGCTGAACTGGAGATTTAGGGAAGGAAGGATGGACTTAATAACTTTGGATTAGGAAAATCACTCTTGGTGACTAGGGTGGAGGATGGGATGGAAGGGATAGGACTAGAGGCAGAGAGAATAGTCAAGAAATGTTTCCTGTATGTCTAACAAGACATGAAGGCACTAAATTGTAGCGGAAGCAAGACTGGAATTTATTGTACAAGCAAAATTATGACAGTGAATGAAAAATGCTCATTAAAATGGCACCTGGCTTGCAGGCCCTGATGCATCCTCTTTAAATTCTCTGCTGACTGTCTGTGAAGCATGAGACAAAAACTCGCAAAATCATCCAGAACTACAAACCTGCTAAATACATGGTCAGAGAGAGATTTCCGTGAACTCTAAAGCAGATGGAGTTGGACTGAGAGGAACCTGTTTTACCTTTGTCTTATGAAACTGAGACTGCCCGAAGAAAAGGGAGAAGGTACTTTGAACTGCTTTCCTTGACTCTGATAATCTGGAACGATATCATCAGAAAACAGGGCAGCCGTCCTGCTGTGAGGCAACCAGAGCATTGCTCCTTTCCCTTCCCTTCTCTATTACTACTTGCTTTTCTCCTCCTCCCATTCCCTCCCAGCCTGCTATCTATATTCACTCAGAGACAGTAACTCTTAAAATCCACAAGAACAGAGAGAGAGAGAGAGAGAGAGAGAGAGAGTGAGTGTGTATGTGCGTGCATGTGCACATTAATAGTACCATATTACACTGTGATGTTCAAGCCCCACAAATGAGATGCTGTAGGCAGAAGACCAAACACAGGATGAAAACAATGCCACTGCATGCTGGGAATTGTAGTTTTTCCATGTATCTTACCTGTTTAGAGAGTTGGAGAAGTAGTCATCAGTGTAGGAGAAGAGGTCCTCTTCATCAAGCTGAGTTATCTGGTAGAAACTGAGCTGTTAGCTGTATACTTAAGTCTATCCTCCTTAAGAAGATCTGAAGACTTAGCCATCACCCATGAGAACAGAGAGTGAGGTAGTATATTCTTACATTCTGTATTTTTATGGAGTTTGGATAGACTCTGACTTTCTTGAAGATAAAAAATAGGAAAAAAGCAAATAAAAGGTCTATGAAAAAGTATTATAGATCAAGAGAAAAGACCTATGATGAAGGTGCATCTCTTTAGAGTTCATAAAAAAACTCAGGAAACTATTTTGTATCCTTGGAAAACATTAAGAAGACATGATCTGTTTGAAAAAGAAACATAAAGCCAAAGGGAAACAAGTTGATCTGAGAACGCTATTGGATGAGATAGGAAGAATTCAAATTACTCTTTAGTCAAGATTGAATCAAAACAAACTATATTGTAGGCTGTGTAGAAGACTGTAACAGAATACAACTTATCAACACTGATGGAAGTTGAGTTGCTAGAGATATACCCAAAGAAATATTTATAGCCTTTAACAATTTTATCAGGCAAGAAAGAGAAAAAAATATGCAAATAGGCATTCAACTTAAGAAGTGAGAGAAAGAACCACAAAGTTAGCCTGAGGTAAGTAGAAAGAAGAATAAAATCCATTTTAAGACTGGAAATCAATAAATTACGAAAAAGTAGTAAATAAATTAGAGATTCACTTTAAAGAAGAATACAGAACAATCTTTGAATATCTTAACAATTAAAAGGGATAAAACATAAGCATTCAGTGTTGGATAAGACAAAGGTAATCTAAGCATAAAGTGGAAATTAAAGTAAAATATGTAAAACTTTCAGTTAATAGATTTGAAAATCTACATAAGCTGAATTATTTTTTAGCAAACAAAGATAATCTAAGTGGACATAATACAATATATCAATATATATGAGAGAGATTGGTGGAAATTTCAAGGAACTAACTTCAAAAATGGTGAAATCTTATGTGGTTTAGTAGACAAATTCTTCTAAACTTCATAAAATAAATAACTCATTTTCTATATAAAATTGTTCAAGGTACAGAAAATATGTAAAGTAAAACTATATATTAGAAGATAATGTAGGAATTTATACAGAATATTGGGAGAAAAAGTTGTGATTCAAGATTTTTATACTCAGCCAATTGTATCATCAAAAGACCTTCTTGGCTATGTAGACTCTATGCCATAATAAGGGCGACATTTTATGTTAGTGGGAAAGAATGAATCAGTCAGTAACTAGTGATGGGATGATTGACTATTTGTTGGATAAATGGATTTAGATCACTATCTTATATAAATTGCTCAATTCTAGGTGGGCTAAAGATAATTTTTTAAAAAAGAAGATGTATTAAGATGAAAACAAGTAATACATAGTTACACAATTGCAAAATGATACATAAGTATTAAAACATCATAAAGGAAAATATCAATAGATTTAATGAAATAAAAATAAAATATCATGCTTTAAAAACCCCATAAAAATATTAGTCCAGTGTGGTGTGTTCCTGTAACCTCAGCTACTTAGGAAGCTGAAGTAGAAGGATCACTTGAGCCCAGGAAATTGAGACCAGCCTGGGCAACATAGGGAGAGATTATCTAAAAACAAAAAAAACCAAACCAAAAAACAAACAAAAGCAAAAAACAAAAACAAACAAAGAAAAAGTTTTTAAAATTAAATAATATAATCCAAGGGAATATTTACAGCATATATGGCAAACAAATGTTTAAAATTTAGGTATACAAGGAAAACAAAGATATTCCAATAAGAAAATAAGCAAAGAATATGAGTATGTAATTCCTAAAAGATGAAATATAAAGTCTAATGCTTGACAAACAAGAGAACATTATCAATCTTACTTGTGATCAAATAAATAAAAATTAAAGCAACACTGATGTGCCATTGTCCATTCAACTGGCAGAAGTAAAAGAAAATTACCATCCTGAATGTGAAGTAAGCAAGTGGAGAAAATGGGCATTTTTATGCACGATTGGTGGTGTGTAAAATATGTACAATATGGTGAAAGGAAGGGCTCCAGTTTCATAAGTGGGAGCTAAACACTGAGCACACATAGACACAAAGAAGGAAACAATAAACACTGGGGCCTCTCGAAGGTGAGCATGGGAGAAGGGGGTGGATAAACTACCTGTCAGGTACTGTGTTTATTACCTGAGTGACAAAGTAATTTTTATACCAAACCCCTGTAATACACCATTTACCCATATAGCAAACCTGCACATGTACCCCCTGAACCTAAAATAAAAGTTGGAAGGAAGATAATATGTATAATATGTATGGAAGGTAAATGTGACACAAGTTTAAAATATGTGCATATCTTTGACCCAGCAGTTCTATTTCTAGAAATGGATGCTGAAGAAATAACCATGTACATACACAAAGGTTTATGTGTAAGAACATACATTATGGCATTATTTAGAATAATGAGTACCCAAATCAGGAGATTGGTTAAATTGTGTACTCCTATGGTGTATTAGTGCATTCTCATGCTGGTGATAAAGATATACCTGAGACTGGGAAGAAAAAGAGGTTTAATTGGACTTACAGTTCCACATGGTTGAGGAGGCCTCAGAATCACGGTGGGAGGCAAAAGACGCTTCTTACATGGCAGCAGCAAGAGAAAAATGCAGAGAAAGCAAAAGCAGAAACCCCTGATGAAACCATCAGATCTCATGAGACTTATTCACTACCATGAGAACAGTATGGGGGAATCCGCCCCCATGATTCATATTATCTCCCTGTGAGTCTCTCCCACAACATGTGGGAATTATGGGAGTACAATTCAAGATGAGATTTGGGTAGGGACACAGCCAAACCATATCGCATGATGGAGAATAGTATACAGCCATTTAAAAAGATATGGAAGAAGAAATTCAGTGGCGTGTGAAATGCCCATGTTGAGTGATTGAGTAAAAAACAGTGGAGGTCAGAAAAACTGAGGGATGTGATCTCATATGTGCAAATGTGGGTGGCATGAAAATAGCATGCCAGCATGTACGCATGGGGGAAGAGCACTCAAGGGACGTGTACTAACTAAAATACTGATGTGGTGTTTCTTCCTTGAACTTTTCTGTATTTGTTTCAAATTTTTCACGATGCACTTGTTTGACTTTGTAACCTGAAAAAGGTACTTAGCACATCAACCACAATATTTCCATCTTAATGTATTACTCATTTTCATCTTTTTCTTTACATCTCTGTTCATGTATAAAAATGTAACCCCGGCTGGGCATGGTGGATTACACCTGTAATCCCAGCACTTTGGGAGGCCAAGGTGGGCAGATCACTTGAAGCCAGGAGTTTGAGGCCAGCCTGACCAACATGGTGAAACCCCATTTCTACAAAAATACAAAAATTAGCTCGGCATGGTGGCTCACACCTGTAGTCCCAGCTACTCAGGAACCTGAGGTGGGAGAATTGCTTGAACCCGGGAGGTGGAGGTTGCAGTGAGCTGAGATTGCACCACCCTGGATGACAGAGCAAAACTCTGTCTCCAAAAAAAAAAAAAAAAGAAGAAGAAGAAGAAAGAAAAATGTAACTTAGTTGAGGCACTGATTCTCTGACTCTATGCTGCAAAAGTGTATAGGTTTCTTCTCACAATTTTTGAGCATTTCTGAGGTCCACCACTCCTGTGCTTTTCCCTGGTTCATGATCCTGTATCTGTTCATATTACTTTTATTTTTCTTTGCATTGGTCTGAAAACAAAGTCCAGCCACTTTCCTTCATGCCCTAGCAGGCTCCTCAATACCAATTGTGCATAAGTTAATAACCTGACTGAAGTGTGGGGTCTCATAGATGGTTCCAGGCATCCTACAGCACGGGATCTTCTGCCTTTTTTCCTGCTCCATCAGCTTTTCCTTCCCTTTCAATTTCTCCTCCATGACCATCCTTTTCTGGAGTCACAAGAAAAAGTCTCTGCCTTCTGTCACTTGGATTAGTTTCCACATTTAGTGCTCTTCTTCCCCAAGAACTTACCCAAACAAATACCATTCTTTTACCAAAAGGAATTTGGGGAGTGGGAGGTAAGGGGAGGGGAGGTAAGGTAAAAATTCCTCCACTGGGGTTAGATTGACACATATTCTATGAAGGCACATGCATATGCACTGTTATTCATTGCCTCTTCCCTTACATCAGGACACTTTTCATATTGCTGTCGGGTTTTCAAAATTATCTTTTTTTATTGGAAGAATAGGTGATCTACTATTAAGTAAATAATAACTTAATGGCGATCTACTTACTAAGACCACTTTTCTCTAAAAATAGCTACATTTCCTTCATTCATTCTGGCCTCTGCATTCTCTCCACATTGAATTAGATGGAATCACTGAGGTTTTCTTTAGAAAGGAAGGCTGGCATTGATTGAGGACCTATTACATGCTAAGCAGTATGCTAAGGGCTGTATCTAGATTAACTCATAGGTGTGTCAAATCCTTTCTGGAACAAGGTGGGTGTATAAATACATTCTAAAAATACATGATCTCATTCAATCCTCACAGCCACCTGGGCAGCATCCCAGTCACAGGTAAGGAAAGTAAAGCTGACAGGAGAAGGCATCGCTGGAGATTTCATGTTGGGTAATTGAAGATTTAGAATAAAATCTCAGGCTAGCCAGCTAGACCATCCTGAATGAATGCATACTGTAGGCACCAGGCAGTCTTTCTGCTTCTCTCCTGCTCATTCTCCATCTGAGCTCACCTGTGTGCATCTGTCTTGGGGGTTATAGAAGGTGGGAGTAAATTTGCCATTTCTATATCCAAGTCTTTCTAATTTCATTCTCTCTTTCATCTTGTTTTTGGTATCATACAGACTCTCATCTGGAAGGGGCTGAGTGGAACCCTGGAGCTGTCATTATCTTTGCTGACCTGGACTAAATCCAGGCTCCCTTGAGCTGGTAACACCTTTGACATTCTCAAGCCCTGGAAATGACTTGACGCCTTTCCTTCACCAGTGGACAGAGGTAAGAATCAGAACCCGTGCAGAGGCAAGAATCAGAACCAGTGCGTCTTGGCTAGAAAAGGTCTGATACATGCCATAGGAGACCACTTTCCTCTTTCCAGTTTGAGAGCAGGGGTATGACTCATTTCCAGGCTCCCTGATAGGAAGAAAAATAGCCTGGAAGCTGAGCAAAACCTGTGTGGTGTCTCCTGGGCATGGCTAGCGCTCAGCTCTGCCCCTAGGAATGCCAGCACCAGTTCTGGGGCATCAGTAGCACTGAGAAACCCAAACCCTGCCTGTCTCATTCTCTTTGAGTCATTGGCTCTGTTCCCTCAGAGGCCTGATGTTCAGCCATGTGGACACACCCTGTTTTCGAAAGGCAGTGTGGTGAAGTTGAAAGAGAACCCACATGAGGTCAGGAGACCTGGCTTCCAGGTCCCTTTGATATGCTGCACTCTCTTCTCTCTGGGGCCGTTTCTTCACCTATAGGTAGCAGTACAGGTTTTCATCCTCTCTATATATTTTCTACCTCTGTACTCCTTGTAGTGAAGTGAAAAGAAAATATCCTGTGATGAGGTCACTCAAGGTCAGGTAGGAGAAAGTATAGTTTAGCATTATTAGGTACTGGACACCTTCTAGCAAGAGCTTAATTTTCATGGTGCAAATAGCCTGATTTTGTTTTACATGTGTCTCTCCAAAGGCTCTTGCCCCTTGTGCTGTGTTAAGTAGTGTCCGTCAAAATTCATATCTACCTGGAACTTCAGAATGTGATTTTATTTAGAAAGAAAGTATTTGCAGATGTAATTAGGTGTCGTATAAACTTAAGGTTATACTAGATGAGGGTGAACACTAAATACAATGACTGGTGTCCTTAAAAGTAAAGGAGAGGGGACAGACACACACACACACACACACACACACTCTCTCTCTCTCTCTCTCTCTCTCTCTCTCTGTCTCACTCATAGAAGGAAGATGCTATGTGAAGACCGAGGCAGAGATGGAATTGATGTAGCTATAAGCCAAGAAACACCAAGGATTGCCAGGAGCCACCAGAAGCTAGGGAGAGGAAAGGGAGGACACTTCCCTAGAACCTTCAGAGGGTGCATAGCCCTGCTGACATCTTGATTTCTGACTTCTAGCCTTCTGAACTGTGAGAGAATAAATTTCTATTGCTTTAAGTCACCTAGTTTGTGGTAATCTGTTATGGCAGTCTTAGAAAACAAATATACCCTTTCTCTTCTGCCCTCATGATCCAAATACCATTTCTTGTAAAAGAACCAGATGTGGTTAAAAAATATGTGACACTTTGTAGACACAATGATGAAGCAGGAATTATTTGGGGTTGGAAGAGGGCATTGAGGAAAGAAGTTTAAAAGGACCAAGGAGAAACAGATGATGCAAGAATTGAGTATGTGCAAAGTGAGGGAGGTGACCACATGGAGTTCTCAGAGCTTGTAGGACCATGGCCTCATACCCAAGAACAGAGTTGGGGGCATGGTTTGAAGATGTTATGGAAGTACATACAGACTCCTGGAATCCTGTAAGTTCTCTATGAGTTGTTCAACTGATTAAGCCTGAAGGATAAGACCACATTCAATAGTTCCCAGATTTCTCTCTCTCTCTCTGTCTATCTCCATATTAGCAAACAATAAAACAACTTTGTTGCAAAAAATATCACCCATTCCTTTCCGCATTGGGGGTTTTGTGCTGAGGCTACAGGTGAAATGAGCTGGAGGATGTTAAACACAGTTTGGAGGATGAAACCTACTTCCTCCATCACGCTGTCACTGGAGAATCCACATTGGTGGCTAGTATGATTTGGCTCTGTGTCCTCACCGAAATCTCTTGTGAAATTGTAATCCCTATGTGTTGAGGGAGGGGACTGGTGGGAGGTAACTGAATCATGAGGGCAGATGTCCCCCTTGCTGTTCTCATGACAGTGAGTGAATTCTCATGAGATCTGGCTGTTTGAAAGTGTGTGGCACTTCCCCTTTTGCCTGCTCTCTCTCTCTCTCTCTCTCTCTCTCTCTCTCTCTCCCGCCCTGCCATGGTAAGACATGCTTGCTTCCCCTTTGCCTTCCGTCATGATTGTAAGTTTCCTGAGGCTTCCTAGTCTTGCTTCCTGTGAAGTCTATGAAACTGTGAGTCAATTAAACCTCTTTTCTTCATAAATTACCCAGTCTCGGGTAGGTCTTTATAGCAGTGTGAAAACAGATGAATATAGTGCCTCTGTACACAAAAACCAAGGATGGCTGCCTTTACAATGTGAGTTGGAATTGACTGGAAGCTACTGTCTGTAATCCAGGTGTGGACTTGGAGTTAGGAGATGTAGGTTTTAGGTATAATCCTCATGTTTAGTAGCTTGCAGCCTCTCTGAGCTTGGACTTGCCTATCTGTAATATGGGCAGGTGGACATTAAGTTTTATGACAGAGTGGCTGCACTTATTGGCTTTTCCTATAGCTGAGTTGAGTCCAGCAGCTTTTTGAGTACAGGGTTTGCTAAACAAATGGGTATCTTTGATTCTGTCTGAAAAGGTTCAATCCATATATGAGGAAGACTGGTTTCATGTCTTATTTGTTTCATCTGTTTGAGAGTGCCAGTACCCAGCACCCGGCACCCTGGTGGGTGGGAGACATCTTGGCCGTGGTGAAGTGAGAAGTTGCTAATTAAGCACTTCCAAGGTGCCCAGGGACCTGGGTAATGAGCACTGCTGCTTCCTGGTCCCTGTCTTCCCTCATGTGGATTCCACTATACGTTGCCTGACTGGTGTTTCTACTTCGACCTGTGTCTCCCCCAACAATTCATTTTTCTCTCGACATGTGGAGTACTTAGTTTACAGCTTAAGTCAGATCACTGCCTGTTAAAACTCGTCACTGCCTTTCTGTTATACTTGGAATAAATTCCAAATGCCCTCTCAGGTCCACCCCCAACCCACTTCATGTGACTTTCTCTACGCATCATGGAGCTGCAGATTCCCTCTGCTGCCTTGCCCTTTAGGCTCCAGAACACACCGCGGTCTTTCTTGCCTCAAACCTCACCATGATTGTCCCACTCACTTCTGTGTCCTCTCGGCACCTGGCACAATGCACCCCACAGGCACACCATAAGTCATGGCAGCCAATGTTTACTGGGTGCTTAGCATGGGCCAGGTGCTCCTTCAAGCTCGTAACATGTATTAACTCATTTAATACCCACCCCAGTGCAACCTTTGAGATGACGTCATTCTTATTTCCATTTTACAAAGGAGGTTAAGTAAACACAAGGAAACACAGCTAGGAAGTAACAGAGCCAAGATTCAAACCCAGGCCATCTGGCTTCACGGGCAGCACTCCTAACTGCTGTATTCTCCTGCCTCTCTGTAAGTAAGTGTTGAATGAATATGTGCAGTGCCCGGGATGCCTGTTTAGCCCAGTGGATGTTAAGGCTTGGCTCAGTGCTGAGATGCTTCAAGTGATGGAGTCTGGAAAACTGCAGCTTCTTTTGCCATCTTGCCTAATGTGCAGTGACAGCCACAGCCTGTAGCAGCTTTGTCTCTATCCCTCGAGTGGCCTTCAAGGTGGTCAGTGGAGGCAGCTGGCTTTGGGATAAAACCAGCCTGGGTTGCAAACTGGGCAAGTGTCTCTGTTTCTGTGAAATGATTTGGGCATGCCAGACAAGCTCTCAGAATCTTGGTATATTAACAAGTAAAATACGGATAATGCTTTCCACCTTGCAAGTTGTCATTGATGATACTGATTTGCAAGATGTTCACAGAGGGGTGATGCTTTTCTCTGAGGGTTTTGCCGTGAGCTCCAAGGTTGGCACTGACCTCTCCTGTGTCCTGCTGGGTGTAATTCCTCATGGAAGACTCCAGCACAGCTGCTTAGCCAATCTAGGGTCTATGTGGTATGTAGGGGCCTAATCAGCACTACTGTGTGTTATGTTCTGAATTTCTTTTCTTTTTTTTTTTCCCATTTATTTATTTTATTGCATTTTAGGTTTTGGGGTACATGTGAAGAACATGCAAAATTGTTGCATAGGAACACACGTGGCAGTGTGATTTGCTGCCTTCCTCCCCATCACCTACATCTGGCATTTCTCCCCTTGCTATCGCTCCCCCGCGTCCCACCCCCCACCGTCCCTCCCCTATTTCCCCCCAACTGACCCCAGTGTGTAGTGCTCCCCTCCCTGTGTCCATGTGTTCTCATTGTTCAACACCCGCCTGTGAGTGAGAACATGCGGTGTTTGATCTTCTGCTCTTCTGTCAGTTTGCTGAGAATGATGGTTTCCAGGTTCATCCATGTCCCTACAAAGGACCCAAACTCATCGTTTTTGATGGCTGCATAATATTCCATGGTGTATATGTGCCACATTTTCCCTATCCAGTCTATTGTCGATGGGCATTTGGGTTGGTTCCAGGTCTTTGCTATTGTAAACAGTGCTGCAATGAACATTCGTGTGCACGTGTCCTTATAGTAGAACGATTTGTAATCCTTTGGATATATACCCATTCAGTAGGACAAAAGTCCCAGCTATAAAACCCACATGCCTCTGTCCTCACTGTTCTTCACTGTCTCCTCTATTCAGGACCCCACTCTGCTTGGATAGTACCTCTGCCAAGGGAGAGGAAATCATTGTGCTATTACTTAAGCTTGTGGAGACAGGAGTAAAAGTAGATAGGAGTGCTTTCTCAGCCTGACCTCTTTGGGGCACTCAGAGACCCAGAAGATGTTGGAAACAGAATTGGATGTACGTCCATTCTTTCCCCAGCCCTGGCAACCATTCTTCAGACTGGACCCAGAGCCATCTGCCTAAAGCACAATTCTGGGAATGATCTCCGCTGCCCTAGTCCTTCCATGACTCCTTATTACCTTGGGTTCAAAGCCAAAGCTCCTTGCCCTGTTTCCCACTGTGCTCTCTGGGGGCTAACCTTCCTCCTTGTATTAGTCAAGGTTCTCTAGAGGGACAGGACTCACAGGATAGATGCAGTTTATTAAGGAGGAGTTTATTAAGGAGTGTTGACTCACATGATCACTAGGTGAAGTCCCACAGTAGGCCACCTGAGAGCCGAGAAGCAAGGAAGCCAGACTGAGTCCCAAAACCTCAAAAGTAGGGAAGCCAACAGTGCAGCCTTCAGTTTGTGGTCAAAGGCCTGAGAGTCCCTGGAAAACCACTGGTGTAGGTCCAAGGGATGAAAAGGTGAAGAACTTGGAGTCTGATATTCGAGGGCAGGAAGCATCCAGCACGGCAGAAAGATGGAGGCAAAGAAGACTCAGTAAGCCTAGTCTTTCTATGTTCCTCTGCCTGCTTTTTTCTCCCAGCTGCACTGGCAGATGATTAGATGGTGCCCATCTAGATTGAGGGTGGGTCTGTGTCTCCCAGTTCACTGCCTTGAATGTTAATATCCTTTGGCAACACCCTCATAGACACACCCAGGAACAATACTTTGCGTCCTTCAATCTAATCAAGTTGATACTTAATATTATCTATCACACTCCTGAACTTCCCCCAGCTGCTTGCACCTGCTTTAATCAACTTGAACTCTTTGCAGTCCCTCTAAGCACCAAGCTCTCTATTCTCTGCCTGGAATAGTCTCTGCTCATTTCTTTCCCAGCAAAGTCCTCCTCATCATACAAGACTCACTTCCCCTTTCTCAGGACATCTCCTTGTCTCCTCTTTTCCCTTCCTTTTACTGGATCCTGTACATACTTCTTTTTCTAATTTCAACTTATATTTTAAAGACAGGGGCTACATGTGCAGCTTTGTCACATGGGAATACCACGTGTTGCTGAGGATGTCCTGCACATGCTCATATGCTGCCCTTGTGACTCAGAATGGCAAGTGCTTTCTTTGCACCCCTGTCTTTCCCATAAGTGGGAGGTTCATAGAGGACAGAGATGATACTTTTTCCTTTCTGGAGCCTCACAATGTATTGTTTTTATTATTTATGTTTTTTTTTTGAGACACAGCCTCGCTCTGTCACCCAGGCTAGGGTGCAGTGGCGCAATCTTGGCACACTGCCACCTCTGTCTCCTGGGTTCAAGTGATTCTCATACCTCAGCCTCCCAAGTAGCTGGGATTACAGATACACACCACCACACCCAACTAATTTTTGCATTTTTAGTAGAGATGGGGTTTTACTCTGTTAACCAGGCTAGGCTGGTCTTGAACTCCTGGGCTTAAGTGATCTGTCTGCCTCTGCCTCCCAAAGCGCTGGGATTACAGGCATAAGGCACGCACCTGGCCAGCCTCACAGTTTAGTATAGATCTCTGTACCTAAGTGTTTCTCAAATGTTTGTTGAATGGATGAATAAATCATGTAATCTCAGAATTTGAGATGCTGAAAAGATCAGCTGAGTCAATCCTCTCATTATTTACTAATAATGAAGAGTCTTAACTGGTTGGGATGTAAACACAAAGTCCTTAATTTCTTTCCCTCTCATAGCTGCTCCAGTTATGTGCCTGCTGCACTCCCTTTCTTGCTGAGTGGAGGGTTCTCTTAACAATAGCTCAGGCTCATTCTGGGACTGTCAGTTACTTTGGGTTATGAAAAGAGTCTTATTTTGGTTTTTAAGAGTCAAGTCTGTTTATTTATAAAGCTCCAATCTCATATTAGATTCAAAGATCCCTTTACCAGCCCGCTAGGTCTAGGGTTGATGTCAGTGGCTGAGTGGGGTTTGGGAGAAGAGGTCCTTTCTCTCATGCAAACCTGTATGCTCTTCCCTGGATGGACCTCTCTGGCAGTGGGGGTGGGAGGAGAAAAGTGGGAAGAGCATGTTTCCTCACTTGGTTGCCCACAAAAATCAAGTTTCTTCACTTTAGTTGGTTATCAGTGATCTGGTTTGTGGGTTGTAAGCTCAGAGTGGACTTGGGTAAGCCGAGTAGTACCCAAGGTACCAGTGTTGAGTGACTCAGTCCCAATCATATCCTCTAGGCTTTGGAAGCTCACTGTGTGGCAAGGCTAAATCCTGCAGCT
This sequence comes from Sapajus apella, assembly GCF_009761245.1. Classification (NCBI taxonomy): domain Eukaryota; kingdom Metazoa; phylum Chordata; class Mammalia; order Primates; family Cebidae; genus Sapajus; species Sapajus apella. The sequence goes on along the minus strand of NW_022437016.1, from coordinate 5,297,584 downwards.
GACCCTCTTCAGGCAGCTTAGTCCCAGAGTGCCCAGATGGGAGCTCCTCTTAGTGCCTCCTCACGGTGGTCCCAGATCCTAATCTCTTTCTGTTCCAGGACCCCAGCATTACATACTCATGATCACCCACCTCTGCACAGCCAGCTGGTAAGTCTTGGTGGCAGGATTAAACTCCTGATATCAAGTTCTGATCATTAAATCACCCTCTTTTCTAAGATAATGAGTCAAACTCAAGGAGTAACCACAGTTAATAAATATATAGAAGTATGTGCAAAGGAAAACAAATGAAAATAACAACAAAAAGAGAATTCCAGTTTTCACAGAAGATTAAGGTGGTTCCTAATAAGCAGTCCTGTTGAGTGTGTGGAAATGGGCAGTCACATACACTGTGTGCAGAAGCTCGTATTGACATCACTTTGGCAATTTGGAATATCTATTTTGAGAGTTGTCAGAATCAAAATAGAGTCACTTGTGTCAAACCCTGACAAATGGATCTGGGGAAGGCTGTGAAGGGAGGGTTCTCCCTCACGTGTTTGCCTGATAACAAGAACTATCACAAATGATTCAGCAAAAACCACAGACTTGCACAAAGGACATCCTAACCTTATAAAAAAAATTACTTCTATGAGTACGTCTGCCCAGCAACTGCCTGTCCAGCCTTGGACCGATGCCACTCTCGTTTTTGATATTTGTAACCAAGGATAATTGTCTCAAAACAACTTTCACAGCTTTCCTCCTTAAAGGGTCTCCTTTGAAAAACCTTGTTTTCCTTGACCTCCCTGAATACACCCACACATATTCCCATAGGAATGCCCATTCCCAAATAGATGTCACTTTCTTTTAGAGTCTCCCTCTCTGCCTGTTATTTAGGTTTGACGCTATCAAAATAACAAATGCAAATGCGGTTAGCCTCTGTAATTCTACTTTTAAGAATTTATCTTACAGACATTGTTGCCCCATGCCAGTTGGACCAGAATGTTTGCTGATGTTTATAATCATAAAATACTAGAAGTGATCCAAATTTCCATCAACCAGGAAATGGTTACATATGATATAATGTACCATAGAATATCATAAGCCCTGTTAGTTTTCTTTACCCAGCACTTGCCATATACATTTGTTGTATGTTCCCCATGCCTATACCTTCCAGACTGTGAGCTCAATGAAGACAAGACCCATGAGGCATTGTGTGTTTGCATAAGAACCGTGGCTCTGGAGTCAGACTACCTGGGTTCAAATCCCAGGCCCACCAGGACCTAAACAGGGTGATTTTGTGCAAGTTGCTAAACTTCTTTACATCTCTATTGCCTATTCTGAAAATAAAGTTGTTAATGGTACCTATGCCATAGACCATTCTAATAATAAGAGAAGGTCTGTGTAGAAGTCTCTCAATATTCCTGGCACGTGATATGCCTTCAGTACACATCAGAATAAAGGTGATGAAAGTGGCACCTCATGTAACTCCTGCCAAAGTGCAGTGCTCAACAAATATTTGGGGAATGACTGAATGCAGTGTATGCATTGGCATAGAAGGGTGTCTAAGATATACTGTCAGAGGAAATAAGGCAAGCTACAGAACAGTTTATCTAGCCTAATCCCATTTATATAAAATATATTAAAAATTCTGATGGGGGTAAGGCATAAATAACAGAGAGTGTTTATCTCTGAAAAAGGGGCTTGGGAGGCAGATGGGAAGAGGGGACATGTTCACTTTTCACTTCATTCACTCCTGATAGTATAACAACAATAGTGTATTACTTTTAAAATTAAAAATATATCAGGTTCAGGGGGAAACAGGATTAATTCTTCACAGGAATAATTATTTCGATCATTTCAGGATTTTATTTTTTTACTTCAGTATTCAGTGAGATTAAAAATAAACACGATACCAGGCATTGTGACTCATGCCTATAATCCCCTCACTTGGGGAGGCCAAGACAGGAGGGTCACTTAAGGCCAAGAGTTCAAGACCAGCCTGGGCAACATAGTGAGACCCTATTTCTGAAAAAAAAAATACAATAGACAGAGTGGCATGCGCCTGTAGTCCTAGCTACTTAGGAGGCTGAGGTGGGAGGATCTTTGAGCCCAAGAGTCCCAGGTATAGTGAGCTATGACCATGCCACTGCACTCCAGCCTGGGTGACAGAGCAAGACTGTTTCAAACAAAAGGACATGAGCATAACAGAAAGGATATGGTAAGTGAGTGGGAAAGGCATGGTGTTCCATGTGATCCTTGGAAATGGCTCTAACCAACATGCTGCAGCATCAGAGAGTGTCTGATAATGAATTAGTGCTGCCTATTTCATGGCAGAAGCTATACATGAACAAAAGAGGGACAGTGCAGTGGCCTTGTCTAGTAGGAACTACTACGGCAACACAGAAAGGGGCTGTGCTTCAGAGCCACCAAACCTGTGCTCAAGTAGACTCATTCCCCCTTTGAACTAAGGCCCAGTCTCCTCATCTGTGAAATGGAAATACGAAGTATGAATATGCTATCGGGTTGTTGAGGATGAAATGGGATGATATATATTACTCAGCATGTTGCTCAGGAGTCAGCATTCTATGGGAGGCAAATTTTGATAATAATGACAAAAACTGCTGTAATCCCAGCACTTTGGGAGGCCGAGGCGGGTGGATCACGACGAGGTCAAGAGATCGAGACCATCCTGGTCAACACGGTGAAACCCCGTCTCTACTAAAAATACAAAACATTAGCTGGGCATGGTGATGCGTGCCTGTAATCCCAGCTACTCAGGAGGCTGAGGCAGGAGAATTGCCTGAACCCAGGAGGCGGAGGTTGCGGTGAGCCGAGATCGCGCCATTGCACTCCAGCCTGGGTAACAAGAGCGAAACTCTGTCTCAAAAAAAAAAACAAAAAAAAAAAAAACAAAAAACTGCCTGACCTTAGGCAAACAAGCATGTAACAGCTTCCGAGCTTCAATTTTCTCTTCTACAAATTAGGATAACAATACCTATTTAACAGGTAGATATGCAAACATATAAATGTTGTACAGTAAGATACATATATACATTTATGAAATATTTGAGGCGTTTAACATACAGTGTCCAAACATTAATACATTTGCCATCCTCTTTGTCTGCAGAGTCCTTATTGAACTCTCATGTTGTTATCATCTTCTCAATAAGGTCAAACCTGCCTCCAATTGTTCCAGGTAAACCGTAAGAATGTGACAGGAACTGAAAGCAGAGGCCAGAAGTTCAAATATGAGTTTTGAGTTAATTGGCCGGGAGATGCTCTTTAATAGCAGGGAAGCTCCAGGGAAATGATAGCTGATGTCTGTTTTTGATCAACTTCTATATTGGTAATTCAATTCCATCTAACATAGTGGATTTGCAGAACTGGTGTCTAAGTCAGGTTCTAGGCAGGAAAGAGAAGTCCCTTTGATGAATTCTGGATGGTTCAGCTAAAGAGTATTTAACTAAAGGACTACTTACAATGCGGTGAGCAGGGATAAGGGAGCAAACAAGGGAGGTGGAGGCATGAGAGTAAAGCATTAGTGGGACGTTGTTTTACCATCTCTAGGGCTGAAGGAACAAGGAGAGGACAGAGGGTTCTTGTGGGGGCTCAATGAGAGGTAATCATGGAGACTGGGTCTCTGGGTGGGAGCTAGGATTGTGAGAGGTGAGGCCATTGCCAATGAAATGGTGCTGGGCAGGAATGCAGCATGTGCAGCAGAAATGCTCATGCCCCTCTGCATTCCCACTTGCTGATCTCCCACTGGGCCTCCCATTGGCCAGAAGAGGAAGGCTGGTGATGTCATCATCTGGTGTGAGCTTCCTGGGCTATAAAGGAACACAGAGAAGGACTGAAAATGGATCTGGAGGAAGGGACAGAGGCAGAGGGAGAATCACCTGGACATTGGGCTTCCTGTCTCCATGTTCTTCCCCCTCCCTCCTCTCTAAATCCTCCTTGGCTGCTGGCCAGTCTTCCCTTTTCCCTTCCTTCCTCTCTTTCTCTTTCCTTGCCTTTTTGACTTCTCACGTTCCTTCTTTCATTCACTAAATACTTAACTGCAGTTCCAGCACCTTCTGGTGCTTCAGTGAGCTCCTCTGTAAAATGGGAAGAAATTCTCCCCCCTTGTAGAATTGCATGAATTAGTTGAGAAAATGATGAAAGTGCTTTGTAAACTCTATCGCGCTATACAAATGTAACAAATTTTTATTAATATTTTATCCTAGAAGTATTAATGTGACCGGGGTGGGTAATTAGGACAATTTTGCATAAACTTCCTGCTTTGAAATTGCCACTAGAGATTCAGCAGGATTAAAGGGACAGCTCTCTGCTCCAATTTAGCACTGATGTTAAGGTGATGATAAAGTTCTTTCTTCATCTGTGTCTTTTTTTTTTTAATTGCTGCTGAAGGGTGAAGAAATATTTTTTTTCCCTGTTGCTTGGAAGCCACAATAATATTTCATCAGTACTGCTTACCCTAAAAAATAGATTTCCTTTTCATCCTCAGCTGGTGATTTGGTTTGCATTAATGCCTTTCATAACTCATACATTTTGCTATTAAAAATTAATGCTTGGCACTGACATAAACAAATGAAATTTGTATTATTAATGTTTTACATAGGTAAAGCTCTGTAATAACAGAGTCATCATAGCAGACTGTTTTAATTAAGAGACTCACTGGTTCTTTGACAACATCTGGGAGACTGGTTTTGGAAGAACCAGGGATGCAAAAATAAAATGACAGGTAGAGAGAGGATGTCTCTGAATCCTGAGAGATCAGTAGTTTGAAGCTCTTGGTATTGAGAATCATATCACTTGTAGATATTGTTAGCAGAATGCTTAGCATGAGACTTGGATTATAGTAGATGCTCAATTAATAGCAGCACTTATTATGAAGAAGAAAGATACATAGAAGGAATATTTATTCCTTGAATAATATTGCCCATTCATTTGTTAATTCAGTTATTTAGTAAGCACTAATAATGTACCAAGAATGGTTTCAGATATTGGGGATAAGTCAGTAAAACAAAGATTGCTGCTCTCATGAAGCCACCATTATAATGAAAAGGGACAGATGACATATAAAATGTCAGATGGCAAGCTGCTTTATTTTACAGAGAAAAATATAGCAGCTTCAGAGGCTCTAGAGGGCTTGCCAGCTAAAGCCCCAAGAGAAGGTGATGTCTAAGCAAAGGATTGGAGGAGATAAGGGAGTGAGCAAGGAGCCATCTGAAAGAAGTTTGCCCAGGAGGAGAGAGAGCAAGTGCAAAGACCCTGGGGCAGGAACATGTGGGCTGAACAGAGTGAGTGAGAGAATAAGCCTCCGAGGAGGTGAGCTCCGGGAGATGGGGTGGGTGGGTTCTAGGACCTCAAAGTCCAATGTGAGGACTTTGGCTTTCATCCTTACAAGCGAGGTTGCATATATTGTCTCCCCCTCACGGATGGAGAAACCGAGATACAGGGAGGCTCACCCACCAGGAAGAAGCCCAGGCTTCCAACCCAGGCCTGTCTGATTCTCTCCAGTGTGCTGCATTGCTCTGCTTTCAAGTGGAGCCTAAAGAAGGCAGGTCAGTCATCTCTGTCCAAACACGTCCCCATAATTTTTTTTTTTTTTTTGAGATGGAGTTTTGCTCTTGTTGCCCAGGCTGTAGTGCAATGGCACCATCTTTGCTCACTGCAACCTCTGCTTCCTGGGTTCAAGTGAGTCTCCTGCCTCAGCCTCCCAAGTAGCTGTGATTATAGGCATGTGCCACTGCACCTGCCTAATTTTGTATTTTTAGTAGAGATGGGGTTTCTCCATGTTGGTCAGGCTGGTCTCAAACTCCTGACCTCAGGTCATCCACCTGCCTCAGCCTCCCAAAGTGCTGAGATTACAGATGCGAGCCAGCACTCCTGGCTGTCCCCATACTTCTAACATCTTAGTCTATGAAGTTGACATGAAAAAAAAAAAGCTTTGCATATCATCTAATTCAACATGCTAATTTCACGTATGGGAAACACACGTTTTCAAATGTAATTTTGTCGAGTTAGAGAGTTAGAACCAGTGTCACAGAACAACAGGGTCACCCGTCCCCTGGAGCTAACCTCATCTCATTCTGCCTTGCCCAAGATGCAGGATAGCCTGGTGGTTAAGATCCTGGATTGGGATCCTTGTTCTACCATTTACATGCTGGGTTACTTTGGGATGTTTCTTTGCCTCTCTAAGCCTCCATTTTCTCATCTGAATAAAGGGATGATTATAATCTAATTTTAATAGAATTATTGGGAAGACATGGTAATGAGGCCAAGTATTTAACACAATTTTTGACATACAATAAACCTTCTATCACTGGTAGCTGTGATTGACATTATTATTTTTAATAGTATCTTAGGCAGCCATCACAGTTGAATGAGTTGAGTGTTATCTTCTGCATTTTACAGATGGACACACCAAACCTAGAAAGGGGAACATTTTACCTAAGGGCAATCAGCAAGTTGAGGGGCGGCTGCTTGGGCTCCCAGTCTCCCAGGATAGTGCTCCTATCAGATCACTCGAGCTTTAAAGATGACTTTTGCATTCTTCCTTGTCAATCAAGCCAGGTGGTGGACAGAGTTCTTCCCGTCCTGTCCGCTGTAAGTGCTGGGGAACCAGGAGTGGAGTTTGAGCATGACTGACCATCACAGTGGTATTGGTGAGTGCAGCACGGTGAGAAAGCAATTTACCAGCTCAGCTCCCAATTTGCAGGGGATGGCATTAATGGACTTTTCTTCTCCATATGAAAATATCAGTGGCATAGCACACATCCCATCAACTCTGCTTCAAAAGCCCTCATTTTCATGTGGGCAGAGGTGTCATGGGTGTGAGGGAGAGGGAGACTGCCTTGAGCTATAAATTAATTAGATGGTAATCATAATAGCTCCTGTTTATTAAGTACCTATTATGTGGCAGGCACTAAGGGAAGTGCTTTAGATACTTTATATCTCCTAAAAACTCTACAAAGTAGACGTGATAGTTGCCATTTTGCTAGGGGGAAATGAGGAATCAGAATGCGCATTTCCCAATCTCACACAGCTAATGAGAGCTATTTATTTGGTCATTTATTTATTCATTCATTCAGTTGGCTGATCAGTTCTCATTAAACACCTCTGTGAGTCCAGCAGTCTGCTAGGTACTGAGGATATATTGGTGAAAAAAAAAAAATCAATGCAATCATGAAGATTATGGTCTAATGCAGAAGGCAGAAAATAAACAATAATCATACCATAAACATATCATTATGATTTGGGGACTATGAAAGGTTCTTTGAGTGAGAACAAGAGGGGCCTAGTTAAGTGACTTGCGGGAGGACTCCCGGTATTGGAAGTTTCAGAGTTGGAAGCTGAAGCCCCCTTTGAAACACTCAGAGCTGGGAAAGCCTTTGCTTTTCCCATTTCCTAGCAGATAGAGACAAGCTTCAGAGGTAACTTGATTTGAATCCCAGCCCTACAACTTCCTAGTTGAGTATTCTTGGGCCAGCCACTTCACTGTTTTGAGCCTCTGCTCCTGTTTTGAAAAATGGGAATATTCACCTCACTGAGCCAGCATGAGAATCAGACAAGACAGCTCTGGAGAAAAGCCTGAAAAATCAAAAATGCTTTGCATGTTGTATCAATAGCTATGATTACATAAACGAGGGTCTTGCCCTGCTTGAGTCAAATGATAGTGTCATGCTGGGATTTCAATACTGTTACAGCTTTGCTAGGAAAACAGTTCTGGGCAGGGCCAACTTCTTGCTTTGCTTCACGTTTTATAGAATCTGAAGATCAAAGTCTTAGGTCTTGTCTCTTGAATGCCAACAGCCCTGCAGAGAGGACACAGAGAAGGAGTTTGCTCAGGTGAGGAGTGCGTGGGGCAAGAGCATTAGAAACTTAGATGTCTGTATCCCAAGCTTTCACCCCAACAAGATAAGGCAAGTTTCATAATAGTAACACTCAGAAGGGAAGTAGGGGGTATCTTGATCTTCTCTCCTCCCCTCTCCTCTGTCCACCATCAAGGTGTCTGGAATAGTCAAAAAAGAAAAAATAAAAGCATCCATTGTCTTAGTCTGTTTGTGCTGCTATAACAAAGCAGCTGTGCTGTACCAGCCACAGACTAGATAATGTATAAGGAACAGAAATTTATTTCTGGCAGTTCTGGAGGCTGGGAAGTCCAAGAACAATGAACCAGCAGGTTCAGTGTCTGGTGAGGGCTACTTTCTGCTTGCAAGATGGTACCTTGTTGCTGCATCCTCTGGAGAAGATAAACTCTGTATCCTCACATGTTGGAAGGGATAGAAGGCAAAGAGGGGCCACCCTAACTTTCTCCCCACCTTTCATAAGGGACTAATCCTGTCCAGGAGGATAAAGTCCTCGTGGCCTAATGACCTCTGAAATGCCTCACCTCTTTATACTGTTGCATTGTGTATTAAGTTTCAACATGAATTTTGGAGGTAACATGAACGTTCAGACTCTAGCACCCACTCTCATATTTCTTCCAAGAAAGTCAGTTTATTTCTCTGAGTGTTGGGACATCCTCAGTAGGTGATACTCTGGATTAGAAAGTGGAGGACACTATAATTATGGAGGACACTACCTCATAAATGCATATTGTTCACTGGCTGCAACAATTGCAGTGTAATTACATTAGCAAATGTTCCATACTCTGCTTGGTATGGGTAATGACATTTTAATCACATATGACTTGTCCAGCCCTGCCTGGGTTCCGGGCTTTGCAGGGATGTGTGACCAGTCAGTGGCATTTCTAGGGGGAAGAGCAGGGAAAGAAGGGAAATGAGTTGCTGAAAGTCCTACTATGTGCCAGCCACTGTGGTTCGTGATGTGTAGTAAGCACAATAGTCCCAGGGGATAGCTTCATTTGTAGATGACTACCCTTGGGGTCAGAAAGAGAAGTGACTCTACTGAGTCCTCAAAAGTAAGATTAAACAAGCTGGTGGGCTCCAGTTTGAGAATTCTTTATTTTACATTATGAGGCCAGGAAACTGAGAAACAGAAGCTGGATCCAGTTTCTGCTGAACGTTTAATTTACCGCAAAGGAAAAGGAACGGATTCACAGAGTATTACCCATTTGAGATCAGCAGGGCTGAGGGCATAGGAGGGGAAAGAATGGTCATTTTTTCTCAAGGAGATGCCAAACTATGTGGCAGTAGAGACTTCACAGGAGAGAATCCAAAAGAGTAGGGTAATCTGGGAAGGCTTTCTGGAGGAGGTGGTGTTGAGGGGGAGGTGATACCGTAAGGGATGAATGACTATCTCTGTCAGAATATGTTACTCTGAATTATGTCCTTGTCTGGTCCCCAGTGGGCAGGGGCTGTCTTATATATCTTTATAGGTAGCTATCACAGAGCTTGGCACACAGTAAGTGTCTAATAATTGTTGCTAAATAAAATTCAAATCTGATATGAGCTCTAGTCACTGCTCCGTAACCATGGAAGACTGGACATGCTGAGGGTTATATGGAACGAACACCCAGACTTTGGTGAATATCTCTGCTAGCAGCTCTCTCTTTGACAGGAGCAGGATGCACACTGAATTAATAAGAGTGATTAATACTACTATCATTACTCCTAATGATTACAACAATATAGATAATAATGGTAATATAGCCAGTGATAGTAGCTAATATTTATGGAGTACTTACTATATGCCAGGCACCCTGCTAAATATTTTACATAGGCTTTTCTTGTTTAATCTTCACTACAATGTATGAGGTAGGTATTATTATTATTGACATCTTACAGATGGAAAAACTGAGGCTTAGAAATGTTAGGATATTTGCCTTGGATCCCATAAGTAAAAAGAGACAGAACAAGGCTTGAATTCAGGTCTGCTCTATGCTAAACCTATCCTGTTTCACAACCCTGTACTGTTCACTTGGCTAGGAGGGCACAAGGAATGGTCAGACTAGTCTATGTTAACCTTAAAAGTCATTTCACCATGTTGGCCAGGCTGGTCTGGAACTCCTGGTCTCCAGTGATCCACCTACCTCAGCCTCCCAAAATGCTGGGATTACAGGCATGAGCCACCTCACCTGGCCACTATGCCTATTTCATTGTATTTCTAAAATGAGAGGATAAAGAAATAATTGTATTTCCATCTTCACAGTAACTCCATGAAGGAGATAATATCATTTACCTTTTACAAATGTGAAACAAAAGCTCCAGTTTTTTTTTTTGTCTGAGACAGTGTCTCACTTTGAAGCCCAAGCTTAAGTGCAGTGGCATGACCTTGGCTCACTGCAGTCTTGACCTCCAGGACTCAAGTGATCCTCCCGAGTAGCTGGGACTACAGGGGGACACTGCCACGCCTGGAAAATTTTTTGAAATTTTTTTGTAGAGATGGGCCCTTGCTATGTTGCCCAGGCTGCTCTCAAACTCCTGGGCTCAAGCAATCCTCCCACATCGACCTCCCAAAGTGCTGGGATTACAGGCATGGTCGTTCCAGCTTTTTTTCTTTCCCCAAGGCCACATTAAGTTGTTAGTGGCTGAGTCAAAAGAGTCCCGGGGTCTGCTGACTCCTACTTCAGTGTTTTTCCAGCTAGACTACAGCCACTGTCAATCCTGGAAGTTGTCTGACAGTGGACTGAGATGGACTATTTGGGTGTGTAGCACAAACAGAGGAACATCTCTTAGTAGACTGAACCCTGGTGTTCTGATGGGGCCAGCATGTATTCTGGGGAAAGGGCAAGGTGTTCTAAGAGAAAAAGTGCATGGAGGTTTTCACCAAAGTGCATGCTGAGTGGGTAGGAATGTGCTGGTTGTGATTTTGCCTACTTCCAAATAACTGAAGAAAGCCACATTAACTGAAGTGACTGGACCCAGAACCCCCGCTGCTGAAGTGTAAAGCCCAGAGTAGTTTTCGAAACTTATTTGAGTCCTTTCTCAACCTGCCACGATGTGAAATAAAGTCTGGTTTCATACAGCTCCTTGTTCAGTATTTACAGACAGATTACTGGCATGCCTTCAAGAGGCCACAAGAAGATAAGGGGAGCCCTCTGGGACTGAAATTGGGAGCACATGCCACATTGGAGGGCTTGGTCCTCCAAATCTCCCAAGAATGCTCTAACCACACTTGCCAGGGGACACTGGGGCTGTTACAATGATGGATGAAGAAGCCCAAACCATGAGGTAATTGGGCAAAGCTGAGAGAGGCTCAGGAAAGAGGTACCAAAATGAGGCTCAAACTCAGATGGCTAGGCTCCAAGATGACTGCTCTTTCTTTTATGGCTTTATAGATTGGAGAACTAATGAGCAAATGTGGAACCCATTTTTTTCCCCTCAAAGTCTCATTTATCACAAATGCTAAGGAAAATGATTCCTAAAGAATCAACTCTCTTGGGATTAGCCAAGTTGGGGAGCTCAGCAATGTAAGAATTCATCAGCTGTCTCCTCTAGGAGATGCTGAACCATGTGACAGGCCTCATACAGGGGAGTTCGGGATGAACTGGGCTAATCAGGAAGGCTTCCTGGAGGAGGCGTGATATTTGTAAAACATCTTCCATTGAGATTGTGAGCCAGGCCATAGTTCATTGTTACAGTGATGTTGGGGTCAAACCTGGTCACCCAAATCTTAAGATCCTGCCTGAGAGATTAGTCTTTCTTTTTATTATCCAGAAACCTGAAGGAACAAGATTATCAGTGATGGAGTCAGGGCATCTTGGTAACAGAAACAGAAAGAGCATGGTCTGGGAGCTGAGAGGCTGGTTGTGCTCTTCATCATGTGTCACTGTGGGGTTGTGGGCTCTTCTCTGGGGCTCTCAGGCCCTATGTGTGTGAAATAAAGATAGTGGAATGGATTGTCTCTCGGGTCCCTCCTTCGGAACTCAGAGGTTTTGAATGTTTCCCATTGTGTGATGTGTCCTCACGAGACACGGGTATCACCAACCAAGCTATAAGTGTTGTGTCCAGGCAATGAAGCAGTTAATTAGGAGGAAAAAAGCTTGGCAAAGGGAGCAATTGGCTGGGGTAAGCTGGTCACGGTAGGCTTCCTGGGAGAGGTGACTTTGAGCTGGGCCCTGAATAGAAGCAAGGTTTTGTTAGATAACAGATGATCATAGGAGAGGAAGTGGTCCAGCAAAGGCTAAAGGAAAGACAGCCCACCAGGTTTTCTAGAAACAGTGAAGAGTCAGCAGGAGTGGGAGCAAGGCCAAGGCCACTGGGTGTTCTGGGCCTCTGCTTTACATGAGCATCACTTTGCCTGGCTACTGGGCTCAGAGCTCCTCTAGGGAACAGGGGCCACATTGTCTCCTCTGCATTCCCAGATCCTAGCACAGGGACTGACATGGAGCAGCACATAACAAATACTCATTTAATAACAGAGGGATTTCTCTGTGTCCCCAATATCTAGCTGCATTTCACCAGATAACTTTGAATGAACAAATGGACAAAAGCTGAATTCTTCTACCATTTCACAACATCTACTCAAGAGAATCAAAGGGCATAGCCTTTGAAGTTTGTGGCTCCTGGATATCCTACATGATTTTGGGAACAAGTTTCTGGTAGTCAGCCTTCAAGCCATTTTTGGATCCTGAGGACTTTAAGACCAAGTACTTTATGTAGAGTGCATATATATGTATATATATGCATGTATGAATTATTTTATTATTTATTTCTTCTCTGGTTTTAATTGTTGCTGAGCTCATGCTTTATTTTAATTAATGTTTTAATTTAGTGCATGCACCATGAGGCACTTTCTTGGAGAGTATAACTAAGTTAGAAAAAAATGGGCTGCTCTGGCATCAGGGACTGCGAAACCAAGGCTCTGCAAGGGCGGATTTTGCCATTAAGAAAATTAGGGATGAATTTGGGAGATGAATATGGAGCACCTACTATGTGTCAAGCAGTCAAGCACAAGTCAAGCACAGCTACGTGTGATGTGTACCACAATGTTATGTAGTTCCATTTTAGACTCTCAGCAACCCCACAAAGTATAGATGAAGAAAGACTCAGAGATTTAGTAACTTCTTCAGATTCCAGCAAACTATAAAAGGGAGAGTCAAAATGTGAGCCCACATCAGTTTGTTCTTTAACCTTGTTTGTTTTACCAGACTGCACTTCGTTATTTGAGGTTACAGAGAAAATATTAGGCAGTCACACGGGTGCTGGGCACAGGAATGCTTTAACCAATCTAAGGAAGAAGAGGCTCTAAAGCTTTCAATAGACTTATTTAATCTCTCTGGTGACATTTGAAGTCACATCAGTCATGAATATCTATCTATCTATGAATACATATATTCATAAATATTTTGAGACAGGGTCTGACTTTGTTGTACAGGCTGGAGTGTGATAGCACAATCATGGCTCACTGCAGCCTCAACCTCTTGGGCTCAAGCGATCCTCCCGCCTCAGCCTCTCAAAGTGCTGGAATTACATGGTGCGAGTCACCATGCCTGGCCAATATTTGCTAAATGAATGAATGAGCAAATAAATGCTCAGGAAATGCTATTTCCAACCCCCATTCCTTTTTGTAAACTGTAAAGTGCAACAGATGGTCCATTATAGCAGAAACAACAGATACTGTGCGCACTTGACAAATGAAGAGCCTGAGAACTAGAGAGTGCAATACTCATCTCTTATACTGTACAGTGTTTTTCAGTGGACCGAGACCTTCCATCATGTTTCATTCATTCAAGGCATGTGCTGAGTGTCTAGTGTGGCCTTGGCCTTCCACAGTCGAATCTTGTGACCTGCCTGATGGGTTGAGAGCACATGTTGTATTATGCCCATTTCTCAGGAGCGGGGAAATGCCTCAGGTAATTGTATGGGCAAACTCATTGAGCTTCTAATGCTGCATTCATACTTTTTCCCTCAATTGACCTACTTCAGGTTCTGTCCCTCATATTGGTCTGTCTGGAGAGCCACTCCTTAGAAATTTCCTAGGCTTGATGTTTGCCTGGAAGGCAGGGGAGAAGCTGTGAGTGGGAGAGGAGACTGGGACTATAAATGTCTTGCTTCCTGCAGTATTCTCCGCACGTGCATGGTGTCTGTGACATGGAGTGTGTTTGATAAATACACTCCCTGCTTAATCTTCCTCCTCCTCCGGTGGCTGCCATCTACTCAGGATAATGTCCAAACACTTGGCATACCTTATAGGGCCAGGAATGCAAGTGTATAGCTGAGAGGGCATCCTCACTTCTTGCATTCAATTTTCCCTCCAGGCCTTCCCTGGTACCTTCAGACTGGGCTGTAAAACACGAAGTAAAAAAAATCGTGGTCTGTTTTTTCCTCCATGTTCCCAGGAGATTCGGGATTCGTTAACGGTAAGGCCATCTCTTTCACCTCTTTACCTCCAACACCCACAGCAGGGCCAGGTGTGTAGTAGAACCACAATAAATGTCTGTGAAAGAAGTGGTGGGAGGAAGCTCGCCCACTCCGGGAGGCGGTGTGGACTGGAGTGTGTTCCTGTCACTCATTTGCGTTGCCTGGTGCTGGGCCCTCCCCCTGGTGGTGACTGCCCTCTGCTGCACCTTCCAAAGCGTGCCATGCTGCAGGTCTGCAGCTGCGTGTCTGGCATGAGCTTGCATCCATCGCTGCCATTTTTGAGCACCGAAGCCATTTAATTAAATGGGATGGAATTGAATCTGCGAGGTTGTTACCGCCGATACTGTTTTCCGCGCAGGGCCGTTCTGCAAGGGAATCCACGGAGGCCTGGGTGTGAGCTCCTTGCTCATTCTGGGCCTACTCCCCACCCCCAGCCCAGATGTCATGAGGGGGTGGCTGAGATTCTGGGCACAGATCTGAAGTCAGAGGTTCAAATCCCCTGCATGTGCGTGTCCCCGTGGGTGGGTCACGAGCTGCTGACAGACGCGTGCCTTTCCCCAGGAGGCAGCCAGAGCTGCTTAAGCTAATTTTGCTGAGGGGAACCTTGCCAAGCCAGAGGGAGCTTTCATTTGCCTAAGTTTGCATCAATAATTAATCCAACCTGGTTTTACACAAGACTCAACATAAAATTATTAGCTCTGAAAGCTTTCCTTGAGCTGGTCCCAGAAGAGGACTATCATAAGCCTAGGAATTGATGACCTAGTGAGGCTGCATAGGTGGCTCAGAAAGTTGTTTTCTCCTTCGCCATTTCAAGCTCCCTCCACGGCTCCATCCAGGCCTCCGCCATTGGTGGCTGTAACCTTCTAAAGTGCAAGGTCATTTTCCTGCTCAGAAACCCCTGGCTTTCCACTGTGCCGCTAAACTAACACCAATTTCCACTGGATTTTCCTTTATTTCCTACTTTCCCTCTCGCAATTCCCCTCCATTCTCTCAATATTGTCAGACTGCCTCAGCTCCCTGTCCATCATCGCCTTGGCTCATGCTCTCTGTACCACATTTCTGTGGGTTGAACTCTTATTCATCCTTCAAGGCTGAACTGCAATGCCGCCTCATCTAGGAAGCCTTTTATGATTTCTTCAGTAAGTATCATCTTTATTCTACCTTCCAGAGATCTCTATTTTCGAAGGTACCAGTTTCTCTTACATGACAACATTTATACACATGTCTTCATCCCAAGTGAGTGGGTAGGTAGCAATAATTAATAAAGAAATACCCTCTAGATGTTGGGCAAGGGAAGGGGAAAAAACTGCAAAGGGAAGCTCTAACCAAGGGAAGGGGACAGTTCTACACTCACTGTTTCTTTCCCTGGATTGGATTCTCAATCTTATTTCCAAATTGAGCTAACAGCCCCATTAGCTTCTGTTATGTGAGCTGGAAACCCTGTCTTTTGTGAGCGTTTTTTTTTTTTCTCCATCCAAATGGTTACTAAGTCTTGTCATTTATCTTCGGGAATATCTCTCAAATCTACCTACAGTCCCTTTGTTATGGCAGCCGCCCTCAAAATCTCTTGGAGGAAAGAGCTTCTGGCCTGTGGTTTCTGCCTGGGGTCTTTACCAACCCAGTCTTTTCCCAGTACTCCCGCAAGAGTCTTGTTCTCCTTCTCACAAACCTCCCTAAGTTGGGCCTAAGGTCAGAGCCTCACCTCTCCAGTCAGGCATTCACAGCCTTATTCCTCACCACTCCCCAGCCTACGCCAGCTCCACTGGACTTCCCCTCATGGCTCAAACACACCCTGCCCTTTGAGACTTT
The DNA here is from genome assembly GCF_009761245.1 of Sapajus apella. Classification (NCBI taxonomy): domain Eukaryota; kingdom Metazoa; phylum Chordata; class Mammalia; order Primates; family Cebidae; genus Sapajus; species Sapajus apella. Next base: position 5,281,529 of record NW_022437016.1, on the reverse strand, counting down.
CCTACACTTCTCCTGTTGAGAAGGTTCTTCCAGCTCCCTTACTCTTTCACCCCTCAAGGCCCAACTCAGAATTGTCCTCTCCTATGAAGTCAACCCTGCTTCTTCTTTTGAAATGTTAGGGGACCTCCTCTTTGCTTCAACAGCTCTTTGCTTGCACCTTGATGATAACAGTAGTCCTATCGTATGATGTGCAGTTGACCCTGGAACAACACAAGTCTGAACTGCCTGGGTCCACTTCGATAACAGATTTTCTTCTACCTCTGCCACCTCTGAGACAGCAAGATCAGCCCCTTCACTTCCTCATCCTCCTCAGCCCATTCAACATGAAGACGATGAGGATGAAGATCTTTATGATGATCTCCTTCCACTTAATGAATAGTAAATATATTTTCTCTTCCTTATGGTTTACTTAGTAACATTTTCTCTCTAGCTTACTTTATTGTAAGAGTACAGTATATAGTACATGTAACATAGAAAATGGACTGGACACAGTGGCTCACGCTGGTCATGCCAGGACTTTGGGAGGCTGAGGCAGGTGGAACTCCCCTGAGATCAGGAGTTTGTAACCAGCCTAACCAACATGGTGAAACCCCATCTCTACTAAAAATACCAAAAATAGCTGGGTGTGGTGGCATGAGCCTGTAGTCCCAGCTACTTGGGAGCCTGAGGGACAAGAATTACTTGAATCCCGGAGGCACAGGTTGCAGTGAGCTGAGATCGCACCATTGCACTCCAGCCTGGGCAACAAGAGTGAAACTCAGTCTCAAAAACAAACAAACAAAAATGTGCTGGGCACGGTGGCTCACACTTGTAATCCCAGCACTTTGGGAAGCCATGGTGGGCGGATCACTTGAGATTGGGAGTTCAAGATCAGCCTAATCAACATGGAGAAAGTCCATCTCTACTAAAAAAATACAAAATTATCTGGGTATAGCAGCGCATGCCTATAATCCCAGCTACTTGGGAGGCTGAGGCAGGAGAATTGTTTGAACCTAGGAGGCAGAGGTTGCAGTGAGCCGAGATCATGCCATTGCACTCCAGCCTGAGTAATGAGCAAAACTCCATTAAAAAAAAATAAATAAAATGAAAAAATAAACAAAAATGTGTTAATCTACTGTTTATGTTGTTGGTAAGACTTCTGGTTTAACAGTAGTTAAGTTTTGGGAAAGTCAAAAGTTATGTATGAATTTCCAGCTGCACAGGGCCAGTGCATTGTTTAAGGGTAGACTGCATTGCATACCTTTGCATTGTTTAGGGGTTCACTATATCTTTCCTTCATGCATTTGCCCCCTGAACTCTGATTCCTTTGAAGGCAGTGATCATATTTTCTTTGTTTCTATATTCCCTTCTGCAAAGGTTTAGCCCACAGCAGATGCCCATTAAATATCTGTTGAATTGCTACATAACTATTAGAGAAGTTGGAAATTAGAGAAGGCAGTCTTATAATCTATTGGGTGAGAAGATATCTGCTATGGTTATCATCATTGTCTTAGTTGCTATTATTTCTCACCTGTCAAATAACACATATACTCTGCCCACCTGGCTCAGGTGCTCAGGCAAGTTCATATTTCAGATATCCTGTTTTTCAGTCCCTGGAAGAACATTTAGATTTCTCAGATCAGGTGCCCCAATATTTTGTTTTTAATGAAAGTTTCTTCAAAAACACATTAAATGCCTACTGTATCCTCAGCCCTGCTTAGGTGCTGGGAAGGGTACCTGAGCCGCATGCCTCTTGCATGGGAAAGTGTTCACCATCTGCTTATGGGATGGGACGAATAGATGAGTGTAAGGCAGAGTGTGCCTAATAATGACATTTCTGATCATAAAATCGGTCATCAAAAGCCAGCCTCTACAGTAATAGAGCTACAACTGTGCTTGTGCTCTTCTTTTTAGCTAGTTAGCCAGTGCTGACAAGTTTTTTTGTTTTTATTTTGAGACAGAGTCTTGCTCTGTTGCCTGCCCAGGTTGAAGTGCAGTGAGGGGATCTTGGCTCACTGCCACCTCCGCCTCTCGGGTCCAAGTGATTCTCTTGCCTCAGCCTCCCGAGTAGCTGAGACTACAGGCGCCTGCCACTATACCAGACTAATTTTTTTGTATTTTAGTAAAGATGGGGTTTTGCCACGTTGCCCAGGCTGGTCTTGAACTCCTGAGCTCAGGCGATCTGCCCGCCATGGCCTCCCAAAGCGCTAGGATTACAGGCATGAGCCACCGTGCCCCACCTGCAAGGAGGATTTAAAGTGGGAGAATTAAACCATTCTGTTTAGAAAGGCATCACTGAGGTGTAGTTTGTTGAGCAAGATGGATCGAAAGTGTCTGTGTTTTGTTTGCCGGTTGACCAGCATACCTTTTCACCAGGACAGGTTTATTTTTTTCTTTTTGCTTCCACTCCTCATGCAATACCAACTGCCTTCTCTTTTCTTTCCAATAAATCTCCTTTTGTTTCTCTTGAGATTCTCCTGCCAGCCTGTCAGGAACTCTGTACAAAATGGTGTATTTCTGTCAAGAGTTCCCTGTGAAGTGTTAACTGTCTTTTGATCGCAGGAGGCAGCTGAAATGGTGTGCAGGGACACTCTTGTCCCAATGCCTGTTTACTTCCTTTCTGGCAAGCTCTGAGCCTGCTGATCCAGCTGCAGACATGGAGAGGGGGCCCATGGTCCTGCTCAGCTCCCAAAGGCTCCCCCAGAAACAGCCTTGGAGATGAGAGGATGCCTGAGGTCTCACAGCTGATGGGGAAGCAGGACCTTCTGTGACCCCTGTGAATAATATTCCTGTCTCAGACATAGAACAGCACCATGCAAATGCTTGAAAATGAGGTGAAATGCTTCAGCTAGCCTGCTATGTGTCTTCAGGCCAGGTACCGTCCCTCCGTGTTTTTAGTTTCCCCATCTATATGAAAGTGAGAGTACATGGTCCCTAGGGTGCCTTCCAGCTCTGTCATTCTATCATTTCACAAATCTGCAGCAGATAAAACTTCTTGAAATGTGATTCTCTCTTGGGGATCCAAAGTCAATAGAAAAAGAATGGTCTAGGAGGTAATTGAAAGACCCAGGAGGGATATTCGTTCAAGGCCATAGAAATAACAATAATAATAAAATCTAGGATCAAAGTGCTTTTCCATCTCTCATCTCATTTGATCTTCCCAACAGCCCTATGGGGAGAGAGTCAGATAGATACACAAAACTTTTCAGTGGACCATCAAAGCCACTGTGTGCAGATGTTCAGGTTGTGCACTGCACAAGTGTGGCACATCTGAGGAAACACCTTTCAAATTAGAAATATAGACTAACTTACATGAGATAGTGTACACAGTCATGGAGAAGTCACACCTTCTAGCTGGCATACAGGGCTATGCATACACCCAGGGGATTCAATTGTACAATATGCTCAGTGGTAAACCCACATGCGCATGGCTGCCCTGTCCCGAACACACTTTGGATGACTTCTGAGCTGACCTGCCTATTGCTCTTGGCGACCTGATTCCACCTTCCCTCTCTCTGAATCTGACACCATTGCTTCACCTGAGGGGTGAGACTGGAGTCTCAGAGAGTGTGTTCTGAAAATGGTGTGTGTCCCTGTGCTGGGCAAATGTGGGAGTGGACAAGGTGTGGGGTCAATGGGGTTTGGCCACTGACCTCTGACAACCTCCCCAGAGGAGAGTTAGGCCAAACCAAGGGGGCACATCCACACAGCAGCAGCACCGCATGATTCCTGTGGCACACATGCACCCTGGCCACCCATTTGAAAAGAAGCTGGAGATACTGAATGTCTGTGCTGGTGAATTTTAGCTGATGGAACAGACTAAAGTGAGGGTTAGAACTTCCCCCACTGCCCGATACCCTCACTTCCCCTCCTCCACCTTCTCCTTTACATAAGGGCCATGCCAGGCACACTAACATAGCCGGAGGGACCATCTGCCCACATCCCTGCTCTGCCAAAGCCAGACCGCTTAGGGATGTGCAGGTTAATATACCAACTTTAAAAAATGTTGCTGGAGCTAGGGCATCTTTTCTTGATGTGCACAAAGGTGTGGTATATAGGCTAGCTGTGGACATGTGGACCGAGGTGAGTGCACGGGGCTCTCTGTGGGCCGTGATTTTGCTGCAATATCACAGGCATCTTCCCAAGATACCTTTGATACAGGTTGGATCATGCCACTTCCTTCCTCACACACTTTCAGTGGCGCCCCGTTTCTGTGACAGAGCTTTGTAATAATGGAGGATAAAAGGCACATGCCAGAATTACATGGGGCACAGGATCAGAGTCGTATTTCTAAATTTTACCCCAGATATAAACTGTTGGAAGTAATGTGGAGTGAGGAGCGAGGAGGGAGGTGGAGAGGGAAGGTATATGGATTTTAAAAGGTCTTTCCGGGGATCTGACACACCAGCCTGGCTAAGAAACACCATGTTGAAGGATACTACTTAGACCTTGCCGTGGTTTTCTAGGACTAGTCCTAACCTAATTTTCCAGCTTCCTGTCCTGCCAGGCTCCACCACACACCCATGTTTCAGGCCACTCAGTTGAAAGCCCGAGTGTTATTATCTGGATACTATAGTCTAGATGCCACCTCCTTTGCGAAGCCCTCTGTGATTCTTTGGTGCAAATGGCTCCCTTCTTCCTTTGTGCTCCTACATCCTAACTGGGTGGGGGCTGAGATGTGGGTACATTAGGGGTGCAGACAATATCACCACACTGCTCCATCCAGTGAATCCATGGCTTTAGTATTTTTTTTTTCAGGAAGGAAAAGGAAAGAGATGATGGATATGCACATGTCGTGTGTTTGTGTGGCTGTGTTCGTATGTGTGTGTGTGTGTGTGTGTGTGTGGCTAGGTGTCTGACTGTGAGGGAGGAGAAGGGAAGAGAAGAATGACAGGAGTCGGTGGCCTCTGTGCCCTGCTGTCAGCAGAAGCAATATTTTGGGCATTGATGGAGGGATGTCAGTTGGAGCAGAGAGGCTGGATCCTGCCTGTATGAGACCTCAGGGCAGATGCAGCCCTGTCCAGGGCACAGTGAGACCTAGAGGTGCGAAAGGATGTCTCCTGCCCTTACCCTCTCAGCCCCAGACACCTGGTGCACCTTGGCCCCTGAGCAGAGTTGGCCGCTGCTGCTAGAGCCGTGGCCTCTGGAAGCACCAGCGGTGGTGGTGAGGTGCCTCAAGGAGAGGAGTCCAGAGCAAAAAGTCCACCAGAATTCTTCCCAAGTACTCGTATTTGAGAAGGGCCAGAGCCCCGGTGGGAGAGCTATGGCTGAGAGCCAGGGTGCTTCTGGCTTTCCTGCTGGGGAGCTCCGGGCTGGAAAGGCCAGGAGTTTAGAGTGTTAGAGGTATCCAAGGGTGTCCATAGTAGCTTCCTAGGGCTTCCATAGCAAACTACCACAAGCGGGACAGCTAAAACAACAGGAATTTACTCCTTCATAGCTCTAGAGGCCAGAAGTCCAAAATCTAGGTGTTGGCAGCCCCACGCCCTCTCAAAGGTTCTGGAGGAGAATCTGCTCCATGCCTTTCTCTTAGCTTCTGATGTCACCGCCAATCCTTGGTGTTTTTTGGCTCGTAGCTGCGTCACTCGGAGCTCTGCCTCTGTTGCCATATGGCGTTCTTCTCCCTGGGTGTCTCTGTCCACACACAGCATTGTCTTTCCCGTGCCTCTCTTACCTCTTCTTATAAGGACATAATCATATTAAATTAAGGGCCCGCCTTTCTCCAGTATGATCTCAACTAATTACGTAGATAACAATGGTAACACCTCTGTTTCCGAACAAGTTCACCTTCTGAGGTGCCAGAGGTTAGGAATTCAACAAATCTCTTTGGGGGTACAACTTACCCCATGACGGGGCTGCAGTAGTGCTGCCAAGGCCTATACTTGAGGAGCTTGGATTCAGGCCAATATATCGGTGGCTGTCCTCTAGGTCTACCGTGATTGCTCTTTCTACTGCTACTGTTAGTACTACTTCTAGGTAATACGACAGCAGTCCGCCGGTATCTGTGGGGCATATGTTCCCGGATGGCAGCAGGTATCTGAAACTGTGAATGGTACTCTGTATACCCTATGTTTTTTCCTATATATTCATGCCTACGATAAAGCTGACTTTATAAGTTAGCACGGTAAGAGACGAACAACAATTACTAACAATAAAATAGAAAAGCTAACAATACACTGTAATGCAAGTTATGTGAATGTGGTCTCTCTCAAGACATCTGTATTACTTTCCAGTGGGTAACAAACTGCAGGAAGTGGAACCACAAATAAGGGGAGGGCTGCAGTCAATGAGCATTTACTATAAGCCAAACCCCGTTCCATTCGCTTTGCTGTGCTGCTGATTTGTTCCAAGCTTCATAACAATCCTATTGAATAGGTGCTCTTATTATCCTTATCTCATAGATGGGTAGACTGAGGCATGGAGGGGGAAGCAACTTGTTTGAGACCACACAGCTTGCACGTGGCAGAGTCAGGAGTGGAATCCAGGTCATCTGGATCCAGGGGCCACGTGCCTAATATGTATGCTAAACCCCTCAAGTTGGTTTGCGGACACATTCAAAAATCTAAGGCAAAATTTTAGAGATACTGAGGGCAGGAGCTGAAGTAATCTGGGCCTTGTCTGTAAATCTCAGCCCTATCGAGACTTAGGTAATAGTGGCAGCATCCACATACTGAGCAGGCTGGCTACCGTCTGGTCACCACCCATATGTTATTGTTCCTTGAAAACCCAGAAGTCATTATGGAACCGGTCCTTTTCCCACCTTGACCTTCGAAATCCTTATTGCACATCTGGTAGGAAAGCCGGTCTTCCTTTTCATATCTCTGGAGATTTTTAGGGACTTTATTCCCTCTGTGCCACTTGTGGTTCCATTTCGCTTCTGCAGTTATCTGGGTCCTCTCATCTTCTCCCATTTTGCACTTCTTTCCTAAGCCGAAGAGACCCTCATGGGACACACCTCAGTGTTTTCACCTCCCCTCAGGAGCCAGCAACCAAGACCATGCATGGTGGCAGGAAGCTTAGGGGATGAGGATTGGGGATAATGTTGCAGAGTGACATGAACATGAACTTTAAGTGAACACTAGGTACCCAATTTCTAGAAAAGTCTTCCTGCAGGAGGACTAGCCACTACCTAGACCTTACTGTCAGCATATGGATCAGCTTCTCCTTGGTCTTTTCCCATCCAAGCTCCCCTCACCCCTCATATGTTCTGTTAATTTCTTCTGTGGCCCTTTCTAATATCCAAGGGACATTTAAAATAATTATTTCTTGTATGTTTCTTGTGCAATGAAGAACACTGCAGTGCAAGATCAATGCCCTTGATGACTTTTTACTCTACTGTGTTTTACATTCTTTTCCCAGAAACACACTAGGTGGATATATTGGGGTTACTTTTCCTACCCCAAAAGTACCTTTCCAGGTATTTTGTTTTCTTAAAAAAAAAGAAGCCCTCCATGCTTGAGGAAATGATGCCCCTTTTTAGAGGCAGAGTGGCTGCTGTAGTCAGTTAATAGTATGACTTTCCTTTTTTTACCTATATTGGAATTGGTTGTTTACATGTTCTTTCCTGATGGATTGTCAGCACCTTAAGGGCATAAGTCCTGTCAGTCACTTCTTTTGATCCTTCTTTGCACTTAACACATACCAAAGTCTCTGTCAATGTTGATTAATTGACGAAACCAAATTGAAATCAGCTCTCCAAGATGGCTGATGGAGATGTAAACCAACATTTATTAATTCTCTACTATGCGCTATTTGTTACTCTTAATATACTTTGCCTTATTTAATTTTCAAAATGATCCGATAAGATCGATCTCTTACATATCAGATTAAACCCTTACTTATAAGAGCATTGCAGCTCACAGGCATGGAGAGCTTCCCCAGGACCATAGGATTGTAACTGGGGTCTGTAATAGGTACGTGAGTAAGAAATACAGGAGTCTCCTGGGTTACCTGCCACTAGGAAACTTACCAAAGAACTCCTTGCAAGTCCGTCAGCACTCCTGGGTATCTCATCTGCCATGGCCTCCAGCTCTCTGCCATGTGACAGCTGCCCCCTGTCTCCTGTACTCCCACCCAATGTCATCTTCTGGTTCTGGCCATGGTGCTGACGGCTGATTACATCTGTAGGCTCCATCAAGTTTGTGTAAACTGCAAGCTCCCAGGATACTAGGGTGATAGTTTTTGGTTCTCTCTTTCCAGCCTAACCCTTGGTGACCAGGCTGTTATGAGTGGAACACTGGCCCTTTCCCCACTGATGTTATACTCTGAGATATATCACAGACTACAGTGAGAAGGCCTTCTTGGCAACTCTCTGATCACTTAGACAATGGTTATACTCCAAATAGAACTCATGGTCTTGCTTCCCTCTCAAGTGTAAGGCTCATCTGTCCTTCCCTGTCTCAGTGAAGGGGAACATCATCTGTCTGGTTATGCAAGCCAGAAGTCCCAGATTTACTTTTTACTGTATCCTTCTTCTTATCCCACCCTCCCGTCCATCTCTGAAAGCTGACAATTTTACCTCCTCCATGTCTCTCATTTCAATACTTCTCCAGGCTCTATCCTCACCACCACTCTGAGAAATCAGTCTCTTGCCTGGATGACTTCAGTAGCTTCCTGGTTGGTGCCCCCAAATCCACTTGATATACTCTAAACAGTCCTCCACACTGCAGCATGAGAAATCTTTTTAAATGCACAGAGTTGATTTCTGTATAAAACTGTTTAATGAATTTCCACTGCTCTTTGAATAAATATCATGTAGTTTACAAGCTTGTTGAGTCAAGGATAGAGCAGGGAATAACAGGTGAGAAGGAAGGCAAATGGGGAGATCAAAACCCCTGGCCAATACCAGTTTCTCGGTGGATGGATGGTTATCCTACAGGCGTGAAAGAGGAGAATTGAGCAAAGGGGTTTGAATTTGTATGTTTGTTTTTAGAACTTAAGGATATTCTGTGATAGATGCTCCTATTCTATAGGTGTTGCATTGCCTGTGGCAATGGGGAGGATGTTAAGAGGTCCTTGGTCTCAATTTGTGATACTTCTTAATCTTAAAAACCTGTTTCTAAGATCAAGGGCATGGTGGCTCATGCCTGTAATCCCAGCATGTTGAGAGGCTGAGGTGGGCAGATCACCTGAGGTCAAGAGTTTGAAACCAAACTGGCCAACATAGTGAAACTCCGTCTCTACTAAAGACACAAAAGTTTGCTGGGAGTGGCGGCACATGCCTGCAGCCCCAGCTACTCAGGAGGCTGAGGCAGGAGAATTGCTTGAACCCGGGAGGCAGAGGTTGCCATGAGCAGAGATTGTGCGACTACAGTCCAGCGTGGATGGCAAGAGTGAGACTCCGTCTCCGACAACAACAACAACAAGCCTGTTTGTCATCTCAGTCTACTTGTCTATTATTCATTCTAGATGCTCCTTGTTTACCCCTACCCAGAGACATGATAATAGGTGCTAACATTTACTTAACATTTCATATGTACTCATCCTTTATATAAATTGCCCTATTTAATGCTCATGACAATTCTGCAATATGGTTCTTACTTAGCCCATTTTACAGAGGAGGAAAACAGAGACCAGAAACTCAGTAACTTCTGTGGTGATCATACTGTTAGTGAGTGGATGGAGTAACATTCAAACCCAAGTCTGTGGGACTCCAAGGTATGCAGTGTTTCTTCCATGCTAAATAGGCAGCTGATCTCCTCTGCCTCTACTGTTATTTCTGTGTTCTTACCCTGTAGCTACTGATCTCAAGGGGGAGCTCAGGTCCAGGCCCAGATCTATAGGTTCCATGCACTTCCATCCTGGTGGTTAAGAATTCAGAGCCTGGAGCCAGACACACCTGAGATGCATCCTGTATTAGCTAAGTAAACTTGGACAAGTAGCTCAACTTTTCGGAGCCTGTTTCCTCAAAGAGTTGTGATGGGGATTAAATAAGAAAGTATATTTAAGAATTAAGTAGAGTGTCTGGCCTATAGCAGGTGTTCAGTGAGTGGTTGCTAATGAAGTTATCTGTCCCTTCAATAAGCATTAATGGGGGACACACTATGTGCTAGGTGCAGTACCCACTCCCTGTTCGGGGGTTATGTGCCATGATGAATTAAACTCTGCCCTTCCCTCCTTCCTAGTCTTTGCTGGAGCTTGCGCTGCATATGGAGTGGAGACCTTTCCCTCCCGAGACTTGTGGGGAGCTGCTGCTCTTATTTATCGTTTAGGAAGCATCTGCTCTTTGGTGAAATATCACCCTCGTGAACAAACACAGTGCGGGTGTTTGACCTTTTTCGATGAGCGTTGGCTTCTTTGCTTACCGCGAGGAATGAAGCAGATTTGAGAAGGAGACATGCGTCAAAGGACCTTTCAAAGGAGTCACCAGATGGGGGCCTGGTACTGACCCTGGGACTGAGGGTGGCAGTCAAGAGGGATTTGAAGCTGCAAATTAATAAACCTGATCCTGTTATTCTGAGAGGCCAAGAAATCTTCTCAATATCTGCAGGTGCAAAATCTGAAAATGAAGTCAGCTTGGCAGATGCCAAGAATGCAAGGCAGGCATCAGCTGCTGGGGCCCTTGCTGTCTTGCTTTGGTCTCCCCCTTGTGCCCTCTGCAGCAGCAGGTGGCATTCATCAGCAGAACCCAGGAGGCACAGCTGGCCAGCCCCTCTCAGGTGAGCCTGCAGATGGCGTCAGTGAGTCCTCAGGTTTGCAGTGGCATCGATAAAGTCTCTAAATCTTCCCAGGGCCTGTGACTGGGAGTGGTCCAGGCTGGCAGCTGGGATCACTGGGAGGCACAAAAGCAATTTTGTAAATTAAAAATCACTAGACATGGCACTTGGACAGGAGAGTAAAGTTGCAGTGCTAACCTCACTGCAGAGGGACTGTGCTACCTTGAGCAAACCGATCCACCTCTCAGGGCCTCACCTTGTTCCTCTGCTCATGGGGCAGGCAATCCCTCCACCTCAGGGTCTTTAAGGGCTCTGCTAAGGAACAGAACGTTCATGCAAACTGCTGTTCTAATGTAAGGGACTGTAATTAATTGTCTTCCTTCATTTACAAGCATTTACTGAGACCTACTGTGTTCCAAGTTCTTTCTGGAGTTTGGGGGACACAGACACGAACTAAACAAGGTCATCACCTTTGCAGAGCTTAATATTTATTGAGGTCAGGATTAGGGGGAGGGGTGGGAAGAGTAGAGAGGCAGAGTGGGTGAGACAAAGATAAAGTTGCTCGCACAAAATAGGAGGCACACAGTTTTTGATGCTGTCCCTGTGAGATGATGCTGCAGTGGGTTCAGGACCTGCAGAAGAGGCAGGGCTGGAAACTGGGAACATGGAGAATGAAGCAAGCATGGAGTAGGAAATCACTGCACATTTACAGCAAATGGGATAAGCCCATGCTCTGAGGCGGGAGACTAAATGAGGCAGTGGGATCTAAGATTTGAAAAGCAGCTTGTGGCTGGACCATGCACACCGTGGGGACTTTCTTCTGAAGGCAATAGGGAGCCACTGAAGAATTTCAGGCTGTGCTTTGGGGCATTTAATATTGTAACACTTTATAAGCTGTGTTGGGAGGGGCAGTGTGACTGGATGCAGGAAGATTAGTTAAACGGTGATTGCACTAGGGCAGGAGGGCTAGAAATTAATATCTCAGAATCTACCAATTTCTGTGGTCACCTTCATTACCTACCACCAGCCAGGGGTCTGCAAATGGATGGGCTGGAAATACACCTGGAAAGTTATTGTGGAGGAAACAAGGAGGCAACAAATAAGAGAGTGGAGACAGCAGGAAATATTTTCAATACCGGAGCTGCTGAAAGGAGTCCGCCTCTCTCATTCCCTTGACCTCTCTTTTTATCTGCCTTATTTTCAGCTGGGATCTGAGATTCTGCAAATGCATCAGGAACAAACAAACACACGAAAATCAATGCAAACTAGACAAAGACCTTTCTGGGCTGAAAAGTAAAGACGGCAGGAGGTCTCCATTAATCCCCTTTCCCATAGGGCGGATGCACAGGGCAGGAGGCAGGGTACGGTGAGCCATGGTGGAGCAAACTCAGTCCTCTGCCACTCAGTAGTTAGACAACCTCGATCGAATTCATTAACACCTCTGAGTCATCGGTTTATTGTCTGAAAATGAGGTGGTCATCAGCTCATGATGTGAGTATTAGAATGCCTTGAGAAAAATATTGCCTAATCAGTGCTGACTCTTCTTCCCTCTCACTTATGAACCTGATGACCAGTGTTTGCTGTAGCTAAAATACTACCGTAAGAGTATCCTTTTTCTGATCACCTTTAACTCAAGATGGTGATTTTGTTAGGTTACAATTCTCTTGACAGAAGTTGACAGTTTCAGTTGTCCGTAGTCATTTATACCTCAGTAGGAACAAGTCTTAATTTACAAGGTGTTCAAGTTGGAGATGTCTGCACCGATGACCAGAACAACCCAGCTGTTTTAGTACCAGGGACTCTTTAGTCTAGACAGAGGAACAAAGTTTCTCAAAGTCTTAAAATGAGTTAGAGAAAGAACGAGGATCAGAACTCGTGTCTTCTGTCTGCTAATAAATTGCTACCTTTTCAATTATTCATTGTAAAGATTTATTGTTTTATTTATTATTTTGAAACCAGGCATATGCTGGAGGCTGAGATAGGAAAAAGATGGCTGGGAAGAGAAAAACTTAAAGCATGCTACCACCATTTTTCAGGCTTTCCTCTTCCATTTTGGGAACCATGAAGATAGGTATGTCCGATGTAATTGCAGGACTGAAGCCAGGCTCTTCAGTGGAAGAGGAGATGAGATGCTCTGGAGCCTATTGAACAGCTAGTTGAGAGGTGGATGGTGGCAGATGCACGGCTCTGGGCAAATTACGTTATCACTCTAGAGTCAGTGACTTCATCAGTAAAATAGGAACATTCGTATAATCTACACATGCAGGCTCATCAAGCTGTGGCAAAGAGAGCTTGACCGCTCCAAAGCTTCACTGTTAGGGCATTAAGACTTTAGCCCCAGCAGAATCTTCCTTAGTTTGAAGGAGTCCTCAGATTGGGAATGTCCCCTACAGACTCATAAATTAGCCTGTGTGTGTGTCTGGGTGTGTGTTGCCTCATAAATAAGCGTGTGTGTGTGTGTGTGTGTGTGTGTTTTGCTGCTGGACCCTGAGTCTCACCACTGTTTCTGCACTGAAACTCCGGTATCTGACCAGGGATGCTGCAGCCCAGCATCCCAAAAGCCACCGTCCATGTATGCAGGGCAAGGATGTCCTCTTCCCAATTCTTTACCTCACCTTGTCACCTGAACCCCAGAACCATATTCCTTGTGCCCCAGCACTTCATCTAGTCTCTCAGGGATCTGAGTCTGTCCCTCTCCCCACTGAAACCCTAATCTTTCAGAAGATGTGGGTGTTGGACACCATGTTACCCTCTGCTGCCTTATCTTTCCCCACCTCCTTAGGTTCTGTCCACACAGATTCCTCTTTTCCCAGACAATACAAGAAGGTCTCCAGCAGTAGGGTGGTGCTGGAGAGTGTGGCTCAGGAGCCAGGGTTTGAGATTCATCCATGTCTGCCACACACTAGCTTTATGATCTTGAGAAGGCCACGTAACCTCTCTCTGACTCAGCTTCTTCATCTGTAAAAAGGAGATGACAGTGTTACCTGTCTGGTTCAGTTTAAATGAGTGAATAGATCTAGCATGCAGTGAGTGGTCAATACATGTGAGTGATTAGTACATGTATAAACATACAAATATATGCATACATTCTGTGAAGACGTATGCATTTCACTCTACCTACCAGGAACCTCTGAATTTGGCTGTGATTATTTGTTCAATGTCCTATACTCTGCAAGTCTTGGGACAGTATTACCATCTCTTATAGGTGGATATATAACTAGTAGGCTGAAGGACTCGTCTTAGCACTGGGCAGTGAGGCATTTAGCTATTTCCCAATGGTTATGAGCTAAGCTCAGGAAGAGGGGTGCAATGTTCTGGTAGAGGAAAGTCCAGGAATCATGTCTTTGGTTGACTTTCCTGGAAAGTAGATGCTGGGAGAGATTAGCTTGCAGAATGTTCACTGGTAAATGCTATTGGGAAGGCAAAAGGAGCAGGCAAAGGGAGAAGCTGAAGTGTGTTGCAGGCCCAATGAAAGCCTCAGCTGATCCACAGAGCACTCTGGATCTTGGTGGCCCATTAGAGTTCTCCTGAGGTAGGCTAAGGGAAATAGGCCTTCCTTCCCCATAGTCATTGGATGCAGACTGTACCTGGGAAGGAGTCATGACCTAGGACAAGACAGGCCCTCTTCAGCAGAGTCCTTCGGCTAACAGGAGTCCTTCAGCCTACTAGTTATACATCCACTGACAAGAGATGGCAATATTGTCCCAAGACTTGCAGAGTATAGGACATTGAACAAATAATCAGAGCCAAATTCAGAGGTTCTTGGTAGGTAGAGTGAAATGCATATTTCTTCAGCAGAAGGCAGTTTCAGAAAGAACTGCCAGCTGAGTGCCATCTTCCACCAACACGTCCAGCAGCTGATGAAATAAGCCCTTCCTTCCTGAGGAGGATCAGTGTGGCTCAGCATGGTCCTCATGACAGACCAGGACAAAGAAATAACAACGGGGCCATATCTGGGGCCTCTTACTAACCATCCTTGCAAGCAGACTAGAGTCAAATTCCTCAGCAGGGCATATGCTTATCTTTATCACCGACTTTGGCCTCTTCATATCCTGCTACATCATCCTTCTTCCTTAGGCACTCAATCCTTCACCCTCCAGGAACTTCTTATGGATCCCATCATGTCCTTCCCTCCTTCTGTGCATTGCATGTGATGCTCCCTCTTTCTGGAATGCCCTTCTATCTCTTCTTTTCATTACTTGGGAAACATTGTCATTCTTCCGGATCCAGATCAAATATTACCTCTTCTTGCATTCCATCCCATTTTGTATGTATCTTTAACATTCATTCATTCGATCATTCAACGTATGGTTGCTGTAGAACTAGAATGTGCCAGGCTGTGAACTACCACTTCCCACAGTCCTGCTAGTAAAGGCAAGGACCGTGTTTGATTCATCTTCGTGCTGTGAACATCTAGTCTAATGCCTATCACAGAATAGGTGCTTTTAAATTCTTGTCTAATAAAAGAAAGGCAGTGGATTCAGAGTTAGGTCATATGAGCCCCCAGAGTCCTTTTCCAGCTAGGATCACATGTAGATTTGCAATTCTTAGGCTGACTGGGGATCTGGGGAATCATGGTTCATGTGACATTTTTGAGCACCTCCCAAGTTCCAGGCACTGTGCAAAGCCCTGGAGATGCAGCGATGTCCCTGATCTCAGAGGGTTTAGATTTTGATAGGACACAGACATGTTCATGCATACAGTATCACCTGAGTACCTGATGGGATGTGTTCAGTGCCTAAGGAGGGGGCAGAGAGAATGCCTGTGATCTGGGGGAAGGGCAAAGCCACATCCTCCTGGTGAAGGAGGAATCAGAGAAGGGCCCATGGATGAGAGGCCAGTGAGCTGATGCTTGCAGCATGGGCAGGATATGGAGATGGAGGCATAAAGTCCCGGGAGCAGTTGTGGGAAGGGGAAGTAATCCACTTTGGTAAGAATAACATTTAAATTCATTTTCCTCTTTCACATAAAACTGATCTTTGCCTTTAATATC
Organism: Sapajus apella; assembly: GCF_009761245.1. Classification (NCBI taxonomy): domain Eukaryota; kingdom Metazoa; phylum Chordata; class Mammalia; order Primates; family Cebidae; genus Sapajus; species Sapajus apella. The sequence continues at coordinate 5,265,905 of NW_022437016.1, read as the reverse complement.
ATCTGGAAACATTATTTGAAATATATTTTCATGGTATATGGTTTTGGGAGGCCATTAATATATGATATTCTTCAAAAAATAAAAAGTTCCATGGGCAAGGAGAACTTTGGGCTAAAAAAATTTGAGCAAGTCTCTCCACTGCAGGCCTTTTCATAGCCTTTAATGTGCTGATGGGGAGACAGAGCAGGGAGCATTCTCTAAACTTATCACATCACAGTCATTTTGTTCTGAGCCGAGCATTTCTGCAAGTGTGTTCTGGGGAGCAATCTGGCCTCCCTTTCTGCAGTGTCAGTTGAGGGCTGCTTAGAATCAGGGAGAAGGCCATGAAGGCCATTTGTAGGAAAAGAGGCACAGGCTCCAGATCTTTCTCTCCCAGGCTAAGAAGGGTGAAGGAACTCACTGTTTGAACTCCTACTTTGTGCTTGGTGCCATGTCTCTTGCTGATGATGGTGTGTCTCTTAACCCCCTGTCGCAGAAATTCTGATTTCTGTTCCATTGAATACAATAACAAGATTCAGAGAGGCAAGTGGACTTTCCCAAGGTCACACAGGGTTGAGGTTGGGACCAGGCCTGTCCGACTCTGGTGTCCATGCTTTTGCCTGTAGTGTATACCCATGTGACAACTCAAGGTTTCTTCTGACAAAAGCTTCCAAGACCTTTGAAGAAAACCTGTGCTGAGCTCTCTGCATGGCCTCAGGTTTCCAGTCCTTTCTTTCCCCACTGATGGGAGCCCAGCTTCCCAGGGTCTCCTTTACTTTAGCTTTCAGGATCCTCCCAATCCCATGGACTCAGATTGACTGTGCAGGACAAAGGAATTTGAACCCCAAATTGCCCTTGACTCCCTCCATCCCTTCATCATGCCTCATCCCCCACCACCAATGAGGAGAAATGCCTTCATAAGAGAAGGGCCATCCCAGCCTCACCTTATTGCCCATGCCCAGGTGGAGTGATCCTATTTCAGGGGAAGGAAGCGCAGACACACTAAATTACCAGGTGGATTGCCTTTTGGCTGGAAATGAAGTCCTTTTTTTTTTTTTTTTTTTTTTTTTTTGCAAAAGTCCTTTCTTGATTTTTGCACTGTCAGGGGCTGTTTTTACATTGTATGTTTTCTGGTCTTTTAGCATTCTCCCTGGTTTGCTCTCACACTTTACTGGGCAATTTTCAAACATTATACCTCAGTCCTGCCAGACGTTGGGGGTTGGGGAGGTCAAGACTTCCAGGCTGTGATGTATGTAGAGTTGAAGGAATGGGTGCTAGGGCTAAGGAGAGCTTGGAAGCTGCACAACCCCACCTGCTTCAAGAAGCCTTCCTTGATTGTACTTGAGGTTAGAATTCACCTCTCTCTGCCCACTCTGCAATCTACAGAATTCCTCTCAGGGAGGCAGGTTGGTCCAGTGGTTAGCTTCATGACTCCATAGCCTCACTGCAGGCCACTGACTAGCTGTGAGACCTTGGCCAAGGCACTTAACCTCTCTGTGCTTTCATTCCTTTATCCGGTAGTGAGGGAAGTAAGTGTATTCACATTAATGTTAGGGTTGCTGTGAGGAGTGAGTTGTTACATACAAACCACGAAGAACATGCTCAGCACATAGCAAATGCTCAGTAAATGTCAGTTAACACAATCCTAAGAGCTTTCATTTATTCAGCACTTGGTATATGTTTTATGGATCTCAACTTGTTTAATTCCTATAAACAATACTGAGTCTAGGTGTTGACTCCATTTGACGAATGAGGAAAGTGAGTCTCAGTGAAGTTGAGTGACTTCCCTGACATCACACAGCAGGGCAGAGTGGACTGGGAACTGAACATAGCTCTGTTGAACTTCTGTGTCCAAGCACCTTGCACTTTCTACTTTGTGTTAAAGATATTTGAGTAAATGCTTTCTGTCCCCTATGACAATTTCAGTCTCTAGAGAGCAGAATCCTATTCCAGTTCACATTTGTAACCCCAGAGCACATAGCACAGAGCATTGCTCTATAGATATTTGTAGAATAAGTGAATGAGCTCAGGGAATAATGAAGATCACATATATTGAGTCCCTACTGTGTGCTAGTCATTTTGCCAGGCATATCTTTACAGTCTCACAGGCAGGTATTATCTTTGTTTTACAGCTGAGAAAGCACCAGAGGACTTTCTTAGTTCCAAAGTTAAGAAAGGAGATTTGATGCCAGATGACCTTTTTAATGGCCTTTGCAAAGATACACTTAGAATAAAATGGAATTTTAATGCTGAAAGGAACTCAGAGAAGCAAAGCTAATGCACTTCACCACTACTGTCTAGTGAAAGGCAGTGCAATGGTAAGAATAGAGGCATGGAAATTGAACAAAACCTTTCCCTACCTTGGCTCTAACACTTTCTAGATGTATGACATTGAGCTAGCTCCTTGACAGCTTTGAGCTGCCATAGAAAGCTCTGGGACAAGAGTGTTCTGAGCAGAAGGCACAGCCAGTGAAAGGGCCTAGGGATGGGAGAATCTGCTACTGGAAAGACAGACAGGTCAGGGAGGCTGCAGTGGGAGGAACAAGGTCTGAGTGGAAAGAGTGAGATTGCACAGGGGCATGGACCAGGTTGTTTAGCACCCTGTGGACGTCAGCAAGGGAAGATTTCATTCAGGATGCCATAGTTGTCATTCAGGAGTTCTAAGGCAAGTCAGGAGGCTGTGATAATTTTCCAGATGAGGGCTGGTTGTGGCTTGGAAAAGAGAAATAATGACAAATGGTTGGATTCAGCTTATATGGTGGGGACAGAGCCAAGAAAGTTACTCTTAGGTTGGATATGGGGTCTGAGGGCAAGATAACAATTTAAGATGACTTCTAGGTGTTGGTCTTGGGCAATGAGTGGATAGCGCTACCTTTATTAATATGGGAATAACCTGGGGTGATGGGAGTGTGTAGGAATCAAGTTTTTATTTGTGCGTGTTACATTTTGGATGCCTAGTAGATATCCAAATGGAGAAGCTGGAAGGGCAGTGAATTAGGAAAACATCCTGGAATGTACATGAGAGTCATTAACATGTACAAAGATCACATGAAGATATGGGAGTGATGGAGACTCCAGAGAGTTGGGCTTACAAAGAGGGTGGGGAAGAATCCTAGAGACAGGCAGCATTCTGAGGTTGGGCCTAGTGTGGGAGCCAGCAGAGGAGGCTGAGCAGGTACCCAGGGAGGTGAGAGGAACACAGTGAGGGTGAGGTGCCATGGATATTTGGAGAAGAAAATATCTCAAGCAAGGGGAATGAACCATGTGAAAGTACAAAATATCAAGAGGAAGACAGAGAACTCACTACTGGTTTGGCTGGAGGTGGGTGGGCCAGAGATGACTTTGGTAAGAGTTATCTCAATGGAGTGGTGGGGGCATAAGCCTGATTGGAGGGGCATGGAGTTGGAGACAGAGGTGAGAAAGTGGGCATAACAAGGATAGGCTGATCTTCCAGGTAATTTGCTGAGAAATGGGGTAATAGCAGAGAGTGGCTATGGGGTCACGGGATTTTATGAAGCTAGATGATATTATGACACATGTATGCCATTGTAAAGAAGAATGAATTCATATTCAGTAAAAGCAATTCCTACCAGTGCACAAAACAATAAGTGTTTGAACACTAAAGGTTATTATTACCATTCAACATATCTTGATGAAACATCATCATGCTCTGGAAGCTGCCATTGTGGTCACTGTGAGCGCTGTTCACCAATATTTGGAAGTCTGAACTTTTTGGATCCCTTGTGAAGTCATGAGACCAGCCAAAAGACTTGTGCATGGAAGCAATGTGTGACATACTCCCACTGGAACATTTTATTGCCAGCATGTGACCCTCCAGAACTCTGCTCTCCTGGAGTGTGATCATGGAAGCAAACATCAAAATGCAACTCATCAGCCTGGGATACAACGAGCAGTCTCCTGATGAAGAGCCAAGCACTATGAATGAGACATAAGCCATTTTTCTGTTGAACCCCTGCATTTTTGGTGATGCTTGTCTCTGCAGCATATCCTTCCCTCTCCTCACTGAATTGCCAGTGATCATCAGTGAGCCAGACGGAGACATCTTTGCAGTAATGCTCACTGCCCAACTTTGGGTGTTATGAGTGTTACTGAGGGGAGGGGAGAGGCTGTGGGACTGGAAGGCAGGAGCCTTTATCTACATGGAGGATCCCAGTGACTTAGGCCCTGAGCTGAAACCCGGTCTATTGGACTCCAATGCTCAACCTCTGAGGAGGGGATATTTAGGCTTGGACTTGAGGGGTGAGTAGCAGTTAGCCAGGTGAGGGAGAAGCTGAGCTGAGAGAGAAGCTGGGCAGAGGGAATCAATGTGTTTGAAACTCAAGAGACAAAAGCTCAATTCAGAGATGGAAAGAAGTCTGGACCACAGTCTGGTCCAATTCAGAGATGAGAAGAAGGCTATGTCTGCAGTGTGGAAGGAGTGAGAGAGAAACGTGAAACCAGTGTGTAGACCCAGGCAGGACTAAGGCAGTGGAAGGCTTTGCCGTTAAATGCATTTTAGAAGTTATCCTCATGTCAGAACTGGGTCTAGGATCTCATATTCTTCACTCCCAGTGTTGTGGGCCAAACTGTGTCCTCCCAAAATTTAGATGTTGAAGTTCTCAACCCCAGTACCTAGAACGTGGCCATGTTTGGATATAGAGCCTTTAAAGAGGTTAAGTTAAAATGGGGTGATTAAGGTGGGTTCTAATCTAAGTTGACTACTGTCCTTAGACAAAGGGAGATTCTTCTTAACTGCCACTCACCCTACAAGTCTCAGCCTAAATAGGGGTTGGACACTGGAGTTTAATAGACTTGTGTTCAGTTCTGGGTCTAAGTCATCTGGATCTTCAGTGAAGATTAGGACCTTTACCATTCACCTGACACAGCAGGAAGACTACATGAAGACACAGGGAGAGGATGACCATCTATAAACCAAGGAGAGAGGACTGAGAATGAAAACAATGATGCCAACACCTTCAACACCAGGACTGTGAAAAAACAAGTGTATGTTGCTTAAGACACTCAGCCTGTGGTACTTTGTCATGGTAGCTGTAGCAAACTAAGGCACACAGCCTCTGCCACCTTTCTAAGTTAAATCAAGGCACTGTCTGGACCTGCGACATTGATAGGATCACTTTCAGAGCCAACCCACAAAAGGCTTCAAGATCTCTGGCATGGGGAGGAGATGGAGCCTTAGATCTTTATGGCAACTGAAAGAATACTGATGTTACACTTTTGGAGGCTGTTTAGAACCTACTCTCATGTTCTTAGGGGTTATCACCAAAACTATGGTGGTAGAAAGTCAGACATTGCCATGCCCATTCTAAGTCTGGCAACCTAAAGCATGGCAAGGATTTGAAATTCACCCTCTTTCTCTCTGGAATTCTGAGGGAAGTTAGTACAAAGATCAACAGACAAATGAGAAGTCAAGTTTGACTTTTTACAAAGTGAAGTGATTCTCCATACCCTGGTGCAAAGCTCTGGTAAAAACAGAAGAACGTGGAAGAGGTCCTCATACAAGAGGCTTGAGGAAGGCTTTCCCTAATTGCCCTGGATCTCTGTTTCTGTTATACCCCGCTGTCTGCATCCAGAAAATTGATGACTGGGGTTAGAGTGAGGGAAGAAAGGCCAGTTGGAAGCATAAGACACATGAGCACATTTCCCCTAAAGTGTGAATGTGCTGGGCTGGTCCAGCTGCCTAGCCCTTGCCTGGGGCAGTAACCCTGGCAAGGCTGCCACATAGAAGAAAAGGCCACAGCACACATCTACACCATGGAATACTATGTAGTCATAAAAAGGATGAGTTCATGTCTGGATGAAACTGGAAACCATCATTCTCAGCAAACTGACACAAGAACAGAAAACTAAACACCACATATTCTCACTCATAAGTGGGTGTTGAACAATGAGAACACACGGACACAGGGAGGGGAACATCACACACCGGGGCCTAGGGGGTGGGAGCTAGGGGAAGAATAGCAGGGTGGGGGTGGATTGGTGAGGGATAGCGTTAGGAGAAATACCTGATGTAGATGATGGGGCGATGGATGCAGCAAACCACCACCATGGCACATGTATACCTATGTAACAAACCTGCACAATCTGCACATGTACCCCAGAACTTAAAGTATAATCAATAAAGAAGAAGAAGAAGAAGAAAAGGCCACAGTAAGGAGATGACTGGGGATTTTGTGCTTTTCAGCACCTTGGTACTCTCACCGGTCCATGAAGCAGGACGTAAGATTAAATAGGAAACAGACCTCCTGCCTGTGAATGCAAGTGAAATATTAGAGAAGAGAGCAGGCCTTTAACATGCTGGGACCCACACCAGTCGTTCATGAAACATGGTGCAGAACTTCAGGTCCTGCCGCCCAGATGAATGCATAAGTCATCTTCCTTTGGGTTGAGTTAGCAAAGGGTGGCGGGGAGCCCATTCATGCTCCTTCATTACCGGCCCTGGCAGCCTAGGCTGATGTCCTGTCCATGACATAACTGACCTGTCAGGGTGACAGAGAGAATGTGACAACCCCCTTTCTGAACAAACATGCTCAAGATCCACTCTCCTACTGACACCCTTTTTTCGTCTCTATTGCCATTGACTTCCGTGCCCAAATCTGAAACGATGGTGAGAAGACGGGTCCTGGGCTATAAGGGCTGGTTAGGTAACTGCTCCACTTACGTATTTTGGTCCCACCTCAAGGCCTGGATGAGAGAGGTGTGAAATCTTGCAGCGCATTTCAAGCCCACATGATTGAAAATATGTTTCCTATTTTTAAATTGGATTTATTTATATATTCAACAGTTACTTTTTATAAATGGAAATAGAATAGCAGTGAAAATCCTCTCCTCTTTTTATATCTTCACCGAATCCTTAAAGTTATGTTCCTAGATTCTCCCATTTCAACTGCATTGCTCTGGCCAATGGGTCAGACAGGGCAGAGAATCTGCCTTTCCCTAGGCCTATGGCGCAGTTGCTTGTTATGCTTTCAGCCCATGGAGATCATGCTGACTTTGAGAAAGTTCCCTTGTGAAATGTCTGACCAAGTTTATATTTTTTGAACTTGAGGTGAGAAGTGAGGACTTGGATCAGATCAGCATTCTACTCACTTATGGTTAATGCAATGTCCCACTCAATGTCAATTGTAGCGTCACTGCCAAAGTCTCTCAGGGAGGCTGGGTACAGTGACTCATGCCTATAATCTCAGCACTTTGGGAGGCCGAGGTGGGCAGATTACTTGAGCCCAGGAGTTTATGACCATCTTGGCCACCTGGTGACACTCTGTCTTTACTAGAAATACAAAATTAGCTGTGCATGGTGGCGTGTGCCTGAAATCCCAGCAACTCAGCGCTGAGGCAGAAGAATCACTTGAACCCAGGAGGCAGAGGTTGCAGTGAGCCAAGATCGCACAGCTGCACTCCAGCCTGGGAGACAGATCGAGACTCTGTTTCAAAAAAAAAAAAAAAAGTTTCTCAGGGAATTTCATGCGCTGAGCTCCCACGGGGCCTTGTTACCAAGGCAGGTCAGATCCAGACTCCATGGGTCTTACATTCTGTGTGTCATGGATCTACCCAGGAATGTGGACTCAGCCATTCAGTGTCATGAAAGGCCAAGTCATTCTATGCTACCGTGTTGCTGTGAAAGAACTTGAAGAAACACAATAAGAGCATTTGACTTGGTGCATATCACGGACTTATTCAACAAGTCTGAACTCTGTGCCAGGAGAGCAGTACGGTAAGGAATTAGAGCTGAGGCTTTGGAATCAGTCCTGGGTTTGGACACTGGATTTACCACAAATGGGTTGGGTAAAAAATTGGCAAGCTGTTTCACCTCTTTGAACTCCAGCTTGCTCATCTCCAAAGGTTGACACAAAAATGCTAACTTTGCTGTATTGTCTCAGATATGAAATAAGGAAGTATAAGAGGGGTGGCTTCTGCTCAGTAACTGTTGGTCTTGTCTCCTTGTACTTCTGTGAGCACCATGCTGGGAAGTGCATTAGAACAACTATCTTGAAGGAGCTCACAGTGTGGACGTAAGCTGTGGGGTATCAGGTACAAGGTTCCTCTAGTTCTCTGTTGTATCCTTAGGTCTCAGCACTATATGTGTCTCATAGTCCACTTGATAAGTATTTGTTGCTTACCAACTCGATATACATGGATTTAAGGAACATAAATCTGAGGCAGAACATGATGCACCTCTTGGGAGTAGTCAGGATAGCAAATGGCAGTGACTGCATTCTTACTGGAGTTTTGATGATGATCAGGATCTAGGAAGAGGGAACAGCATTCCAAAGGCACAGATGGCAAGGAACAGCATGCTGAGTGACATTGTTGGAGCACAGAGTATAAGGTGACAGAGAAAGGGTGATGGGAGGTGAGGCTGAAGCAGTAGGCAAGGGCCAGGGCATGGAGGGCTTTGAACCTGACTGTGCATTTCAAGCCCACGTGATTGAAACCATTCAATAGTTCTGTGGGAACCACCGAAGGGCTTTGTTCAGAGGTATAGCATGGTCAGACTTGCATTTTGGAAAGATCACCTGGGATGAATGGGGAGACACAAGAGTAGAGGCAAGGAAACCAGTTAGGAGACTGTTGCCATGGGCTTGGGAGGGAGTAACCATAAATATCATGACCATGGGAATGTAAGGAAGGGAAGCTGTAAGCCAGTTGAAGCTGTAGAGACTATAGGATTCAGTTGTCACTTGGTGGCTGGTGCAAGTCCTGGGGCCTACAACCTGTCTGGAAACAAAGGGCAACCTTTGGATTCTATCTCCACTCGGTGGGATGGGAGGCCTCTTGCATATCCTAATGAGGGCTCAGGCAACACACTGTCCTGCTGGAGGTTGCTTCCCAGAGGCGTCTTTCAGGTCAGAGGAATCGCCGTGCCATCTCTTTATTCACCAGGGCTGTCAGTCCGGTAAACAAAGGTGTTGTCAAACTGCCTTATTGAGAAGTAGTTTAAATTAACCTTGACAGGTGGATTAATAAATAATAAGGCCTGAATGGCTTATAAAGAAATCAATCACACTATAAATTTTAGAAGAGCACGTGCTCAGCTCCAACCTAGTGAAGCCGCAGCATTCTTGAGCCAAATGTGTCCAAACTCAGTTCCAGGCAATTTTATTTTTTTGGAGATTAGACAGGATGCATTCAGTGGTGCAGATTACTGTACATTCTGGAATGGCTAAGGGATATTTAGTGCGTAAGGACAATTTGTAGAAAACAAGATAATTTACCCTCATTTGCTACCTGTAATGTGCAGCACGTGATTCTGGCATGTCTCTCTTTGCATAATAACTCTGCTTTGCCTGGGCTGGAAGGAATCCAAGGGTCATGTGACCTAGTAATTCTCAACCCTTCCAGACTAATATTTTGTGATGCTACCTTTATTATACTGAAATGGGATTCATAAATTATATAACCCACCTAGACATCTCATTTTAAAAATCTATATAATGCCCAAACTGCAAAGTCAATGAAAAATAAAAAGCAAAGTAATTGATAATAAAATAATATGTATGTTGATAAGTGGATGAGTGGATGTGACTAGACTGGAAGACACAATAGCAGACAGATGATTGCTTGATAGTTACTGAAATGGATGTGTGGAATTGGCCACTCAAATATGCAAACAGCATGGCCTTTAGAGTTGTGATTTTCTGAAACAATAGCTATCTGAGCAAACAAAGCACAATTTTTCCTTGATTTGCATGGTACCTGCATCCAGGAAAATTCAGTGTATATAAATGTATATTATAATCATGCAAGAATGCTTTCTCTGTATGTGAAATGGAACTAGAAGCTAGACCCAGATAATTACAACATAGATTTTTCATGCATATATTGGGTGAAACATCCCAAAATTGAGTGGGGTGTGGTCGAGTTCTTCGCTGACTGGGTTTTCCCTTGTGCTGCAGGCTGTCTAGCATCCAAATGCCAGTGGAATCCCTTCCATCTATTGTGACAACCAAAACTGCCCGGAACTATCCAAATCATTCTTTAGAGGTAGAGTTGCCCATACCGAGATCAATAGTTCTTATTTAACCTTTTCATGGTTTGGATGGAGATAGAGAAAGCCAAGAAGGGGAGGAACTTGTTCCTGGTAGAGAAGGTTGGAATCCAGGTCTCATGTCTGCCAACCTGGTGCTGTCCCACTGGCCTCTCTCCTGCAAAGCTGGTCCTTCTGCAAATGTCTTCAAAATCTGGTCTATGGAGAGATCCTTTTGCTCAATGAAGTTTCAGCCCTTAACCTGAGCAGTGTGAGTTCTGGGCTTCTGTATCGTATACTCTTAAAGTGAGATTCATCTGCATTTTCACATAGTGCTTTTTTTCCCCCTATTGTCTAATCATTCACAGCAAAGGTGTGTAAGGGACTGAGGATAACACTATATGCCTTATGATCTACAGGGCACTGAAAACACTTTCTGCATCAACATTTCTTTTCACCAACTGGCTACGATGCCTAAAATTTCCCCATATCTTTGAGGAAAGCCATTTAATGTTTCCTTTAAAATGCAGACACTTTTGATTTACTCACATGAGTTCTTCAGCAACTTCTTAGGTCCTCAGTTGCTTTATCTATATAATAGGGATAACTGCACCTACTTCATAACATTGTTATGGAGATTAAATATGATTAATGCACAAAACTAAAACACTTGTGATACAGTAAGCGGCAACACCTTGTTTATCTTCCCACTTCTTCACAAAGAGGTCTGGTAGGTATAAGGCACATGTACTCCCACCCGCTTCCACCAATCTCAAGGCAGACCTCACCAATTTATTTCAGCACTCTTACACATGGACACCAACATGGCCGTGGATAACCTCGGATTAGAACTCCAGGCAGCCAAAACTAATTGGAATCAGCACAGGAACTGAAAGCTTTCTTTATCTTTGCTTTAGCTAATTGCTGGACATTAACTCCCTTTATGTTAATGAGAGATGAGATAATCCCTCAAGTACCAGAGCCCGGAGGGATGGGACAAAGTTCTATGGAGAGGCAGAAGATGACAGAGAAAGGAAGAAGGGAAGGTGCCTGAGCATACCTGAGAGCAGGGCCCTGAGCTGCTGGCAGACAGCGTAAGCCCCACCTTCAGAAGTTAATAAGCCACATGCAAGGAACCTAGCATGTGCTTGCCACACATGGGTGCTCAGTATCCAATGGTCCTCTCTTCCTGCTTGTTCACTTCCCTCACTGTTTGCTCAGGTCTCTCTGAACGACATCACCTTGCTGCCACCTTGCCCATGGAGTTCAACTCAACTTTAATGATAATTAATCATTAACATTTATCGAGCATTTATCACGTATCAGAAATCTGTCTCAGTGCTTTCTATAGATTACGTTAATTTCGCCTCACCATATCCCCAGGAGCTGGGTACTATAGTATTGCCAATTTTACCGATCAGTAACAAAAGGCCCAGAGAAGTTAAATTGTGGCTCCAGCTAGCCAGTGGTGGAGCTGGGATCTGAACCGAGGCTTCCACTGTTGAGGACTGCGGCATCATGCTGCCTTCTTGCGCCACTGTGAGCCTGGCTCTGCGCTGGTGACAGGAGGTCAAGGGCACGTTCCTTGACATCAAGGGACTTTTGTTCTGGCAGTAGAGGCGGGTGGTGGGCCACCCTTGGAGGTTTCTGGGGGTGACTGGTCAGAAGAGGCGGAGCTGGGGTGAAGCAGGTGAGGTGTTGGAGACCGCGGTCCCGGTGTCAGTGTTAAAAGTTTGAATTTGTCCTCTATCGAGGCCAGGGGCACCCCAGGGGTATAAGAACTAAAGACACTAGAAATACCACATTCTCCATATCTAAAAGTCAAACTGTGCGATTCTAAGACTCAACCCCCTATAGCTTAAAGAGTTAATTTTTCTATAATTTCATAATTTCCACATGCTAGAATTAAAAGATTCTATGATCTCACACTTCATTTTATTATAGAATCCACCCACAGAGCCAGAAGCAGGCTTCCCCGCGTCCCCTTTGGTGATGTTTGGGAATCACTGCGGCTTTCCTTTCCTTCCGGCTGTTGCCGCTGTTGCCCTCTAGATGGCGCCCAGCCCTCTGAGCAATGGTGCAGGACACCGGCCGGGAGACTGCGCTGCTCCAGAGAGCGTCCAGGGCCAAGTCTGCAGTTGGGCTGCTTCCTCCTGAAATCGAGGTGGGCGTCTTAAAAGCATAGGGAGAATACTTGTGCTTAGCAGGGAGCATTTCGGGATGATGCAAGCATTCATGGAAACCATGGAGAGGCTTGGTAAGTGTCATGCCAAACAAGCACCCTGAAAGAGGGACTGTCATCACTGCTTTGCAAATGAGGAAACGGAGGCGCAGAGAGGTGCGGTGATTGGTTCAGGCCCCGGAGTCAGGAAATGATAGAGCAGCTCTCAAGCTCACCTCTCTTCTAGTCCAGCTTTTCACTGCAGAGCCTGCCTCCACAAGGACACTAGGAAGGGAGTGGGGGATGCAACATGGCCCCTGGCTGCCAGTGCTGCGATGCGGAGGTCCCGTGGGTCCCAAGGGCTCAGACGAGGCAGCCCCGCTGTGGCCCCAGCTCACCGGCGGGGAGCTCACCAGGACCACTGCAACCTCCTCTCCAGGGGTCTCTTTGCCTTCTGGCTCACTCTTCCAGTTCCTCCTCTGCACCAGTTGGTGACCTCTTTGTGATACAAATCTGACCGCATCACTTATTTCTTAGAATCCTTCAGCAGCTTCCCATTGCCTATGCATTTCAAAATCTCTGCCTTGAAATTTAAGGCTCTGTGGCCATTGACACCCCCCCAAATCTGCTACCTCCTTTCTAATCATACACTTTATCTGTTCTTCAACCACGATCAGCTTTCACCTTTGTATTAGTTTCTTATTGCCACTGTAACAAATTGTTGCAAACTTAGTGGCTTAAAACACAAATTTATTCTTTCATAACACAAATTATTATCTTACAGTTTTGAGGGTCAGAAGGCTGAAATGGGTCTCACTGCACTGAAGTCAGGGTGTCAGCAGGGCTGCATTCCTTTCTGGAGGCTATGGGGAAAACCTGCTTTCTCACCTTATTTAAAGCTCTTCGAGGCTACCCGCATTCCTCTGCTCATGGCCTTGTCCTTCAATCCTCAAAACCAGCAACTGCCGATGGAGTCTCTCATATTGTATCACTCTGCCTCTCCTGCCCGCCTCGTTTGCTTTAAGGAGACTTGTGATTAGATATTAGATCGCCCCCCCCCCCAGAATAATTGAGGCTAATCTCCCTATTTCAGGGCCAGCTGATTAGCAACCCTGATTCCATCTGCAACTTTAATCCCCTCTTGCCATGGAAGGCAATATATTCACAGCTTCTGGTAATTAGGACTTGGTCACCTCTAGGGGACATTATTATGCGTATCATATGTTCTTTGTCCTCTTTGGCCCCCATGCTTTTGCCTAAAATGCCATTTCCCCTTCCACAATTGGAAAACGATTCTTTCTTTAGGATTTAGCTCCAATGTTGCCTCCCTTGTGAATTCTTTCCTGAGAGCAGTTAGACGCTCCTCCCTCTTTTGTGTTCCTACATTACCTTGTGTGTGCATGTGTATGTGTGTGTGTGTGTAACATTTCTCAGACTGTAATTTTACTATTTGTTCTCTTGATCATGAGCTCCTGACAAGAGCAACCTGATCTACTCAGCTCTGTTTACTCTGTACCTGTTTACTGCCTGACACAGTGTTCGTGTTCAAGAAAAGTTTATTGAACAGGAGAAGGAATATAGTGAAAGCTAGAATTTGGGAAGCCACCTATATTTTATTTTTAAATTTAATTTTTCTATTTTAATTACCAATTTTGGAGATCCCCATTCTGGGACTCAGTTCTCCCACCCTGTAGAGTTGATGTCATGAGTTAGAGGAACTTGGTCTCAGTTATGATTAGGCACAGCTGAGAGTGCTTACAGAGTAGCTTTAATGGGGTGGAAGCTTATGTCTTGTTCACATGAAAGTCCAAGGCTGGTAGGGGCTGGACTCTTTGCCCATGAAATAAACCAGGAAGGGCAATTCTAAAGAGATATCCAATAACAGTGTCATCCTTTCAGCATTAAAGTCATCAGCCTGGTAGATGAGATCTTTCTGAGTTTCCAGATCTTTTACCTGAGGTGGTATGGAGGCAAGGGATGATTAGATTGACATCTAAGAATCTCAACCCTTACCTGCCAATCAAGTGGTGCTCATACAATTGGTCGTGTGCCACCGTCTCTGTGATGTGCCCTTTGACTTCAAGGTCCAAGGAGAAACTCTAGCCATCATAACCATGTTTGTCACAGAATGATGGAGGAAGGCAGGCAGGAAAGGACAAAGGATACCCAACAAACAACTGCATCTTCAGAGAGGTTTGTGAAAGTTTCCACTCAACATCCAGGTTTGCATCCATTCACTAGAATTAAGCCACATAGACACACCCAGATGCAAGGGGAGCTGGGGAATATACCCCTATTCTGGGCAGCTAGATTCTATTGCTATGAAACAAGGGGAACATGGATATTGGGGGGGCCCTCTAGCAGCCTCTGCTATAAGCTCTAATTTTCCAAGGATTAAGAAGGCCAAGAGGGACATGCTGGCTTCTTTGATGTATCATGACCCATCCTAATGAAGTTTAGTAGTAACAGGAATGCCATGAGTCTGGAGGAAAAACCTTTCCTTTAAGGCTGAGCGACTTTGATTAGACAGCTATTTGCATATCTACCTTTCTTCCATCCTCTCCATCTTAGCTAATTGATCTGGGATACAGCACTTGTGTTAAATAACTGAGTTTACAGGTCTTAGAGCTAGTTACAGCCTGTAAATTGGGTCACTTTGCATTCTGGCTCATCTGGGACCATCCTTGTTTATGCCTATTGTCCTGTGTAATGATCCAGAATGCCCCTCCCCCTCTCAAAAGTGTCCCAGTTTGAATGACAAATTATATAGTCACCTGCCTATAAACAGTGTAGCATACCGGAAGAGAAGGGGAATGGTGGTTTATATTTGACTCTAAGGAATATAAAATCTAGAATTCAGGATTCTTTTTAATGTTTGGCCAGTGCAAAGGTAGAGGAAAGTGGAGTCAAGATATAAGATATTGGGAATATCAGTCCTCACAGGATGGAGAGCCTCATGAGTGATAACGTCCACAGGCTTTTAGAAATATACATAATGTTCTGTCCATCTGTCTCAAAGACTCTTGTTCAGCATAGCTTTTTATGACCATCCAATCCAAAGTAGACTCCCCCACCCCTGTTTCTTCTTGTCCTCTTACCTGGTTTTGCTTAATAGATAGCACTTTTCAATATTTGAACTTATCTTGTTTCATCATCATATTGCATGTTTATTTTATGTTTCTTCCCATAGCTTCTGCTGCTAAGAATCTAAGCTTCATATAATAACAGGATTTGTTCTCACCTTCACTTTTGTGTCCTGCTGTGTAGGGCATATTATATTAATATATGATTAACATATGGGTGGATGATTGGATGAATGTGGGTGGTTAAGATAGTTTTTTGGAAGGTCAAAAGGTGGAAGAATCGGGAAGAGATTGGAAAGGTGGAAGGTGGAAAAATCGGGAAAAGATTTAAAAATCACTAAAATTAATACTTATACAATGTTTATGTAAACTTTTTCTGCAATGGACTGGGATGAGCCTTGGTATGATTTCTAAGACATGGGATAGACCACATGGCAATAAAATCCACAAAGGCTTTGCCAGTCAGGAGGGTCAGAGCTTCATGGGGAGGCGCATTCTGGTGGCTGTAACATGTACCACTCATTTTCTGTTCTGCCAGTGCTATTGCATTAGTTTTCTGGGGCGCTATAATGAAGTACAAACTGGGTGGCTCAAAACAACAGAAATTAATTTTCATAGTTCTGAAGGTTAGAAGTCCAAAATCAAGGTGTCTGTGGGGCCATGCTCCTCCTGAGGGCTTTAGGGGACAAGCTTTCCTTGCCTCTTTCTAGCTTTGGTGGTTGTTGGCAATACTTGGTGTTCCGTGGTTTAAAACACGTTGCTGTAATCTCTGCCCCCATCACCATTCTTTTCGTGCATATCTCTGGGATGAAATTTTCCTCTTTTTATAAGGACACCAGTCAATGGAGTGGAGCCTAACCTACTCCAGTATGACCTCTTCTTACTTAGCTTGATTGCGTTTGCAGAAATACTGGTTCCAAATAAGATCACATACACAAATATCAGGGGTTAGGACTTCAACATATCTTTTATGGGAACACAATTCCACCCACAACAGGTATGGCACTGATGGGAATAGCGTGTGAATCTTTCTTCTTTTTCTTGATCTTCTCCTATCCTAGTAAGGGATCCTAAGCATTTTCAAAATCAGGCTCAATCCATTTGGCCCTGATCAAGTGCACAGACTTTTCATTTTCTCACAAGCCCACTTTCTGGGTTATCAATAAAAAGTAATCCCAAATTCTTTGCCCATGAAAGAAACCAGGAAGAGCAATTCCAAAGAGATGTCCAATAACAATGTATCCTCCTGGCATTAAAGTCATCAGCCTGGTAGCTGAGATTTCTCTAAGTTTCCAGGTCTTGTACCTGAGGTGGTATGGAGGTGGGCATGATTGACCTCTAAGAATCTCAGCCTTGCTGGGCACGGTGGCTCATGCCTATAATCCCAGCACTTCGAGAGGCTGAGGCAGGCAGATCATGAGGTCTGGAGTTCGAGACCAGCCTGGCCAACATGGTGAAACCCTGTCTTTACTAAAAATATGAAAAAAATTAGCTGGGTGTGGTGGCGCACACCTGTAATCCCAGCTATTTGGGAGGATGAGGCAGGAGAATTGCTTAAACCTGGGTGGCGGAGGTTGCAGTGAATCGAAATTGCGCCACTGCACTCCAGCCTGGGCAACAGAGCTAGACTTTGTCTGTGTGGTTGGTGGGCGGGCGGTGGGGGAGCGGGGAAGAATCTCAGTCTTCGAGCTGCAAATTAAATGTTGTTCATACCATTATGCATGTTATCGTCAAGAAAGAGTCTCCTTTTGGGGGAGAGAGGCAAAGATGTTGAGGAATATGGTGCTGAGATGTCAGGTGACCCAGTTATCCTACTTAAGAGGTGGACTGTCTCTCTGAGCCTGGATTTTCTAATCTCTAAAGTGTTCAAATGAACTTCTGTTATTTTCTCCTCAAGTTTGCTATGAAGATTGATTATGAGAATAGACATAGATGAGTTTTAATAACTTCAAGATTCTTCTCTGTGTGTGAGTTGTAAATGTTAAAACAGGAGAAAAATGGCCAATGGCTTTTATTTTTTTTTGAAGTGTATTCTTGCACAATTTGTTTTTTAGGGTCTGAGGCTCAGAGTGGTGAAGTCATTATATTAAGGTGGCACAGCACTTAGTTGGCACAGGAGAATCATGCTGCCTCCTGTTTTTCTTCTTGGGTTTTTGGTCTTGGCTGTTTGTCCCCTCCAAGTATGACAACTGAGCTGACATTGTGCTCTTTGTGTGAGCCCTTGTCTCCCACACCTGCCTTCGCCAATACTCTCCTGGGAAAGTGCTAAGGACTAGCAGGAGGCTTTGCTTTCCAGGCAGCAAGGCTGTCGTGAGTTAATGGGAAATCTGTTTGAGGTTTTCTTCATCACAGCGTGAGGGAGGAAGTGGCACGTCTGGAATATGAAGCAGCCTGAGGCTGTGAGCAGGGATCCAAATGCTGCCCAGCCCTAGGGGAGGCAGCCAGGGGCTGAAGCTGCAGCCAGCAGCCAGGACCAACGTGAATGTTCTTGGGGTCACACACCCAAGGCAGAAGATCTCACGTCAATGACTGTGTGTGTGTTCACTGCCTTGTCAGATTTCCTCTGGACTCCTGGGATGCTTCTCTGCTTCTCCATGTGCCCGCAGGTTTAAGAGTTTTCAAAACATTTTCACACTCCGTATTTCATGTAATCCTCACAATAAGCCCACAAGGAAGTTGGCTTAATTCTCCCCATTTTGTAGATGGAGAAACTGAGACCCTGCATGAAGAGGGACTTACTCCAGTCACATGGCAGAGCTGAGAGTATTCAGAGCTTTCTTCGCCACACCACAGATTATGCTACAGCCCCTGTGGCTTTCCTGTGAGTGTCCTGCAAGCCAATCAAGAGTAGGCTTCCTTGTCCTGTACAACACCCAGCCTCGTGGCCCAGGAGCCTGCTTTATGGTCGTCCGCTTCGCCTCTCTATCCAGATCAGTGTCCTCAGTTTCCCAGCCTGTGTTAGCTGCCCCTCCCCTTCTCACAACCAGGCACCAACCATCTTAAGTAGAAACAGATACAGAATTTTTCTCAACCTGTGTTATTCCTGCTTTTGAAACTAGAGATTAAATTGCCTGAGAACAGATTCTTATCTAATTATGTGATGAGGCATTTTCCCAACATTCCTGGTTTATGTCTGAGAACATGGTCGATGGTCAGTAAAGATCTGGAGATGGGCAATAATAGGAATGGCTTTTTATTACATGCTTATAGCAACAGGGGAGACAGATGCTAAGATGCAAGGAAGACTCCAGAGGAGGGGCAATAGTTGAAATCAAGCAAAGAACTGCCTCCTTGTTGTGAATAACCTCCCATGGGTCTAAGAAGGAGCATTCAGGAAAAGCCAGGTGCCTCACTCATGCTGTCATAGTTAATCTTTAGGATCATATAATGAAAATGCTATTATTCCCACTTTAAAGGGGGAAAAACTTAGTGTCAGAGAGGCTAAGAAACTTGGCCAAGGCCTCATGGTTTGAACAGGACAGAATCAGAAGTTAAACTCAGTTCTGTTGGATTTCAAAGTATTTTCCAGGAGAATTTCCTAGGTATCAGTTTAAGAACAATGCCTTGCACATAGTAGGTGCTTAATCAATGTCTACTAAGCAACGTTGACATTATAGCCATTCTTACAAATAAACCTGTGTTTATACTCCCAGCTCCTGACACATACTGAGCCCTCCATAAACTCAAGTTGCAGCTGAGGAAGGCTTAGACTCCAGGGAAAGGCTACAGATGGTGTGGTCCAGGCTTGGACCCAATGCCCATCCTCTTTTCCCTGCAGGGTGCTGCCACAGATTTATAGACAGAGATGGAGCTGAGAAGATGGTACCGGGGGGTTACAGAGGGTTGGGAGGCAGGATTGTATTTAATCTCAGCATTTATATTTCCCCAGAGTGGATCCCACTGCATTTCAGGACCAGTGCAAAGTACTTAATTGAAATCCGTAATTCCAGCCCTCATTAATAACCACTCTCGGCAAGCAGAGAGCTCCACGACCATTAATGATGAGCACGATGCAGACGCAGGTCTTCAGAAGGGAACAGCAAGTCCCTGGTTCATTTTACAGTTGATTAGAGTGAGTTAAACTTTGCCCTGCTTGTAAGTTGTATATTAAATATAAGAAGTTGGCAATATGTGAAGTTATCAAAATACCACAGGTGCATTGGCGGGCCTCCAGCCGGCATCGCTCATCCTAAACAGCGTGGTGACCCCGCAGAAATGGGTCTGGGACGCCATGGCACAAGATGGATAATTCGATTGAACCTAATCAGTCCCAGGGAAACAGAAGACCTTCATCAACTGCAGATGCACGAGGATCCTAGTCCGTAGGCGCTCTGGCCACAGCGCCGCCTGCTGGCAGAATCCACCTGGTCCGTGGCTGTGATGGGAAAGATCTCGGGACTCAGTCTTGCGATCCTGGATTCTCTATTACTGATGTGCAGTGTGGCCTTGGGCAAGGTTTCCTCTTTCTCCGGGCTTCTGTTTTGCCATCAGCACAATGAAATAACTAGGCTCCATGATGTCAGACTGTCTTTGATGGGGCATATTGCTCCCCAATCCATTTTTGTGGGAGTGCTGTTCCTGAGACCTTGCCGGGGATCATTGACAGCAAGTGGACAGTTCTTTGCTTTCCCTCAATCATCGCCCACCCTGTGGACTCTTTTCTTCTTTCCCATCTCCCCCCTCCCAGCTGTCATATTCTAGAATCTCTTCACACCCAACGATTTGCATTTTAAAAATATGTTCACGTCCTGGACACTTTGTTCTTGCTCATTTAACCATTTTGGACACCTCCTTCATTCTTTAGACATCATCTCTACCTGGGAGACTTCTATTTGCCCTTCAGTACCCTTCCTAAGTATCCTGTCTGATTGCTTTAATTCTCCTAGGACAGTGAAAAGAGTGTGCAGTCTGGAGTTCAGGTTTGAGTTTTGCTCCTAACACTTATCTGTGACTTTGAGCCAGTCATCAAGCCTTATAGAACCTCAAATTCATTACTAGGTGTTTACTTATTTGATTGATTGATTTTAAATCTACACATAAAAATTGTATTTATCATGTACACACTTGTATCATGTACATGGTGTTTTAAAATATGTATACATTGTAGAATAGCTAAATTGAACTGATTATCATATGTATTACCTCACATACTTAACATTTTTTGTGGTGAGACCACTTAAAATCTATTCTGAGTGATTTTCAAAACTACAATACATTGTTATTAACAATAGTTGCTATGGTGTAATAGATCTCAAACATATTCCTCTTGTCTGACTGAAATTTTGTGTCCTTTGACCAACATCTTCCCAATCAATCCCCTTAGCCTCCAGCCATGTTTATGTATTTAGAAAACTCGATACATATTAGAAGATCAAAAATTATCTCATTTCTTGGCATCTAAGACAGAGTTAACTTCTTTTTCTAAACCTGGGGTTGGCAAAATTTTTCTGTAAGGAGCCAGGTGATAAACACTTAGGCATTGTGGGCTATAAGGTCTTGTTACAACAACACAAGTATACCTTTGTAGTGTGAAAGCTGCCATAGACAATATGTAAATGAATGAGTGTGGCTGTGCTCCAATAAAGCTTTATTTATAAAGACAGGTAGTGGGCTGGATTTGGCCAGTGGGCTGTCATTTGCCAGCCTCTGCTCTGTGACATCTTAGGCGAAGATTCAGCACACTGAATAGCACCTGTTAGCTTATGTGTCAGTCTCTCCTGCTAGACTGTGCCTTCCTTAATAAGGAATTGTTTTACTGTTCTTTGTATCTCTAGGACCAGACCCATGCATTATATCATTTAATTTTTTCAGCAATACTGTAAGTTAGAAACAGTTATATTCCTAATTTCAGGATGAGAACACAGAGGCACGGAGAGTTAAGTAATTTTGTTGGTAAATGGTGAAAGCAGGCTGGCCCCGCTGTTCAAATTTCAACCATGACTCCACAGTAACTGGGACATGAAGATCTGACAGTCATTGGCTGACTGAGCATTGAAGCCGGTAATGCCATAATTCCCCTGCCCTGCATTTATGGGCCTGGTTTTCAGGACCTAGAAACGGGATTTACCATTGTCCCAAAGCAGCATTTATTGTGCATCTGTCCCTGTTAAATTCCCCCGTTAGATTTGGCTTGTCTCTCAGACCTGTTCCGATCTTTTTGGATCTCGATACTTTTGTCTAATGTGCTCGTTCCCTCTATCTTTTGCTTTGGAACTGACCACCCTTTTTTCTGGAGCTGCCCCAGCCAGAGATGACTGTTAAATTAATTTTGCATCAGTGAATAAAGGCCTGGACAGAAATTGGGTTAGAAGTTGTGTTGGTTCTTATGGTGCCTTGCCAAACCCATTTCCTGTGGATTAAGTCCTAAATCCCTATAGTTTAAAAACAAAAATCTGTTAACTTGGCACCTGGAAGACTGCAAGTCCTTGAAATTCTGGTCTAGTCTTTAAACACTCATGGTCCGAGTCAATGGAAGTGGTTGGTTTGATTTTACTGAAGTATAAAATGCAGGCAACAGAAATGGATGTGAATGCTGTCTGTTTTGGTTTCCATGTACTTAGCACTTTTTATGGACAAGATTCTGTGCTAAATACATTATACACCCAGTCTCTTTTAATGTGTCCTGGGGCCCTCTGCGGTATGTGACAGTAGTCTCATTTCACAGATAAGGAAACTGAAGCTCAGAAACTCACCCAAGTTCATAAAGGCATTAAGAAGGGAAGCCAGGACTTGCACCTAAAGCTCTCACTTGAACATCAATCTACTAGTTCTTGACCTGTGTAGCTCGACTTATATGAGTGAAAGACCAAGTAGCCTGTGCTAATACAATTACTGTGGGAGTGGAAGGGGCCTTGGATTTACTGAATGTCTATTGCATGTCCTGTGCTCTGCCAGCTTAAGGGAAGTTAGGTTTTCTAACGTCTCTACCAGCCAAAATTTTTTTCTTCTCATTTTATAGATTGTGAAATGGCTTGGAGAGGTCACACATTTCCCTCAAGGTCACAGGACTGATAAACAGGAGTAACACTGAGTCCAAGGATATCTGACTCCGAAGGCTGACTCTGCTCCTTAGAGTAGAGAACTCTTGCCCTTTGGAGGCACAGGGGATTTTTAAAAATAGAGATATGTGACCCTGACCGCAGCAAATTTCTGATTTAGTTTGGTAGGGGGAGTCAGGGATGGAGCCCACACATCTGTGTTTTTAAAAACACCCAGCAGATCTTGATGTATAACCAGGGTATGAGCCATGCTCGTTGAGTAAGGGTGGAATTGACTAGGATAACTTCTAGGTCCTTTTCTGCTTCCCAGGAGTCTATTATTACAAGGAATTAGAACAATAATTATTATGTTTAGGGTCAAGAATAAGGATGAAAAAATATAAATGCTTACATCAGAGATTTAGATCACAGAGTTATAATGAGATACAAAGTCTGAAACCAAGGAGGGATGGGGGCCTGGGATTCCTAAAGTCCCAGAGGGGAGGGGACTGAGGGGATAACCCTGCAGGCAGCAGCTGAGCATGACACGATGAACTCTGACCTAGACCCACCCATGTGGGTTTAAGCCCTCAGAAGCCAGACAGCTGCAGTCAAAGCCTGCCACCACTCAGCTTTCCATTCCCTCATCTGCAGCGTGAGGATGGAGATGGTGTTAGGGAGATGGAGGGGTGCCGAGTACACAGACAATGTCGTATGTAGCAGGCTTGCAGTTTCCATTACCAGTTGTTGTATGTGATTGCAGGCCTAAGTTTTCTCTAATTTGAGGATATCCAAAGGCAAGGCTTTTCTACTCTCTGACCAAAAGAAATCAAATGCGCTGACTTGTCCAAGGCAAGGTTGAGCACAAGCTAAGCCCCGAAATGTCACTGTGTTCCTACTATGTGTCTAACCTGGATCTGTTCCCACATTCCTACAAGTGTCAAAGAGAAAGGAATGGAAAGGGCTGTGGGTTTCAAAGCACGAGGTATACCTAATGCTTCCTGGGGCCGCCTAGCAGAGGGGATGGGAGAGTGGGGATGCTTCAAGGAGGGTGGTAGCCAGCAAGTGTCCAGTCTCACTGCAGGAGCAACAGGCATCGTGCTAACAGCTTCCTGTGTGTTATTTCATTTAACCCTTTCCCCATACCCTGACCATCTGTGTTTGAGGAAGTCACCTCCCTTCTCTGGGCTTTGGCATTTCCCCCTGTACAAGAACATTTTAAGACTGGGTGGTTCCATTTAAGGTAAGCAGGGGTGCAAGCCTCTTTCATTTTTATGAATCTGTGTACCTTCCAGAGTTAAAAAGTAAAATTAAATTAAAAGTAAATGCAAAAAGAAACATAGCAGCTGATTTCTGAGGTCCCATCCAGTATAAGATGGACAGCGTCTACTGTAGAGCATGACATTTATTAATTCTTCTCTGAAAATATTTATCGAGCGAGAATTCTGTAACAAGCACTGTGATGAGCATTGGCTAAACAATGGCACGTAATGACAGGAGCTGGCATTTATTGTCTACTCGCGGTGTGCCAGGCTCAGTGATGAGTTTTTGCATGTGTGTATTAATATTTAATTCATTCTAAATTCCTATATTATTATCCCAAGTTTACAGATGATGAAACAGATGCAGAGAGGTTAAATGACTTTCTTGAAGTCACATAGCTGTAAGTGGCAGAGTGTGGGTGAATGAGGCAGCCGTCATCCCTGCCCTCAGGGGACTTAGAGTCTACCAAGGGAGACAGAGAAACAGATGGTCAGGACAGTAGGTTGATCAGGCTATAGATGTGCTGATGGACCAGAGGAGCATCTCACCCAGACTTGGGAGCATCAGGGAAGACACTCTAGAGAGTGACATATCAGTAGAAAATAATTATGAATTATCAGTACAATTTTGAGGGCCGTGGGGTGGAGCAGGTGGATTGGATGTGTCTGCCAACTAGAGGGCACAGGATATGAAACCTTGGCAAAAAAAGAACAAAAATTTTCAGTGTGTACTGAGATGTTGGGTCAGGGTTACAAATTACAGATTACAGGGAGCGTTTCAAGATCTGGGGGCAGTGTCTTTGGTCTCTGCCTGATCCCCTGTTGGGACAGGAGTAAAACCGTAAGGTCCCCCAGTTCTCCAAGGGCTCTTGGGTTTTCATTTAGTTTCAGAAGCCCCTTCTAATTACATTAACTCACTTCTATATTGGTTCTGGGCCATTCATAAAACATCAGACAAAAAAAAAAAAAACAATACCCAATTCCAATAAAGAATCAAATTAGATGTGATTCAGAAGAGGGAATCAAAGACAACTGGATTTTATTTCACAAGGATAAAATAAATTGGCTCCTATAACAGAACAAGCCAGAGCCATTACTGAGTACAAGCCCCTTTTGTAGGAACATTGAGCTATTGGGTTGTAAACCTTGACTGCCTGGAAAGGGCCAGGAAGGAGACTTTCTGGATAGATGAATTGTCTATATAACTGAGGTATTAAGCACTTTGCACTTAACAAAATTGTCTATCCAATTGTCTAGTCTATCCCATACCATTAATCTGAGAGTAATGGCTATCATTCAGCATTTAAAAAATAAAATAAAAGAACACACACTGTTCTTGCAATAGAAACTGCGCTATGATCTATTTTGGTTTGGAATGAATTCTTACATTCTTGGCTCCCATGAAAAAACACTCCACCTCTTCCTCTACAAAACACTAATTTTTGTCTGTCTTGTTTTATAGTTGTATACTTCATCTGTTTCCTTTAGGAGACTGTATGTTCCTCAAAAACAAGGATTCTGTCTTATTTTTTCTTATATCCTCTGTAGCCCACAGCATCCTCAGAGACCACTTAGTCAAACTTTTCACTTCCCTGCTGAAAACCCAAGTGCTGTGACTTAGTGGACCGGCCAGAAGGAAAACCCAGGTCTCCTCATCTCCAGTCCTCTAACTGCTCTTTCTGTTAAGTTCTCGTCCTGCCTGTGTCTGTATCCTCCTGCAAGCCTTGTGCATTCTAGAAGACAACGCAGGTTAGACTTCTGCGGTGAAGTCAGTGTAAAGACACTCCAAGCAAGAGTAGGAGGTGCCTGCCTTGGCCTTAAACACCTGAGCTGGTAATGATCTCTTTGGGTTGTGCAGCTGTGGCTGTTTTCCTTGTTTGCCATCTAATGTAGTGATTAAAGTCGTGGTAGATGCATCTGCTCTGCTGCTTAGCAGCTGTGTGTCCTTAAGCAAGTTACTCAGGCTTTCTGAGCTTCTGTTTCCTTCTTGGCAAAAGAAGATTGGTTGTGAGCTTCTGTTTCCTTCTTGGCAGAAAAAGATTGGTTGTGAGCTTCTGTTTCCTTCTTGGCAAAAAAAGATTGGTTGTGAGGATTTAATGGGCTGAAGCGTTTAAGTCCTCGGGTGGATCTCTGTCTTTGGAGGTAGCGTCACCGCATTATCTGGATCATGTTGTGAACAGGTGAGATTGTGAGATTACCTAATTCCCAAATAGGTGAGGAGTCACCATATCAAAAAATATGTTGGGAGTCTTGGGACATTATCTAATAATGACTATCCTTCTTACGCCAAACTCTCTGCCCTGGCTTTTCCCCATAGGACGTCGGGCTGAGCTGCGGCAGTGATTCCACACAAGCAGGACCCAGGATGACAACTTTTATTATCTAAACATATAACTGGAGGCTTTGGAATTGGGCTAGAGTCAGTGAATTTAAAAGTAAGAAAATATTTTTGAAAAAAATAGAAGTGATTTTTGCTTATGGGCTTTTACATAGATTCCACGGCTTTAACCATTCCAATTCAGTCTGCAACCTGGTAGCAAAGCTGCCCCTATTGCCCAGATGTCCTCCAAGTCACATTGCCCTGACCTGCCCTAGACCCATGGGCCATCCATTTGGAGTCACTATTTCTTACTGATTAAAGGCATAGAATTGGGTCCCAACTCTGCTACTTGCTTGCTGTGTGATCTTGGGGAAATCACTTAACATCTCTAAGACTCAATCTCTTTTTCTATAATGCAGGACTGATAATGTGTATGGCATACAGTGTATGGAAGAATCAGGATAAACCTCCTCCTTTTTTCATTTCTGATAGGGGATAGTTCAGTTTATATTAGTTTACATTAGCCAAAAAAGAGATGAAATGGTCTCTCAAAGAAAAACAAAATTGCAAGTTTCCAAAAAATTATAGATCACTACAAGTTTTGTGGACAGAACATGTTTGCATTATTCAAGTGGCATTAAGGTAGCAAACTAAACTTTTTTAAGAGGAAATTTGTATTTTTAGAAAATAAGAACGCAGTGTGGCTAACATGCTAATGTGTATACCCTGGCCCCTTCTTTAAGGAGATTAAAAAACATTACAGATACAATTAAATACTCTCTAATAACATGTAGGCAGGTCTGTACATCACTATCATCATTTTATAGTCATAGGTCTAGAGAGGTTAAATGACTTGCTCAAGGTCACGCAGTAAGTCTAGCTTAAACCTCAGGCCCACTGACTTAGGGATGACCCATTAAAGCACTATACCCTGTCCGCCAAATAAAGAACCCCAAGTGAAACACTGATTGTCGAAGAAGGAAAATAGCTATTGAGCTACGGAAGTTGACATTTAGCCAGCCAGAAATCATTAATGTGGCCAGGTTTAAGGAGAGCTCTATTAAACTGTCCATCAAACGCTTTACTCTTAAATGGATTTATTGAGAAAGGGAAAAGACCGGGGTAGAGAGAACACATTAGAGCTGGCTTTTTCTTTTCTGCTGAAAGTTCATGGTGAGTGGCAGGGAAAGAGGATGCCCCTGGAGGAGAAGATTCTTTAGAATAAAAGGAGGAATTTCTTAGGGCTTTGGAGCCAGGGAGAACCAGGTTGGAGTGTTGGTAATTAAACCTATTAGTGTGTCATCAGACACGTTTCTTTTTTTCTCTGAGCATCAGAACAATGTTGTGAGGATCCAATGTCATGATGTAGGTAAAAGGTGGACCCCGGCTCACCATTACTGTATCATGTGTAGTTATTTGATATGATTACTGTTATAGTCAGTGAAAGATATAAGAAGGGAAGGAGTTGAGTCCCAGAAGCTAAACAGGGGAAGACCCGGAGCAGCCAAGCAAGCCAAGCATGTTAACAGGAGAGGAGAGAGAAGGGTGAAAGACTGTAGTCCAGGTTCAATGTCATCATCAGTGAGGTCTGGAAATAGAGAGACAATGTGTGTCCCTGCAGGGAGGAGCAGCCCAGAGATTCAGGAGCAGTGGGGGGAAGTGGATAGCCATAGTTGGAGACAGGCACCTAAAGCTTTCTTTTCAAATTCGGGTACAAATTCTAGCTCCCTTCCTGCACAGAGTGGCTAGAGGATTAAGTTGGATCACTCCCCCTGCATGCTAGCCCCTGTGATATGTGCTGGCAACCCATAAAAACAAGCTGCCCCAAATTGCCATCGCGGTTTTTGTTCCAAACCGCTGGCCATAACCCATTCCTTGACAGAGACATCTATTCTGAATTCAGCCCTCTGGGCTGTTATCCTTCATTTCTTCATTCATCAAACATGCCTGAGCACTGATACCCACTACTCTTAAAGGTGCACAGGTAAGACACAGGGGAATCCTTAACCTAGTCTGGAAGCCAGAAGAAGCCAGATGTCTGGGCTTGCTCATAGAGAGTGAGTAAGGGCCATATGGGATAGAAGGAAGGAGGAGGTCATTCCAGGAAGAGGGGATAATGAAGCAAGGCCCAGGGGGAATAAATCACTTGGCTGCTGTAGACATTCAAGCCATCTGAGGTGACTGAGATGTAAAGAATGGGTTGGAGACAGTTGAGAGAAGGCTTTGGAGAATACATTTGGGTTCAGATTATGGGGGCCCTGTGTACCATGTTAGAAAACTTGGGCTTTCTTCCTGGGGGCAATGGGGAGCCCTAAACGGGTTTGAGAGAGAGACAGAGAATGTGAATATGTGTGTGTGTGTGTGTGTGTGTGTGTGTGTGTGTGATGTGACCAAATGTCTGTTTGGGAAAGAGTAGCCTAGGGCAGTATGTAGCAGAAGGAGAGGGGTGGACATAGGGTAGAGACCAGTGAGAAGGCTGTCCCATCCATCCATTATTCTCAGGCCTGGCCCTTTAGGTCTGACACTGGGCACCATGTTTCCTAGATAAGAAATTAACTCTGTTAGTCAAAAGTTCTGGGTCTCAACTCTGTGTATTTCCTTGGGTGACCATAGTTAATTATGTCATGTGTGAATGGATTCCTGGATTTTCCTGCCTGGGCAAGGAGAGAAACCAGGCAAAATGCCCTGTGCCCTGGAAAATCCTCTTGAGGATTGTGGAACCACCTTCAAGAAACCAGCTGAGTTCTTGGAGGACTGAAAAATCAACAACCTATTCTTGAGGATCTCAGGTCCCGGGCCGGCCTGCCCTCCCCTCCCCTCCCCTCCCTCCCTCCCTCCCTTCCTCCTTCCCTCCCTTCCTTCCTTCCTTGCTTCCTTCCTTCTTGGTATAGAATAATCAATAGTGCTTAGTCTCTTACATCAAGAGGACTTTTAAAGATTAGAGTCCAGTAGCATGTTGTGACATTGGAGGAAGGGTTCACAAAAAAGGATGAGGATAGTTGTATCAAAATTTGAAAGAGTTTTCTATTGGAAATGATACCTGTATTTCTGATTCTCTGAAGGTAAGCAGATATCCACCAGTAGGAAAAGACAACAGGCATTCTGAGAAAAGGGGGTTGTGTAAGCATAGCCTCAGAGAATGGAAAATCATGGTATGATAAGGACAAAAGAGCTATAGGACATGGTGGCGTGTTGGAGAGACTGAAACCCCAGGGCCTTACTTTATGATACAACCAGACTTGCATTCCATTTCTGCGACCCCAGCCATGTGAGCTTGTGCAAGTTACCTGATCTCTCTAAACCCTAGTTTTTTCGTTCATGAAATGGGGGGAAATTATGTTTAATTCATAATGTTATGAAAGGGAATAAATGAGATGGCAATTGAAAAGCATCTAGCACGGTGCTTGTTCAGTAAACAATCACTATTATTATGCTTTAAAAAAAGTTTTCAGGGCCTGAAGGTTGACAATAGAACCTAAGTCAGGTATGGCAAAGTGGTTTCACCTTAAATGTCAATTCTCATTGATCAGCACTGGCTGCCTAGAGCAGAGAATTGTGCTGAGACGTCATGTGAGGCTGTGTATGAGATCAGCAGGAGGAAGTGCTGTGATCAATTAATAATGCCTAAACAGGGGAGGCAATGGGAGTGATGGCATCCATGCCAAGTATTGTCGCCTCTAAAATAAATATTGTTTGAGAGCTAGGAGGCCTCTGTATAGATTGATGTGTTATGGGAGAATACATGGACAAGATGTGAGACTTGAGTTAGCCCCTTAAGGATGGTACAGGGGATAGGTAGAGAGGAGGGAGAGACAATCTTACACAGATGAATTTGAGTTTCATTTTGTTGGCAACATAATATTCTATTTTGGGGCCCCAGCAACACAAACCAAAGTTTTAGAAACGCATGCCTTATTGACTGACTGAAAAAACAAATGTATGTCCTCTTCCTTGGCAATGCAGGGGCCGCTTGAGCAACATCTAATTGAGGGGGCAAAAGGTGCGTGCTTCATTTAGCAAACCCCCAGGTCTCTGGTAACTTTCCGGAATGCTAAGCTGTTTATTTTGGGAGTCTTTAAGCTTAGTCAGTTGGTATTTAGAGACAGCTAAGAATTTTGGATTTCACTCTCATTCCAATAGAAGAAAGAAAAACTTAAATGCCTTCCAAATACTGGTAAGTCAAATGAGGACAGCCTGGCTCCAATCTGGTCTCCTCCCCCACTCCCTACCCCCTCTCATAAACTCGCAGAGAAACAGAATGAAAAGAAAAAAAAAATTGACATAATAAATGCACCAAGCCACAAGTTAAAACTTCCTCTGGAGAACGCTAGACAACGAGACTCCCTTCACATTAGCTGATGCAAAAAAGCATCCATCAGTATTTGTGAACGGCCAAGCAAGAGGGGAGGGGCCGGGAGAGCCAGTGGGGTCAATTTCTAGCTGGAAACTGCGTAAGGGTGTCTCCTCTGTCCTTCGTGTGGGGCTGTGACACAAGCCTTTAAAAAGCTTCCATTAGCAATGTAATTGATCTTCTGATGGGAAGCAATAAGAAATCCTGCAAAAAAAAAATATGTGATTACAATGTACAAAAGCAGACACATATTAAGTAGCAGGTTTAATGTTTACTGTCACAACCATCTATAAACCATGCTTAGATAAAACTTTCATTATTTCTTTGTACCTGTCCTTAGTTCATGAGTCTCTATCTCTGCCAGGGGCAGGAAACTTAATCTTGTACATTCAAATAACTCAGCAACTTTCAGCTTTCAATGTGACTGATTTGGGATTTAAATGTAGGCAGGTTAAAATTCTATTTCCTTCCTTTTTCTCTTCTTCCCAAAATGGAAGGGGTGAACTAATTTCCAGTGGCCTTGACTTTGGCAACCTGGTATTGGCAGAAGGGCATTCGGTCCTTGTGCAGCTCCGCGAGGTGACCTGTCCCTTCACAGGTCATTGGGCTCTCTCTAGAAGCATTGATTGCTGTTGGTGGCTTCTCCCTAGCCCATGGTTGTCAGATCCTCACACCTCCTTTCCTGCATCCTGACTTAACATCTCTTCGGCTGTGTACATCTTCTGCACCACCAGCTCATCTCAGCATCCCCTGGGGTTATGTGGGGTTTATGAATCTGTCCCTGGCTCATCCATCTAGATGTCTCTCTGAGCCATGGCTGCTGACTACTGCAGGGACACCATTTCCCAGGCAACTGTCCCCCTGCTCTGTAATCTCTCAAGCTCACTTGGGTTCCCATCATCCTACCCTGAGTAGATTGTGTGACTTGCCCCAAGGTTTTGCCCCTCCTGATATACCTATAATTTGCGTGAGACTTTGAAATTCTTTCTACAAAGGCAGGACGTATTGCCTCCTCACTGCTACCTACTCTCACCCTGCTTGACTTTGAGCTCAACCATGTGATTTGCTTTGATCAATAGAGCGAGGCAAAATGGCAGGTCATTTCCAAGCTGAGGTCTTCTTAGGCTTTCTCCATTTTCTTTTGCTGTCTGTTCCTCTGCCATCACCAAGAAAACATTCCTTAGCATTCTCCTCTGGTCCAAGGTGGAAAAGAGATACACAGAGTAGAACCCAGCCAAGCCCAGACTAAACAAATGTACTCCCAGCTGACTTGTAGATGGATGAGAATACAAGCTTATTATAGTATATGTCATTAAGACTTTGTTATGCAGCATTTTTATGGCGAAAAGTAACTGATACACTCGAACACCCAGAACTTAGCTCAGGACACTGGAAACCTGGGGCCCTAAGATGTGGTGTTTCTCCTCTGCTGTTCCTTTTCTTATCTTACCAAATTTTGATCTCCTTTCTTGATGGAGGGAAAACTTCTCTTTAAGTGCCATCTATTTTTCTTTCCCTGACTATGATTTATGCTTTCAATTTGATGTTCCAGGTCCTTCAGGTTTTAGGTTTTGAGGAGTAAAGTGATGGTTATGGACATCAAAAAGTCCTATTCCCTCCCTCAAAAGGCCAAGTTTTTGTTCACATTGGCTTTTGAATCGATAGTCTCGGTTTTGTGGTAAGAAAACAAATCCACTGAGAGAGACAAATGACTGTGTTCTTGGTGGTATCTGCTTTTCTTTGGAGGTCATTGTATTCAGAAAAGTACAGTCTCTATTTTTCCAAATAGTCTGAACTATGGGAGAGGTAAGAGGTACATGATGAGTATGAGAGAGTTGCAAGAACTGGCCACTTGCTTTTTCAGACCAGTATTGTAACACAGATGTGAATGCACGTGGGGCCAGCATTATCATCTCTACTGCCTGCATTCATTGAGCACTTACTGCATGAATGCGATGTGGCAGACACTTTTTTTTGTTGTTGCTGTAAAATACACACGACATAGAATTTGCCATTTTAACCATTTTTAACTGCATAGTTCTGTGGCAATAAGTATATTCACATCCTTGTGCAACCATGGAAGTGTTTTTAGACATTTTTCCGTTTGTCCTAATGCCCTTACGTGGTATTATTATTCTTAGCATGCAGGTGAGATGCAGAGGCTGAGAAGTTAAGTGATGTGCCAAGGTCCCACAACTATTGTCTGGCAAATCAAGAACTCATCTCTGCCTCGTAGCATTTCTGGACTATGAGGGAATCTTAGGGAACATCTAGTTCGGTTGTTTTCAAACGTATTTTTATGAGCTGCTCAATTGTTTTTATAAGTACAATTTCACACAGAAGCTTGTGGTCACAAGCGTTCCTGGCCTCAGGCTTTACATATCCTCTGCATACCTGGGTCCCTGGCCCATGCACCTGTGCAGTGCCCTTCCACCATGGGTGACTGGTCCCATCCCTTGACCCTGAGTTTCCCAGAGCCACGTGATTTGCTGATAGGATGTTAGCAGAAGCAACACAGACAGAGGCTTGAAAAAAAGTGCTTGCACCATTGGGCTTGCACTTTCGTGCGTCTGCCATTGCTGTG
This sequence comes from Sapajus apella, assembly GCF_009761245.1. Taxonomy (NCBI): domain Eukaryota; kingdom Metazoa; phylum Chordata; class Mammalia; order Primates; family Cebidae; genus Sapajus; species Sapajus apella. The sequence goes on along the minus strand of NW_022437016.1, from coordinate 5,233,203 downwards.
GGAAGGATGGTGCCTGCCCTCTCCCGATGGTTCTAGGAGGAGGATGGGAGACACATGGAACAGGGCCAAACTGCTCCAGCCAAACCCAGCTCAGGCCAGTCAACTCCATCCTACTGTTACAGAATATTCAGGGGACTGGAGAGACCAAAGGGTAAAACAGGAGGATTTTATTAAGGTGGCCACTGGCTCAGAGGATTAGCATTCCAAGTCTGAGAGCTGGAGAAAGACAATGTGGTACTTTTGTACATTCAGGATGATGTAGCAGCTAACAGGTTTACAGAAGTTAAAATAAAGAACAGTTAATTAATTTGCAACATGTCTTGTGGTGTATGTTACATTTGAAAAATAGTATTTTGAGAAATGCATTGTACTTTTTTTGGGTGTTATTTTGCCCTGTGACCTTGCAGCTGATTAGCAAGAAAAACAGGAGTGTTGAGATGCCTGGGAACTTTGCTGAGAATGTGGTAAGAATAGATAAGGAGGTTTTACAGGGAGTTAGTTAATATTAAGCAGAGCTGGGGGTTAGGTTTTATATTAAACAGCACACAACACTGCAAAATTTACTTTATTATATAGCAACTGCAAATTATAAGGTTTTGTCTTTACTATTATTGCTATTATTTAATTCCCTCTTCTCTACCAGCTTTACCCCATGATGATGAGTGTCTGTGGCCAAGACACAAACTGCCCATTCCAGGACAGCTGACCCATGCAGATGTGAGAGACAAGTGTTCATTGCTGAAGTCACTGAGGTTTGTGGGATTTTGTAAAATAGCAACTTTGTGGCAATAGTTAACTGATACAAACCTCCACCCCCAAAAAAACAATGAGAATGGAGCTTCTCTTACTGAAGCAGTGGGAGGGAAGCCTGGAGTCTGAGCCACTTGTCCTCCTGCATCTTCTGTGGCTGGCTGCGAGGCCATATGTTAGCACCAGGTTCCATGTAATACGCTTTGACAAACCATTGCTCAATTCCATACCATCTGTCTGGGTCTCATTTCTTTCCCTTTTCTCCCTGATGAAATCTTTGAATTCTCTCTACAGCCTCTCTGTCACGCTTTCTCAGCTTGAACACCTCCGTCACAGGGAGCTCCCTCTCTTCTAAGACAGTGAGTTCCACTTTGGAAAGCTCTGGTGGTTGGACAATGATTCCTTATTTGCTGGGGAGCTCAGGAATACAGCAGAAGAATGGGGCAGAAGATGGTGGGAAAGAGACGGTTTCTGGTTGAGCTTCTACTGAAGAAATAGCTGACATCTTTGTCCTCAGATTCTTCTCTTCCGGGATAAGTGGATTATGGCACGCACACCTCATAAGCAGGCCCAACCACCCACTTTTTATAATAATTACAGTGAGCACATACTAGGAGTCAGACACAGTGCTAAGGATGTCAGATGGGTGATCTGTGATTCTTTGAGATAGGCATTATTATTAGTCTAATTTTGCTAATGGGAAAACTCAATCTTGGAGATAGTGAATAACTTGGCCATGATCTTGCTGCTGGTCAGTGGTGGAGGTGATCTTTGAACTCAGGTTTGTTTACTCTGTAACTGGTGTTCATAGGAACTGCATATTAATAATAACAACAATAAGAGAATCAATAGCACCTGCAATCACCGTATGGTGACTATTCATAACTAATTTTATCAATTCCTTTAGGGTTAAGCCTTGTTCTAAGAGCTCTTGTGGACTAACTTACTTAATCTTCACAAAGAAACCTGGAAGGAAGGTGATTTCTCCACATTTTTAGAGGATTTTTAATAAACTGGCATTTAACAAACTGTAATCCTTCTCCAACCTCAGCATTTTTATCACGTAGAGTGAATACTTCCTTATTTGAAATAGTGAGTTCTCTGTCATAGAAGGTATTTGAATTAGGGCTGGAAGAATGGTTTTTAGGGGTGTATGGATGCTTTTTAGGAGTGTACTGGGCAGTGGAACCTACTAGTGACCACTGTGGTATCTTCTCCACTCTGACATACCTCCGCAGCCCCTCCCTACCCCTCCCAGATGCCTCCTCAACCCAACCCCCATTTCTATCACCATCACTTCCATGTTCATGAGCAGGAAAGAAGGAACCTCTTTCACTTACTGGGGTTCTACAACAAGCTGGATCCTGAACTAGATCTTGTATATCATTACTTTATTTCAAGCTCACCCCAACTTACAGAGAACCCTGACATTTCCCTCTGTACTGTTTGCTGCCATTTATTTGTTTGCTTGACAGCTGTCTTGCCCCTAGACCACTATCTTGGGGAAGACAGGAACTATGCTTATTTTATTCCTCTCTATGATGAGTGCACTTTGGAATTCCTCACTGAAGCAATGAATGAAACCCCGGCTTGCAGAGGCATGACCAACTTCAAAGGTAGCCACACAATGGATAAGAGCAAGGCTCTGAAGCCAGACTGCCTGAGTTCAAATCCCAACCCTGCTACTTACTAGCTCTGTGGAATTTGGCAAGTGATCAGCTTCTCCGTGCCTTAGGTTTCTGCATATTTATAAGAAGAATCACATTTTTACTGTACCAAGGAAGTCAAGCACAGTGGTAAAAGTAGGAATTCAGGAGACATACTGCTCAGGTTCCTATTCTAGCCCTGTCCCCAACTCCTAGGGAATCTGAGACAAAGCATGCATGTGCCTCTGTTTCTCCCCTGAAAAGTTAACAGAGATAATAATAGCTTTTCTCTAACAGAGCTGTTGCAGGGACTAAATGAGCCAAGACTTGTGAAGAGCTCAGAACAGGTTCTGATGCAGAGTAAATAAACATGGCAGACTCAAGGCCATCTGACTAGTTAGCAAGCTCGTCAAAATTTGAGTCCAAGTTCACCTCCAAGTTCACTGCTCTTTAGAACACCCCCAAAGTTTTGAGATATGCTCTTTGCTTTAGTTACTTTCTTTCAGCACCTCTAAGAGAGCAGACCCTTTCCTCACACTATTTCTCCAATCGACATCTTGACATACACGAAACATTTTCTACTTCGCTAGAGACAAACATATTTTCTGCCCGGGGAGGAAGTGGAGCCTGCTTCTAGAAGGGAGTGAAAAGAGTCATCAAAAAACAGAGACCAGCAAAGGAAGATGCAAAAATAATTAAAGTATGAAACGTGCTGCCGTCTTTGCAGATTTTAATTTTGCATTTGCCTAAGGGGAGAGGGGTGGCAGACGATCACTTTCTCATACTGATACACATTTTGATAACGACTTATCACATTGTGATAAAGACTTAGAAAAATTGACAGATTAAATTGGAATAAGAGCTTTGGATGTTTGCATCCTGTGAGCAAGGAGAAGGGGTGAATATACAGAGAGGCTCCACAGGGTTCCCAGCCTCTCCTTGCATCACATGACAAAGCAACTCAAGTGCTTTGGGTCTGCCATAGGGCTCTTCCAGCTGTGTGGCAGGGTCCAGGTTTAGTGATGAAGATGTAGAGTCTGGAAGGGATAAAACTTCCTGTAATCGGTAGGTAAGTTATTGGTTTGGCAGAGCTGGGATTAGAACTTCTGTCTTCTGATCCCTGGTCCATTGTTCGTCTCAGCCATCATTCATTCATTCAGCCATTCATCTATTCATTTCTTTAATCACTGTGTATTAATGGTTCTGTACTGGGCATCAAGCACTCAATGTGAAGGGAACAGGATTGAGACCAACAAGGAGCAATGACAGCTCATGTTTCTTTTTATTTTATTTCACTTTTTCTTTTTCTACTGAGGACTGTTGTTCTTTCTAGCTCTTTCCATTTCTTTGTCTCATGTGAACATCAGGCCAGGTAGACAGAAGTTGGTTGGGCTTTTCACCCTGTGTCCTCATCTGCCAATCAAGCCTTAATAGAGTCCTTTGCCCATAACTTGGTGACATATTTTCCCTTCCTGAGTGCTGGGAGAAGACAAGACGGCACCATAAGACAAGGGTGGTCCCTCAGGGACTTGAGGCCACTTGTCTCAGATTCAGGGAGTATAGCATCCCCTGGTATTAATTAACTTCTTGAGTTAAATAGGGCATTTGTAAAAGCTCAGAGGGCCAAGTTCCGAGGAGAAATGGATGTGGATATCTTTGACTGTTGTGTCATTTATTTGAACAGCACATATTTATCAGGCAGCTACTATATATGCCAGTGCTGTGCTAGGTGGCTAAGGTGTAATCTTTAGAAGCTCCCGAACTGTAGGGAGAGGTGTTCTCAACAGACAATAGTAAACAGGTCTCAAGAAGCAAAAGATGGTCTTATCCGTCCGTTCAGAGCTAACAGGGTATTATTTTTAGAGTCAGCTGGACTCCAAAACCCAGTTTCTCTGATGAAGACCTGTGTGTCACTCACTCTCTATGAATCCCAGTTTCCTGTTCTATAAAATAAGGTGATAATACCTAACCCACTGGGTGGTTGTGAGAAATCACATGAGATAATGTTTGTGAAGCATCTGGAACACAGTTGGCATTGTCAATATCGATTTCTTTTCCCTTTCCTCCTGGGGCATGCACTTGTTTCATGCCTGTGAACTGAACCAGGCCTTTTGCCAATCAGATGGCCAGGTCCTCAGGGACAGGGGGAAGTATTGCCACTGACCTAAGCACCTCATCCACAGAGTGAGGTTAATCAGGCCTCCTTTCCAGGATTATTGTGAGTGCGGCCAGGGTTGGTACTTGCCTTGATGGTGAGCACCAAATGTATCCACCAATGCAAACTGGGGATCCCAGAATCAGGCACTAAGTGGACATAGCTTTTGGCTGGAGTTATGTGTGTGAGAGAAGTGGAAACACTCAAGCGATTTAAAAAAAAAAAGGAATTTATTTTAAAAACATACATGGAGCTAAAATGCGGGAATGGGGTCTCATGGGAATCATCAAAGAACCAGGACCCAAGAATGGGACGAGGTCGCAGGGAGCCTGGAGTGGAGGGCCAGTGGAGGATGTGCAGTGGCTCCTGGAAGTCTTGCAGGAGTTCAGGGCTACCTTAGTGTGGCTTCCAAGGTCCTGCAGAACATGTTCCTCTCCTGCCTGCTCCCCCAGCCTCAAATCTGACTCCTGTTCTTTATCAGATTCTGCCCCTGCCCACAGCTGCCCTGCAGTTCCTAAGTGCCCATCTCTTCTGCCTCTGTTTCCTGCATTTGTGTCCCTGCCTGGACATTCTTGCCTCCTCTTGTCACCAGGAAAACCCCTGTCCCCTTTTTTCAAGAGCTGGTTTCATTGTCATTTTATTCATGAGGCCTCCCTGGCCCCCTAGTACAATTTAAGTAGCCTATGATTCTCTCTCTCAAGGCGCTCTTTCTGTAGCTACATATTTACTGGTGTAACTATTTGTTCAACATCTGTCATTTCCCACTAGACTGCCAATTATATGATGACAAGGACTGATCTGTTCTGCTATTTACTGTACCCCAGTGCCTGGCACAGTGCTTGGCAATGGGAGGCGGTCCATAAATATTTATTGAATGAATGAAGGAAGGGCCATTTCTTTACTCCAATAACCTGCCATTCATACGCCTCAAGCTGCACTCCACTTACGAGCTGCATTCTGCTACTGTTTGTTTTTCTCTGCTTCTGGACTTTCTGGATTGTTTTTTTCCATACTGAAATTTGCTGCTGGCCCCTCACAGCCTCCAAAACCCCCTTCCTCACCTTTCAGCTGCAGTTTTTAACACCAACTGGCAATCTTTTTATGTTTCTCAGTGCAAATTGCCTAGAGAAGAAATGTGACTGGTCCAGCTCACCTTGTCAGATGAGATCGTAGGGTTGATTCTGTGATGGACAGCCAGTCTATCGATCAGTTGCCTTTGGGGCAGGTGTCCACATAACCCCATATAACCCTGTACGGTCCACATAGTCACTGGCCACATGGGGCTATTAAACACTTGAAATGTGGCTAGTGCCACAGGTAGAAGTGATACCATTTCTACATAGTGGTTAAATGAAATATGTTATTAAAATTAATTTTCCTTGTCTTTTACCTTTTTTAATGTGTCTACTGGAAAATCTAAGTCACATATGAGGCTCATGTTATATTTTCATTGGTCAGTGTCGAGGTAGTCATTCCTAGAGAGTGGGGGTAGGGAGCCAGATTACATGTTGTAAAACAGGAGCCACCTGAATGGCAGGAGCTGTGTTTAGGGAAGCTTCCTTTAGAAGGGGGCACTGGAGAACATCTGTTATATTTTGACTACTGCAGTTGTTAGAGTTCATTCAAGTGTATTTATTATGTATTTTCACAGTTAGTATTAAACATTGTATCCTATTGTATTAGTTATCTATTGCTGTATAACAGCATCAGGATAAATTTGGCGTTCTAAAGCAACAGACCTTTGTTAATTCACAGTTTCTGTGGGCCAGGAGTTCAGGCATGACTTATCTGGGTCCTTTGCTGTAGGGACTTATAAGGCTGAAATCAAGGTGTTGGTTGGGGCTGTCCGCTCGTTGTGCTTGTTGACTGGGTAGTTTTAGGTGGTTGTGAGCTTACTTGGTTTTGGCAGGATTTAGTTCCTTGCAGCTGTGATACTGACGACAGATTTTTGCTGGCTGCTGGATGGTGCCTTGCCACGTGAGCCTCCCAACATGGCCACTTGTTTTATCAAAGGCAGCAAGGGGGAGAGTTTTCTGGCAAGACTGATGTTACAATCTCATGGAACAAATAGCAGAAATAACATCCCATCACCTCTGTCCTATTGGGTAAAAGCAAGTAACAGCCTCTGCCTACATGCAAGGGGAGGGAACCACATGAGAGAGTGAATGTCAGGTGACATGGGTGGCTCTTGAGCATCCGGTCACCACATTATATAATGCTTACTTTGGAGCTGGGACTATAGACATAGGCCACCATATGTTCCAGATATAAGAAATTATATTAGGAATCATTGGCTTCAGTTACCCCACAAGGAAACTGAGGTCCAGTGTCTTCATCCATTCGGGAGACTATAGCAAAATGCTATAGACTGGATTGTTTATAAATAACAGTCATTTATTTTTCACAGCTCTGGAGGCTGTGACATCAATATCAAGGCATTGGTAGATTCTGTGTCTAGTGAAGGTCCATGTTTTGGCTCATGATGGCTCCTACTAGCTGTGATTTCACATAGTGGAAGGGGTGAATGAGCTCCCTTGGGTGTATTTTGTAAGGGCACGAATCCCATTCATGAGGGATCTGCCTTCCTGATCTAATCACCTCCCCCCACCTAATACCATCACCTTGGGGGTTAGGATTTAACATATGAATTTGTGCAGGAGGGCACACACATTCAGACCATAGCACCCAGAGGAGGGAATGGGGCTGCAAAGATGTCACACGTAGTGTCAGTGGTGGGGTTGGAATGTGAAACTCCCCACTCTACATCCCACCAGCTCCAACAGCAAGTAGTGGAATTGAAGCAATTAAATTTGTTCTTCACAGAGAAAAGGTGGTAAATTCTGTAGATTGGGAGAAAAAGCTGATGGCAGATCGGCCCTCCTTAGGGGTGCAATGGCTTTGAATGGGTCCCTCTCATTGGTTGAGCATCTTGTGTCCTGGTCGTGGCAAGAAGACAGGCAGAAAATGCCCTGCTGATTGTGGCCATTAATGGCCTGGGGGCTTCCCAGGCAAGTTGGAGGCTGGCTTTCAGAGGCCCAGCAGGATCTCTGGTAGCCACAGTTGGTTCTGCTTCCAATTTCTCAGCTGACCAGCTGGAGACATGGCATCTCTCTTGCTTCTAGAACACTGTGAGGCAATACTCAACCACATGCAGAAGGTTGTCAGTTGGGAGTGTGGGTACACATAGCCCTAAAAGGTGCAGAATATCATCCTTGAATTTAAGAGTGTGGGAAGTCCTTTAGAGCTAACAGAAATGTTATCAATCTATCTGTTTATTCATTCATTTATTTAAAAAACATAGTGATGTAGTATTGATGGCCAAGAAAAATTCAATTTATACTTTTCGAAGAGGTATGGGGCTTAACAATTTTCTGTAATATTATACTTTTCCTGCTAAAATGTAATTTAGTCATAATACAGAATTGTTTTTGTAGAAAAGCTTTGCTTGTTAAAAAAATCTTTTTATTGAACTATAATTGATATATAAAGCTACAAATTTCTTGCATGTAATATGATGAATTTAAATATATATATTTATATACCCATAAAACAATCACCATGATCAAGACAGTAGACATATCCATCATCTCTAGAAGTTTCCTTATGCCCTTTGTTTTCTGTGCATTTGTTTTTTGTTTCATGCATAGTAAGAGCACTTAACATAGAATCTACCCTTTTGAATTTTTTTAAGTGCACAATACACTATTATTGACTCTAGGCATTATTTTGTATGGCAGATCTCTGGAACGCATTCATCTTGTGTAACTGTGACTTCATATCCACTGAAAGCAACTCCTCATTTCCACTGATGAGAGGTGACAACTGATATTGACCTCATGTTTACAGAGCACTTGGCAGTCACATACCTCACAACCCCATATTTTGAATGACAAAGCTGAGCCTTAGGGAATGAGCTAAGTGATTTGTAGAACCAGGTCTCAAATCCATAGCTTTAGGGTCAACCTTCTCTCCATCCCACCATCTTTTTGCAGGACAGGAGAACATCTGAACATCTAGTGTTAAAGATAGTAGGAGCTTATATTGCATGTTTGTTGTGCAGCACATGCTGTTTTATGCACTTCCTATGGACTAGCTCATTTAATCCTCACCATAATCCTGACGAGTAGAAATGATCATCACTGGCACTTCACAGAAAGGAAACTGAGGCTCAGGGAGGTTAAGGCACCTGTAAAGGTCATACAGCTTATGGGTAGGAGAGGAGAAATTTGAGCAGACTACAAACTTAACCACTGTGCATACTGGCTCAGCGTGGCGCAGTCTCCATTTGCCATATGGAGAAACTGAGGCCTGGAAAAGTGAAGTGGCTGGATCAAAACTGGAACTCAGGTGTCCTGTTTCCCAGGCCAGTAGGTTTTCCCTTTGCCAGCTTCATCTTTCAGAGCTAATGGCCTTTAAACGTTCCTGGGTGTTCTGCCCCTCCACAGGAAGGAGGCAAGATAATTAAAATCTATCTTTCCTACCTTTGTCTTCCTTTCAACACGTTGTAAACTATTTTTTCCTAACATTTTAGCCATTTCCAGCTGCTCATTTGGATAAGATCTGGTACCCTGGGGTTTCTGTGATGAGCAACATCACAACCCTGTCCCCTCCCATGGGAAGCCAAGGAAGGGGACAGGGAGGACAGGGAACATTTCCCATTAAATTGGCCTCCTGCAATCTCTGGAGTTTAATCTTCACTTGAAAGCGTTTTTGATCAGCTGGCAGGCTGCTCCCTCCTTCCGGCCCACCCCTGTTTTTGGGCCCAGCACCCTTTCTCTCCCCTGCATTCAAAGTTATGTGTGATTAGAGGTAGCGGGGGGGTGGAATGAGTGGCCGTTCTTTTATCTCCATCTTCCAGCTGCCTTTCTGACCAGACAGAAGTGCTAACTTCAGTATCTTTTGTAGAAGCTTAGGATCAGCTGCTATATTGAGATCTGACCTGGTGTCTGCATTTCAAAAGCATCCTCTGCCCAGTGCTCACAGCAGGAGCCTCCTCCTTCCTTCCTCCTTCCTCATGTCTCCTGCTTCTTCCGCCCCCTCATTCCCTTCTCACCTCTGACCTTGCCTTCTCTTCTCTGCTCTTACACCTTTTTCCGTGACTGTTTCTGTATTGTCCTTTTATGCTTTGGAATGAATCACTAACATAGTTTTCCTGCCAAGCAAAGCAAGGTCTGATATCCTTCTAAATGGTCCAGGATTTGCAGGGAAAATAATGTCTCAATGTTCTGAAGGCCTCATTCTATATTCATTTGGTGGATTGCAGGTTTACAGAGAGAGGGAGACCGTTTGCTTTCTCCATAAATGAATTCTTGGCAAGGCAATATCCATCCAGAATTGAAAGTATCCTCAGGTCCTCTTTTCCCCAGGGGAGCTATGAGGCACCGTTATTCCAATAAACCAAATGTATGTTCACACCTATGGAGTAGAAAAACTCTGGACTGGGAAAAGCTGGCCATATCCTTGGTGCCTGCCAGACCTCGGTGTGAGATTTGGTCCTGCCTTCTTGCTCTGCGGACTTGGATAGCAGGCTCCTAACCTCTCTGAACCAGCATAGTGGGGATAATAATACTTACTGCCTAGGTTTACTCTGGGGATTCTATTAGATGATACCTAAAAAGTTTCACTGGACCAGGGAAAATGCTCAGCAAATTTCAATTTTATCTCCCTTTCCTTGGGATCATTTACAGGGAAGACTTATTTATTTATTTATTTTTTAGTTTTGGAATCCAATACTTTGCCCACTGACCCCCATTTTGAGAGATACCACAATGTTGGGAAGGACAATGGCTTGGGCTACTTTTTTGAGACTTTGTTTCCTCATCTGTAAAATAAAGATAATTCTGGCTTTGATTGTGGTAAAAACTCCATGGCAATATAATCAATGCACTCTAAGAACAAATCCATTTCAAATAGTCATGTCATGTTAAGGAAAACATACCTATAGTACTTCCAGTTTTTAAAACATTTTTCATAAACCCACCTTATTTTATCTAAGTATCAGAAGAAAACCCATCTTCAAGGCTTCTGCTAATTATAAACCATTTCTATGTATTTATTAAAACAGGCCCCACAGACATTTCTGTGCCGTGCCGCCATGCTGTATGAGTCTAATCCATGCTACTGTATACTTTAAAAAGTAACCTCCCATATTTCTCTATATTGCTTTATTGTGCAAACGTTTCACTCATTTAGATCTTCTCTATACACACATATACATAAACACATAGAAAGATGCCCATTGAAATTTTAAATTTTTTGCTAGAGAAAAATAAGAAAGTCTAGCTTGTTTCTCATTCAGCATCCTTAGAGGAGGAAAGGGAGCTGAGGATACCCATAGCAATGGGAGGCCCCAGTGACTCAAATACCTCTTCATCCCCAGGTTGATGTTTGAAATTCTGCCATCGGAACTACATCATTTAGCTTATGGCTTGGATTCCCTATATGAACACAGCTGTCCTTGGCAACCTACACTGTTATTAGTCATTCCTACCTTATTTATGCATTGTCTAAAAAAAGCTGAATTGGAATGAGGGATGTTGAGAGTGAGGGCATAGGGTATATTTGGGAACAGAGGAGGAAACAGTAACAAGAACAGGAAAATGACTTCAGAAGCTTGATGTTTTTGAAGCTTTGCTCATGTTTGATTGGACCATCTTTCTTACTCTCTTTATCTTTACTGTGTTAGTCCAGGACCTGCTGTCCTTTACCTGGATGGCTGCAGTGTCCTCCTTGCTGGACTCCTTATCTCCAGAATCAACAGCACTGTCACCAGCATGGTCTTTCTAAAACCCACGTCAGTTTATGAGAGATTAGAACCATTTTTGTCTTTAATGCAGACTTGACTGGTGCATGATCTCTCTGGGCTCTCCATTTCTGATAAACTGGGAGTCTAGGTTCTTGATATCCCTTGGGAGGGCGCCATTCACCATAGTGTTTCTTCCCTGTGTAAGAGAAAGGAGAGATTTAAGCTGAACAGTCTTCAGGCCCCAGCCATCAGCTACTGCTGTGCCATCTCAATTTCCTGTGTTTCAGAGGCTCCTATCTGCAGTTCTTCATAGCCACCTGGTGTTCTTCATCTCCTTCAGAGCTGCTGACTCAGGTGTATGCCCTGTGTGAGCATGAATTTACTGTGAAATCTGTCTCCATCATCTCCTGTGACTGCTGAGTCCATTTGTGTGTGGAAAGGGTGAGGGCCTTTGTCTCTGCTATTCAGCACCGCATATTTTAGAGGGAAAAACAGGAACAGGTGGATGATTAAATAAACATGTTGCTAGGGGTCAAGGTAACACAAACAAAAATTTGGTATCTATTGGGACCTATTAAAGAGCTCTCAATTTGCTGTCAAGATTCTCATCTTGGCTCTGTCCCTGAATTTATAGGACAAATCATTGCCCCTTGCTGGACGTTGGTGTTGGTGTCCTGTTCTTTAGGGATGGGAGGATGCATTGATTTGATGAACTTTAAATCCAAACTGTGCATTGCTAAATCCTCAGCACACCATATTTCACAGGTTGGCTTTTTTCCCTCACATTTTAACATTTCTGAAATTGATTTGCATCTCACAATCAATGGCATGTCATAGTTTAATTGGCAACATTTCTTCTTTGTTGGTGATGCACAAAATTATAGCATGTCATGCAGTTGATGGCATCCCAATCTGATGAATAGTGTTTCACTCATTATTCCTTCCTTCTTCTTATGACCATGTGGGCCAAGGGAAGGAACCAGGTCTGACAGCAGATAGTGTCTTCTTTCTGTGTCACTTCTCAAATATAGCCATCTGGTTGTAACTTTTAGGATTAGGCTTAGCTGCATAAAAAAGAAGCTCTACAAATAATGTGGCTTTATAAAAATTATTTCTTTCTTTCTCATATATGAGAATTTCAGAAGAAGGCAAGCCAGGGTTGGTATGGCAGCCTTGAGAAGCTCAGGAGCCCAGGCTCCCATTATATTTTATCTTCTTCATCCTAATGCACAACTCTTTACTCAAGGTCACTGTTAGCACATGATAGTGAATGGAGCTTCAGTTTTTCATGGGCAGGGAGCAGGAAGAAAGAAAAGAAAAAGGTAACAAATAATCCACCTTCATTGACTCAGATCTCTTTAAAAGAACTTCTTGGAATTCTCCCACAAAAGCACTCACTGTCTGTCCAGAACTTGGTTGCATGATCAACTCTGGTTGGAAAGGAGGCTTGGGAATATAATATTTTGCTTGATGCTTTGCTGCTTTATATAAAATTAGGCTCTTCTAATAAGGGAACAAGCTATTGGGTAGGCACCCAGTAGTCTTTGCCATATCAGTGAGGTATGGAGTCTATGAATCTGGGCATGAGGAGGTAATGTTTCTAATTTCATCTCTCCTTACTTGGCCTCAGTTTTCGCACAGCCATAATGTGGTTAATAATGTTTCTATCTAGTGGAAATAATTTTCTTGCAAGTATGTGAGATATAGTTATGAAACAGCTTCTTTAATAAAATATATAATCTAAAATTAAGGGATTTTTTTTTCTTAAATTTATCAAGAAAATCTTTACAAAGATAAAGACCATCATGAATGGTTTGGGCTTCTCACTCTGCAGATCTTCATTTCCTAACTTTATTCTTTTCTTCAAACATGAAAAGTAGCTTCCAGCTCTTCTAATCTATGCCTTCAAGTCTAACCTGGACCAGAATCAAACATTTTGGGCTATGGACATCTGTGTCTTTAAGCATGAAGCTGTCCTTGTTTCCACTCTGCTGCACAGAAACCTTCAGACCATTCTCTTTTTACTCCAGTTGTAATCCCTCATTCTGCACATTAATTCCCTTTCATTCCTTCTGCTAGTGACAGACACTGGACACTGCATGGGCTCTCGTGACTGGCTATGGCTTTTCATATGAATATAGAAGTAACTTTGAGGCCAGGGCACATGTGAGACTCAGGCTGCCTGGGTTTAAATTTATTGATGACTTTTATATCTACAAGACTTCAGAAAGGTCACAACTCCCTGCCCACCACCACCTTGCAGTTCCTTGAAGGAAACATAGTGCGACTGGAAATGTTAAAATACAACCTGTGGAGATGTGAGGATAAAATAGATGCTGTATGTGTAAAGCCTTAATACAGTCTCTGACCCAGAATAGGTGTTTTTGTTGACTCTGCAATAAAGAATCCTGAAAATGTAGATCCAGGAGAAGACTTAGAAATCACTGGTTCATTCCCTTTCTTTTTATAAACAGAATTGAAGGCCAGAGAGTGGAGAGTAACTTGCTTCTGGTCACAAGGCTAGTATGAGTGTCAGAGCTTTAACTCAAGTCTGAATCTTCTGACTCACAGATGCCAACTTTTACCCACATTCCAACTCAGAACACATCATACATGTAAGTTTCTGTCTTTAAGTTTTACACTGAGAAACTAAATGCTTACATTAGAAAAGGGGATGAACTCCTTTTCAGCACATGGAATGTGTCTGACGCGGGGAAGCAGGTCCTGGGGGCTGGTACTATTTATCTCTCTCACAGCATTTGAAGCAATCTTCAGTGATGACAGAAGCTACGGAACACCTGTGACATCAGCCTGATCCCCTGGACTGGTGGGATCAGGGTAGGGATATCCCCTGACAAGATTAGAAACAAAGCAGATGTTCCTTGGACTTGGCTGTCCACAGGGTGCCAACAGCTGCCATTGTCAGGAAGTGCTAGGCTGATGGCTGATAACAGGGTGAAGCCCTGTGACAGCAGCCATGGCTCTCACTAGGGGCCTGGGCTTGGAAATACCCACGAACATAATAAAATTTCCTGGGACACTGCTACAGAGAGACAGTCATGCTCTGCTGGGTGTCTGGCTAATGTCCACAAACTTATAGATAGCATTGGCTGATAGATGTCCAGCACTGGCAAATGACCACTGCTGCTGATCAGATTCTCCTTCAAGAAAGAGCTTGTGGTCCAGTGCGAGGACTGGGTTAAGTGATGGCATCCAGCTGCTAGATCTTTTGGGCTTACCTAAGCTTTTGAGCTGAGGTCATGTTCTTCTTGGGGCAGCCCCTGTTTCTCAAATGATATTTTTCTCTTTCCTATTACTTAATTAGCCCAACAGACATTTACTAGGTCCTTGTAAATCAAAGACAGCAAAGGTGACAATCAAAGGAACAAGATCAGAGGAACAAGCACGCAGTAAGCCAAGGAGTAAGGAGATAAGGATGAGGATGCCAGAGCCCCACCCTCAGTGAGCCTAATGTGTGACAAAGAAGGGTGCCTGATCATGGGAGTGATGCAGATTCCTCATGGCTTCATGCTGTCTCGCGATAGTGAGTGAATTCTCATGAGATCTGATTGTTGGAAGTGTGTGGCAGCCCCTCCCCAACATTTTCTCTCTTGCTCCTGTTTCCACCATGTGACATGCCTGCTTCCACTTTGCCTTCTGCCATGATTGTAAGCTTCCTGAGGCTTCCCCAAAAGCCAATGCTGATGCTCTGCTTCCTGTGCAGCTTGTAGAACCCTGAGAAAATTAAACCTCTTTTCTTTATTAATTACCCAGTTACAAGTATTTCTTTACTGCAAGGCAAGAATGGCCTAATGCAGCAGGTTTTGCAGAGGTATTGGCATTAGTTTTGGATGTTGAAGTAAAGACTGTACACCCAAAGTGGAGATGCCATGGTTGGCAATCAAGAACCCAAGGTATATTTACCTGTTTTTGCACTGTTATAAAGACATATTTGAGGCTGGGTAATTTATAAAGAAAAGAGGTTTATTTGGCTCATGGTTCTACAGGCTGTACAAAAAGCATGGCACTAGCATCTACTTCTGGTGAGAACCTCAGGAAGGTTCCACTTATGGTGGAAAGCTGAGGGGGAGCAGGCATATTACATGGTGAGAGAAGGAGCAAGAGCAAAAGGGGCGAGAGAGAGGGGAGAAGGTGCCACACTCTTTTAAACGACCGACTCTCATGTGAACTACCAGAGCAAGAACTCATTCATCACCAAGGTCATGACACTAAGCCATTTAAGTGGGATCTGCCCTCATGACCCAGATACCTCCCAGAAGGCCCCATCTCCAACACAGGGGTTCATATTTCCACATGAGATTTGGAGGGGACAGATATTAAAACCAATCAGGGCATCTGCATGAAGAAAAGCAAGAAGGTTGGAGATTATACCCAGTACTTAATGAACAGTGAGTTTGTTCTTTCTGCCGCTTTGCCTGGAGCTAAGCATGAAGCTGCCCATGTTTCTACTCTGTGACTAGAAGCCTTCAGACCTCTCCAGCTCATTCAGTCCTCTCATCCCTAGAGCTTCTTACCTCTAGTCTCATTGGCTTTTCAGTTCCTAGATGTCCCAGGCTAATCTCCACTTTTACATCTCACTTATGCTGATCCTTATGCCTAGAACCTTCTCTTCTCATCAGAGAGGATATCTCTTGTGTTCACCACTGTTTCTACAGTGCCCAGCATGGATACTAGAACATAGTAGGTACTCCATTATTATTCGTTGAGTGAATGAACAATAAGAATAGCATTCAACAGGCAGGTGAGTAACAATTCTTGAACCTTCTTAGAAGCTGGGTTAAATAGATTGAGTTTTATTGTTAAGCAGTGGAAAAAACTCATATTTATTCATTAAAAAAGTTCTGCAAACCTCCTTGGTAAGCATTAATAGTATTTTATATATCTATGGCATATCTACATACATCATCATATTATCCTTGTAGTGATTCCTTGAGAGCATTTAGGAAACTCATTTTATTCTCTTGAGGATAAGTCTGAAGCTCAGGGAGGTTGAATGGGGTAACAAGGTCACCTAGCTAGGCTTATGACAGAGTCAACTTAACTCCAGGTCTAAGGACTTCACATTCTTACTCCTTTTTTCCTATTGTGCTGATGTTCTTTGTTGGAAGAAAGAGCATTTTGTACAGTTGAAATGATCAGAAACCATAAAAGGCAGTGAATATGGATAAAAATATGTGTATATTCTCAGGGTCCCATAGCCCAGGGACGACCAAAATTACTAAGAGGAAAGCTGTCTTCATGGAAGGAGTTATTTCTTGGGCCAGTCAGTCCCAAGCCAAATACAGATTATCCTATTTGAATGCTTACTGATTTGAATAGTCAATAAAAAAAGGTGGCAATTTATTTCTTTACAAATAGCTTTAGGGCAATTCTTAGGTCCTTAGCTGCTATGTTTCTGCTCTTTACTTCTTTGGTCAACCCATTTTGTTTGAGATGCAAAAAGAAAGAGAGGCCCAGCATTAGCGCTGCCCCTGCCTTGTGAGAAAGAGAGGTCGCTGTGTACAAATATGAAGTCTATTTTCTAAGCATTCTTTTGAAATCTGAGAATCCTTTCAAACGCAGAAGATGGTGTTCTTCAGGTATATTTTTTTGTTAAGAGGACTGAGCTGCAGTGATGCCAATTCTTTTGGGAACAGTGTGAAAGTGGAATACAGTACAGAGGTTCCAAATCTAGCTTATCATTTGAATTACTTGGAGGTAGTATTTGAAAATATTAGGCTGGTGCAAAATTGATTGAGTTTTTTGCCTTTTAAAAGAGTAATGACAAAAAATGCAATAACTTTTGCACCAACCTTATACAAGGGCCTCACCCAAGGAGACTTATCTTCTGTAGGTCTGAAGAGGGGTAGTGGGAATCTGTTTTTAACTCCCATAAAAAGTGATTCTGATGTTAGTCAGACTTGAGACCCCAGGTATAAGAAAAGGAGCCCTACCATACTAGTTCTTTTTCATATATGTCAACGTATAAAACATGAAAAGTAAGATTTACTCAATGTGGGGGAAGGCTGGTTCAAATTAGGAAATCAGCCAATGAAATCCACAATGTCAATAAACTAAAGAGAAATCCTATAATCACATCAATTGATACAGGAAGAGCATCCGAAAAAAAAATCCCAAACCGATTTGTAATAAAAGCTTTCAGCAAACTTTTAAGAAAAGTTTTATATAAAAGTTATATAAAAATTGTATAAATACAGCTTACACACACACACACACACACATAACACACACACACACACAAGTAAAATGGGATAAATCAGAGTAAGTTTAGTGTGTTGAATCAATGTCAGTATCCTGGTTGTGATATTACATTATAGTTTTAGAAAACGTTACCATTAGTGGAAAATGGGCAAAGGTGCAAGGTGCAAATGAATCTACAATTATCTTAATAGATATTTCCATTAAAAACACAGAGTATTTGGTTTTTGTTTTCCTGACTGGACCCAGCCAATATACATAGCCTTAGTATAAAGTCAACATTATAGAAAGTAGAGCAAAAAGATACAAAATAATTCAGGTCCATTATGACCTTGCTGAGCCTTGGGTCAAACCAACTTGAATGTTCCTTCTATCTCTGTACTTCCTAATCACATAAGCCAATATATTTTCTTATTGTTTAAGTAGCATGAACTATCAATAGGTTTTCGTTTTCTATTACAGGAAAAGTTCTCATTCATGCCTCTGGGAGGCAAACTGAAGATAAATTTTATGAAATTCATTTGTGGGTGGCAGTGATGATGTAAAAGAAGTACACAGTACTTGGAAGTACTTAAACTTCAAGCCCTTTAATAGCTGGGTGACCTTAAGCAAGTTATTTATCTTCTCTAAAGAGGCTACTGAGTTCTGAAATTTGTGTGGTAAGGCTTCATCCACGAAACAAATACTGAGCGTCTTGCTTGGGGTTTGAAACAGCAAGTTACATAGATAAAGTCTCCACCTTATAGACCTTTCATTCTAGCACATGAAGACGTACCTTAAATATATAACCAATTAAATAAACAATACATTGTATTATAAGCAATATGATACATTATAAAATAATACTAAAAGAGAAATATAGTAAAACAATACTAAAACAGCAAGTATTAGAGTATTGTGGGGTAGGAGAGTGGTGGCTGATATTTTATTGCATGGTCAAGGAAGGTGTGAATTGTAATATGACATTTTAAAATACTTTTAAGTTCAGGGTACATGTGTAGATTTGTTACATAGGTAAATGTATGTCATGGGAGTTGTTATCATTCAGGACGTAGGCATGGGCAAAGATTTCATGACAAAGACACCAAAAGCAATTGCAACAAAAGCAATAATTGTCAAATGGGATCTAATTAAACTAAAGAGCTTTTGCACAGCAAAATAAACTATCAACAGAATAAGCAGACAACCTACAGAATGGGAGAATATTTTTGCAAACTATACATCTGACAAAGTTCTAATATCCAGCATCTATAAGGAACCTAAATAAATTTATAAGAAAAAAAAACCCCATTAAAAAGTGGGCAAAGCACATGAACAGACACTTCTGAAAAGAAGACATACATGTGGCCAATATGAATATAATATGACATTTGAACAGATTTGAAGGAAGTGAGTGAAGACGACATGTGGCTATCTGGACAAAGAGCACCCCCAAGCAAAAAGAGGAAACAGCTTGCCTCTATAGGCATGTGTTTATAGAGCTGTTAAAAATGATTTGGTTACTCTCTTACAGAATCTTTATTTTCTTATTGTCCAAAATATTATATTGACTTGATGTGGTAGTAAGAAACTAACGTTTTTATTAAAATAGTCACTTTTCTGTTGACTGAGTTGGTTTCCTATGAAAACACGTGTATGTGGCCTCTTGGCTCACGTGAATGGAGAAAACGTGTAATTCTCTATCAAGGGCAATGAGCTCAGCTGTTATTTTCTCTTCCTTTTCATCTCAGTAGTGTGGCAGGCAGAAGAAAAAAAGATAAGTGGGTGTTAGTAAACATGAGCTTGGAGGTATCTGAGCCCAGTATTCTCATCCATCAAAAAGTCATAATTGTTAGGCTAACTTCACAAGGTTGTAGATGTGTGACTTAAATGAAGAAATGGAGGAAAAGGCACTTTTATAAACTTTCGTATCTTTACTTTCAGGTCAATGAGATCATTTCCATGACTTGGTGGCCAAAAACCATTTTTTGTGGGTAGGGGAATAGGCAGGAAAACCATGGACCCTAACACTCCCCCCCAAAAAAATGTACATAAACCAAGTTTTGCATTTTATTTCGGAGTAAGCCAGGGATCCTCTCAGGTAAAGACCCTTATTAAACTATTAGGTTGGCATTTAAAAAAATAAAATAAAACATGGGTTATTGTAAGAGTAAAATGGGAAAATGGACATGAAAGGACTTTGTGTTGTAAGATGGTGTATCGACATGAGTTATTATTAAATGTTATTAAATGTTTATGAGGATGCATTTGTGTAGAAGCATGAGTGAATTAATACATTCATCTGATCCTGTGCTTGCTGTGATGGTGAAGGAGGATAATGTATTGCTTGTTTGTGAAAACATATGCAGGAGTCCATTTGTGAGCCCTGGTGGGCATAGTTCAAACATATGTGTGAGTGTGTGCAGCTGTGGATGTGCCTCTGTGTCTGAGTGCCTCTGTTACAGCTTGTTGGAAATGAAGCCCTCCCATTTGTGGATCAATGCACTGAAAGATGTATCTTGTATAGAGCAGGAGCATCCTGCAAGGTTGTCTGAAAAACTCTTTTGCAGGAAGATGCTAGCACAGTCTGAAAAATATTGACCATGTTCAGAATCATGTCTGCCGTGATTTTCTGCCTTTTTTTTTTGGAGATGGAGTCTCGCTGTTGTCGCCCAGACTGAAGTGCAGTGGTGTGATTTTGGCTCACTGTAACCTCTGCCTCCCATGTCCCAGCAATTCTCCTGGTTCAGCCTCCTGAGTAGCTGAGATTACAGGTACCTGCCACCACACCTGGCTAATTTTTGTATTTTTAGTGGAGATGGGGTTTCACCATGTTGGTCAGGCTGGTCTGTAACTCCTGACCTCAGGTGATCCACCAGCCTCAGTCTCCCAAAGTGCTGGGGATCACAGACATGAGCCACTTCACCTGACGGATTTTCTGCCACTTATAAAGAGAAAAGGAAAACATAATCCTCTCTTGGGTCTTCAGCTGTTTTCACTTCTTTTGTTCCTTCTAGTGATGGAGATCCAAAAAGGAGAAAAAAAGCTTTCATCAGGAAATAAATTCCTTCTGCCTCCCTGGATTTTCAGGAGGAGGGTACAGAGCATGGTGGCAAGAATTTGAATTTGGGAGTCAAAATATGTGAGTTCTAATCCCTTCTGTACCAGTAGTGGCTGACATGTCTTGGACAAGTCATCAGAGCTTCTCAGGCTACAAATTGCTTATCACTAGGATGAGGATAATAGCTATTTTAACCACATTTTAAAAAGAGTATTATAAGTGGTAACATGTTCAATAATTTGCATAGAATAAACACATTTATTTTATAAAAGAGTAACGTTTCATGTCTCATCAACAAATGCAAAATACTTGGGAGAATTAAATAGTGCTTTCTTTTCTGTAGTGGGCTTTCTAGATTAACTCTGAAAAGGAGCTGGGGAAATTCTTATTATGTATTTATTTACAACAGATGTTTTCCCAGCGCCTACTTTATGCCAGGCACTGTGTTAGGTGTTGAAGATACAGTGGAAAACAAATTCCTTTTATTATAGTAATCCCTACATAAAGAAATTTACAGTCTTCTGAGAGACACAGGCATTAAGCAAGCAGATAAACAAATAAATGTATCATTAGAACTGTAGTAAGAGTAAAAAATGAATATGAACAGGAGCTGTGAAAGTGACTAATGGGAATAATCTAATTTAGACTAGGTCATCAAGGAAGGCTTCTCTGAGGAAGTGACTTTCAACCTGAGATCAGAAGGGGATTGGTTGAATTGGTATGGAGCTAAAAAATTCTCTAAATTCTGCCTCTTAAGATCTGTTTTTCCCCCTGTGATTCTGTGGAACAAACATGAAATTGAATTCCTATTCCATGCTGAAAAGTAAGTAAGAGAAAAGGGTGGAGGAATATATGTAAGGAGAATATTAAGAGATAAATCTTATATTGTAGTCTCTTTCCTTCAAACTGTTCCTAATCCCCTGACTTTTGGCTCATAAATAGATAGAATTTTCCCTCACGTTACAGCCTTGCCTAAAGACAATGAGCGATTTCACAACAAATGATTTATGTACTGAAATCTGGAGAGATTTTACTCGTAAAAATACTCCAGCCGTTTGTCTTGATCATCCAATATATCAGAGCCTGGTTCGGATGCCTCTGAATTAACTGCAAATTAAATAATTTAAAGCCAGTTGGTAAAGTATAATGAGGAGTGGGGTTTGGGGGGTTACTGAAGGAGGATGATCACCACCGTGATTGTATCCTCATCAACTTAGAAGGCAAAAGGCTTCTACTGCTCGTTGCAGTATTGAAAGCAAGAGAGGTGGATGTGAGAGCTGGGACCTTGGGGACTTGCTGGGTGGGTTAATGTCCAGTTATTAACTCTTTTATTGAGTACTTATCATGTGTTAAACGGTGAGGATGCAATGGTGAGCTCGTCAGATATGGGTGTCGTTCTCTGAGAACTTTCAGTCTTATGGGAGAAGATGATAAAGCAAACAAGATATCTACTAATAAATCTTGATTACAGTGTCATTTCGATTTAGTGAAAACTAAGCATGGATCAGACCATGTTGCTGACTTCCAGGTGCCATGACTTCATTTTCTCTGCTAAGTAATTTTCAGTCTTCTCATATCCACTTATTCAATCATCCACTTGCTTATGCAACAAATACATTTCCCGAGCGTCTATTATGCTTTTTATTCTGTGTAGGAGCCCCAGAAGATGAATCAGATGGGAACCCCACCTTTAGAAAAGCTCATACCCTCAAGGGAGCAAAAAGCCATTCTTGCAAATCATTACAGCACAAGGCAGAATTAGGTAAATGTGTCAGAAGAGTTTTACTGGAGCTGTAAGTGTTCAGAGGGAACCGAGATCTTATTTAGTTGGGGTAATTGACTTCTTGGAAGAAGCCAAGAAATCTACAAATATGTACTGAATGCCTTACTCTAATGTAGACTATGTGCAAGTTTTTGGGCTTACAGAGGTGATCAGACAGAGGCACTGCTCAGTGGCAGGTTCCACTGTAGAAGATAAGACAGACATTTAGATAATAATTTCAGTATAATGAAGGCCACTGATCCTTTGAACAAATATTTTCCAGAGTTGTACGATGTCCCAGGCTTTGTGCTATTTTATGTGGGTGTAAGATAAGTCCTCTTATCCCTGTGGGACTTATACTCTTGCTTACTGTCTGACAGATATATTTGATTATTTTACTAGGCCTCGCCAGTTTTAATTATTTTCAGATGGGGTAGCTATGAGGCAGGGGGTGCCCATGGGGAACTGACTTTCCTACTGGGGCCAATGCATTGAAAATCCAATGAGCAAAATGAAGCTTAGAGTGATTCAATGGGCAGCCTACCCACTAAAAATCCAAAAGGTGGACTAGAGTGGTCAAATTGGAAGATGGGAGAAACTTGAAGCTCAGGTAGTCTGCCTGTAGATGGAAGGTCTGTTGGAGGAGAGGGAAGGAAACTAACATTTACTAGGCATGTACTGCCAGGGAAGACATTATGCTAGTTGTTTTATATGCATTATTATTATTATTATTATTATAGTCTTTACAGTGGACAATTACAAGGGAAAGTAGGTCTTGGGATCGTGGTCATATCAGAAAAACACTGAGCTAAATTACTAGAAACTCAGTCACACAGGGCTGGAGAAAAAGAATGGGGCTTTAGGAAGGAGAAAGGAGTGCACTGATGAAAAGTGTGCATTCATTCACTCATCGAGGCTGAAAATGGGTGATATGATGGATGATCAGCTAAAGTGCTGAGAGCCCTCCTTCCCTGCATCATGTTCATATTGATCTTAGAGCCCTCTGCAGGTGAGGGCCAATGGTGCCTTCTACAGACAGAGGAGGGAGGTGAAGACTGGAAACCTATAGGGTTGGCATAGAGGAACAGAGCCATACAGTTGACCCACCAGGACCACTGTTCTTCATTTCTACTCTGAATGTCCCACATGTCCACATGGGATCAGGTAACTGCGATGTGTACTCTCAAAGCCCTGGTGGTTTTAATTCATGGCACTTGTATTAGAAATTGTTCAATTGCAAGTAACTCAATTTAAAATCAGGTTAAAGAATAAAGAAAATCTATTTATTTTTAAAGCCTTATTGGTATATAATTCACAACCATACAATTCACCCATTTAAAATATATATACAGTTCAATTCAGTGGTTTTTAGTATATTCACAGATGTGTGCAATCATCACCACAGTCAATTTTAGAACATTTTCATCACTTCAGAAAGAAGTCCCCTACCTTTTAGCTATCAGTGCCTATCATCCCATCCCTCTGTGACTTAACCAACCACAAACTGACTTTCCATCTCTAGAGATTTTCCTGTTCTGGATATGAATGGAATCATACAATGTAATTTTTAAAATGACTAGTTTCTTTTGCTTAGCATAATGCTTTGGAGGTTTATCTATCTTGTAGCATAAATACGTCAGTTCTTTTTATAGCTGAATCATATTCTATTGTATGGATATACCACATTTTTCTTATCCATTCAACCTGAGTTTTTTCCATCTCTTGATTATTATCAATAATGCTTCTGTAAAGATTAAGTTACAAGTTTTTGGGTGACTATGCTTTTATTTCTCTTGGCTATATAGCAAAAATGGAATTGGTAAGTCATATGGTAACTCTGTCTTTAATTGTCTGAGGAACTACCAGACTATTTTCCAAAGCGGCTGCATCCTTTTTTATTTCCACCAGCAGTGTATGTGGGTTGATTTCTTCACATGCTCACCAACAGTTGTTAGTATCTGACTTTTTGATTCTAGTCATCTTAGTAGGTGTGAAGTGGTATCTTATAATAGTTTTGATTTGCATTTCCCTGATGAATAATGATGTTGAGTATTTTTTCATGTGCTTATTGGCCATTTGCATATCTTCCCTGGAGAAATGTCTATTTAGATCATTTGCCCATTTTAAAATTAAGTTGGTTGTCTTTTTTTATTATTGAATTTTTGTGCATGTAGATATTCCCAACTTTTATATAAAAGTAGATCCAATGGCTCAACGATATTACGAAAACTCCATTTTCTTTACACATCTTATTCTGCCATCCACAGATGTTGACCTCCTCCTGTTTGGTTCCCTTGACGGTTGAAAAATGGCTGCTAGCCACTGCTGGGTTAAATACTTTCCCTGCCACATCCACTGGCAGAGAAAGGGAGTTTTCCTTCCCACTATAAAAGTTCTAGACTTCCCTTTGATAAGATTGATTTAGGTCACATAATCACAGTGGTGACGAGACAGAATTTACACAGATTATACTAAGCTGTTTAGACCACATTTAAAGAGCCAAGATTGGGCTCGATTCCTGTCCCCACTCTAAATGTGCATGGCTACTGCAGAATGGAAAGGCAGCAACGTAATCTATTCTAGCACTTTTGTAGTTATTGGTTTATATGACTATCTGATTAAAATCTATGCTTCCCATTAGAGTATGAAGGCAGGGAACCATAGTACTTTGGCTTACTCGCATTTAGAACACCATCCTCATTCTCATGATATTAATGAACAGCCATGGACCAGATACTGTGTATGTGCTGTACATGGATTTGTGTCATAAGGCTGGTCTTATTGTTACTATCCTTATTTTATACACGACGAAATTCAGGCTCAGACAGCTTTAAAGACTTGTCCAACATTTCACATTCAGTAAGTAAAAGTGGTAGAGCTGGGATTTGAACCCAGGTTGTCTGAGTCCTAGATACTCTTAACCATCGTTCTCTTGAATAATGAATAATTTTCACCTTTATAGCTCCTCACACTGTATGTGATACAAAATAGGCATAGGTACTCAATGAATGTCTATCACACTGCAGTGAAATCAAATTCTAATATTTTTAAATAAAGGCATGATTTTCTCTTTTGTGGCAGAAAAGTAGTAGAGGTCAGGGACCAAGCTGAAGAGTCAGGTACCTGGGAGAGTTTCTCAGCAGCTCCTTCCATTACACAGATGCTGCTGCTCCTAGCTTGGAGGCAGAGGTCTGGGTCAGAACATCTGAGGGCCCACATGTCAGTCAGACACATCCTTCGACCTTCACTGAACTGTCCTCCCAGGAGGTCATACCAACTTCCCAATGTGCATGAGTGAATGTAGAAATCCAGAAATCAACTTTGAAACCAGGCCTTAAACGCCTTCTGTGATAAATAATTGAAAAATCCTGTAGGTTCTTTTTTTCCTCATCCTTCGAATCAAAAGAAAAATAATGTGAGATCAAAACCCCCAGAAGAATATGAAGAAAAATATTCAGAAAAGATATGGGTGCTTGGAATAAAAAACATTTTCTTTTCCCATGCATCAAAAGAAGCTCCCAGTTTATCAGACATTTTCATGTGGGATATAGCACATTGGGATGGAAATAAAAGCATAGCAGTGAATTCTAGGTCATTAGACTGGAAAGCCAGCTGAAAGAAGCAGGATCTTGCCTTCCCTTTGAGACAGACACATTTGCAAAAGATGTTTTCAATTTATGACTGTTTCTCAATTTTTCCTCCACAGTGGGGATGGAGAGAATGTCTTCTATGGTTTGAAAAATAAAATCTTTAGGTGAGTGGTAGTTTATACTCTTCTATATTTTTAAGATACTTTCACTTGCATCATCTCATATAATCATCATGACAAGGATTGTATATCCCTTTTGATGCAGGAAGGTTAGTATTAATGGTCCAATTTTACAGAAGATAAAATTGAGGCCTATGGTGGTACATTGATGTCTTGAATGTCATACAGCTGATGAGGGCAAATGCTGAAATTCTATTAAAATCTTTGTCCGTCTGTGGTTTGAAGAATAAAAATAAATAAGACTTTCTTGGAAATGCAGACATGGGCTCAAATCTTCCATCATGTTTCTAGCTGGGTGGCTTTAATCAAGTTATTTTAACTTCATCTTCTTCATTTGTAAAGTTAGGTTAATACCTACATTGCAAGGCTGTGGTGAGGATTAAGTGAGACAATGAATGTAAAGTGCCAAATTAGGGGATTTGAGATGGCCTGATAACCAGCAATTAATTTTCTTTTCTAAGTTTGAACTGAATGGGAAATAGAATTGCTCAAGCAGGCAGATGGGGGAAATGAAATTTATATTGGTAGAAACTGGAGTCCTTAATATTGAACTCTGAAAGCAGGAAGACTTATCATTCAGCCACATGCAACAACTGGTGATGCAAGAAGGATGGCCAGTGTCTGATTTAGCATGAAGGAAGTTTAAAATTCTGGGGGACATGATTATCAAATATTATTTTATTTAAAAGAGTTTTAATGTGGCTAAAGAAATGGAGATCCAGAAAGGGTATCTTACTTACCAAAGTTATATAGCAGCCTGGTAGGGCCAAAGCTGGAAATAGAACCTAGTCTTTTGATTCCCAAGATGACTCTCCACCCAGTACACCATGCTGCCTCATTTCCCAGGAACTAGAATGATTTTGCAAGAAGTGTCTCTGACACACTAATTTCAATTATTTTGGATATATACCCAAAAGACAGATATACATAGCCAACAGATCTATGAAAAAAAAACGCTCAAATGCTATAATCATTCAAGCGAAAACCAAAATGAGATATCACTTCATGCCTGTTAGAATGGCTGTTATAAAAAAGATGAATAATCACAAGTGTTGGTGAGGATGTGGAGGAAAGGAAACCTTGTACACAGTTGGTGAGGACATAAATTAGTGTAAAAACTGGTATGTCAAAGAGATGGTTATACTCCCATGTTCATTGTAGCACTATTCCCAATGATCAAGCTATGGAATCAACCTAAGTGTCCATCAAAAGCTGAATGGGTAAAGGTGGTACAAATATATAGTGGAATATTATACAGCCTTTAAAAAGGAAATTCTGTCATTTGTGACAACACAGATGGAAATGGATGACATTATGCTAAGTGAATAAGCCAGGCACGGAATGACAAATACTATACAATTTCATTTATATATGGAATCCTAAAAAGTTGATATCACAAAAGCAGAGAGTAAAAACATGGTTACCAGAGGTTGAGGTAGTGGGGAGAGGGAGAAGAATGAGGAAAGAGAAGATGTTGATCAAAGTGTATAAAGTTTCAGTTATACTGGAGGAATATATTTTAATAATCTATTGCAGTATATGATGATGACAGTTAATAATTATGCATTGTATATTTCATAATTACTAAAATAGATTTTTAATGTTCTCACCACAAAAATGATAAATTTGTGAGGTGATGGATAAGTTAATTAGCTTGATGAAATCTTTTTATAATATATACATAGATCAAAACATCACATTGTTACTCATAAATATACACAATTATTATTTGTCAATTAAGAAAAAGAAGGGCCTCTGAATATTTCCTTGGCCAAACATGACACATAGGTCTTGGTCACAAAGCCAATAATAAATTAACTCATGCTTGCATGGAACAGCTGCCTCACCCGGTATTTATTATTTTATTTATGAACACTCATTGAGCCTACTATGTGCAAGACATTACATGTTGGTATACCACAAAACAAAGTGGATGAAGATTCTTTTTTCATGTAACTCGCTTTCTGGTGTGGACTTATGGAAAATAAATAACAAGCAAGCAAGCAAACAAACAAACAAACAAACAGATATCTGCTATTTGAGATGGTGATGAATGCCATGTAGAAAAATAAAGCAGGGCAAAGGGATAGAGATAGAAGCATGCCATTTACATGGAATATTAAAGGAAGGTCATCCTGTGGAGGTAATATTTGAGCAGAGAGCTGAAAGATATAAAAAGGTGATCCAGGAAAATATCTGGGAGAAGAACATTCTGAGTGGAGGCAAAGGGTCTTTTAAGCAAGTGCAAAGACTCTGAGGCAAGAAGATGCATGGCAAGGAAGTCAATGTGCTACAGCAGACAGAGTGAGGGCAAAAGACCATAAGGATTGGGGGTCAGACTGTCAAGCAGAGCCCAGTCTGTCAAACTGATCCTTTCAGGAAACTATAAAGACATGCCTTTAACACAAAGTGAGATGAGAAAGCATTTGAATTGTATTTTAAAACAGTCTCTCTGACTGCTGTGTAGGAAATGAAGGATAAAGATGGAAGCGGGAGACGCGAGTGCCACTGCAATGGTTTAGGCATGCTGAGAAGCTGGAACAAGGCTGTAGTAGTAGTAGAGGTAGAATGAAGGGGTCAGTCTCTGGATTTTGCTGTGCATCAGACAGATGAGTAGACGCATCAGTGCTTATTGGGTTAGAGAAGAGGGTGAAGGAATATGCTGGGGAGCGGGACATCAGGAATTTGGTTTGGGACATGATAGGTCTGAGATACTTATTAGATATTCAAGAGTTTATGGCCAGTAGAAAGTTGGCTATCTAAACTGGATTTCAGGAGAGAGGTCAGGTGGGGAACACGAACATGGGAGTCATTGGTCTGTAGATGGTGTTTATAGCCATGATGCTGGATGAGATGACCTGGAGAGTGAGTGTAGCTGGAGAACAAAAGAAACCTGAGAACAGAACTCTGGGATACTCGAAGTCCAAGAAGTCAGGAAAAGGCAAAGATTTGGTAAAGGAAATTAAGAGGTAAAAGGGGAAACAATGGAGGATGGTGGTGTTCAACTAAGAGAAGCATTTCAAGAGAGAGGGAGTTTGAGTAAGTTAAAAGTACTGAGGACTGACTATTTGGGTTAACAACACGAAGATCATTGTTGACCTTCACAAGAACAGTTTTGCTGAAATGAAGATTAAACAGTGTGATTCTAGTCTGGTTTAAGAGACAAGGGGAGAAGATGATATGGAGACAATGAATATAGCTAATGACTAATTCTCTCAAGAAAATTTGCTGTAAAGGGAAATTGCAAATGATTCAAAAGTAGGAGAAGGGTGTGGGAATGTAAAATGAAGCAGCCACTTAGGAAGGGGTGATTTTAAGAGAGAACATATTAAAGCATGTTTGTTTGCTAATGGGAATGATCCAGCAGGGAGGGAAAATTGGAGAGTGCAGGAGAAAATGTGGAAACCATTGTTGAGGTGATACCCTTGAGAATATTAGAGGGTACAGCAACTTGTGCCTTGAATGGGAACAGGAAGAATCCATTAATGGTAGCAAGGATGAAGGTGGAAGGTATGGTCAGGCACAGAAGGCTTAGTAGATATGATGTTGATAAAGCAAGTGGAAAGTTCTCTATGGATATTTTCTCATTGAAACAGAAGACAGCCTGAAGCAGACAGTGGAAAAGACGGTGTTAGAAGTTTGAGGAGAGAGGAGAAAGTTATGAAATAATTTACCTAGGACAGTGAAAGACTGATTGGACTAAGAAACTGTCCTAGGAATTCCTAGCAGTCCATGAGCTTAGTGGCCAGGAATTTAAAGTAAGAACAAACCATTGAGGTTGTATCTTCTCCTAACCAATTAAATTGTGTGGGTGCAAGCGGGGATGAGGAAAGGTTGGGTTTAACTAGGGCTCTAATCTTGCCAAGCAAATGTAATGGCATGTAAAAAGTAAGAGAGTTGAGGTATACAAGTACTGTTGTTAACTATGGATCATATAAGTACAGCTCGCTACAACCAAAAGTGAGGTTGTGAAAGAGTGACAAACAGTGAAAATCTGTTTGATCAATGAATGATAGGCTAAAGTGGGGCCAAAGAATTTTAGGAGTATGGGAGCTATAGATTATGAACTAGAAAGGTAAGAGGTGGTCATAGGAGGGTGGGATTCCTGCAGTCGAGATCATGGAGGTGCTGAAGTTGTTTTCAGTGATTAGGTTAATGTATATGGCTGTGGGAATGAATGATGGAGGCAAGGCAGAGGACACTATCACTGAGGGAAGTAAGGCCAAGGAACTTAGAACTCAGGGTATGAAATGATGATGTCAGTAGGTATCACAGTCAGGAACGACTATCCTAACATGGCCAGTTAGCCCATGGTGATATTAAGACTATTGTTAAACATCATTATTTACCAGGAAAATGCAAATCAAAACCACAGTTTGAGACCAGTAGGACAGTTGTAATGAAAAAGACAGGCAATAACCAGTGTTGGAGAGGATGTGGAGAAATGCAACCCTTGCGCATTGCTGGTGGGAATGTAAAATGATGCAGCCACTTAGGAAACCGGTTTGCAGGTGCTCAAATTGTTAAATATAGAGTTACCATTCTACTCCTAAACATATATTCAAATAAAAACATATGTCCACACAAAAACTTGTACACAAATATGAATAGTATAATTATTGATAATTGTGAAAAAGTGGACACAAGCTAAATGCCCATTAAGTGATAAATGTATAAATATAGTGTGGCATAGCCATACAATGAAATATTATTCAGCAATAAAAATAAATGAGTTATATTAGAACATGCATGAGCTTTGAAAACATTAAGTAAAAGAAGCCAGGCACAAAAAGTCACTTGTTGTCTGATTCCATATATATATATATATAATGTCCAGAATAGGACAAATCTGTAGAGACAGAAAGTAGATTAGTGGTTCCTTAGCACCGGGGACTGCTAATGGATACAGGGTTTTTTGGGGGGTGATGAAAATGTTCTAAAATTAAATTGTGATGGTTGTACAGTTGTACAGCCCTGTGAATATACTAAAAATCTTTAAATTGTATATTTTAGATGGGTAATTTTATGGTGTGTGAATACCATCTCAATAAAGATGTGATTTTTAAAAAAGAGCTATACTGGAAATACTGTTGAAGAGAGTGAAAGCAATCCAGGAGCTCAGAACTTCAAGGAATAAGGAGTGGTGACCAGAGGGCTTGCAGATGACAGGAACAAGGAGAGGGCATAGTTTAATGGTATACGCTTCAATTCTAGTGTGTGTGTTTGTAGGAGAAAAGAAGAATGATCTAGAAAAGGTGATGAGAAAAAAGGAGACCTTTTCTCTTTATAATAAACCCGTGAAGTAGGTACTGTTATACCCATTACATCTGCCAGGAGCTTCAAAGCAGTTTGAAAACCCTTGCTGGTTTATCCTTTTTTTTTTTTTTTTTTTCCAGTAGTGGAGGAGTGAAGACTCAAATCTAAGTGATTTTACTCCAGTGTCCACCACAAATATAATTCCCCATCATAATAGAGACCACAGGATCTCTCTCAAATCAGTTCAATTCTGTGAGTTCAATCCTTAGCTTCTTCAGGCACAGGGAAAGAGATGGCCTTTGGAAAAGAAATTACCTCAGGAATCAGCTAGATTTCAGGTAGACCAATACCATGGACGGAACCTTGAGGGCAGTGGTTGAAGATAGGGGGTCTTGCTGATATGCAGAGAGCACTGTGGAAAGACTGGGGAGTTGGGAGGAGGAGTAGAATTTAGTGATACCCAGAGCAATGTAGGGATGAGAGTCTGGTTATGAGAGATGACTTCAAAGTTTGGGATTTTGTAGTGATTGATAGAAACAGAGATGCAGTACATGACAGGATTCCTCCTGAAGGTCATCAAGGCAGACTTGATGATGAGGCTATAAGTGTTTCAGGGAAGAGGTCTTGCCCCTTCTTCCCTCTTGCAGAGCATATTGTCAAGGCAGAGGAAACTGTTCTTACCAGGAAGTAAAGTTATAATATTTCCAGAGTTTTTTTTTTTGAGATGGAGTTTTGCTCTTGTTGCTCAGGCTGGAGGGCAATGGCATGATCTTGGCTCACCACAACCTCTGTCTCCTGGATTCAAGCGATTTTCCTGCCTCAGCCTCCGGAGTAGCTGAGATTACAGGCATGTACCACCATACCCAGCTAATTTTGTGTTTTTAGTAGAGACAGGGTTTCTCCATGTTGGTCAGGCTGGTCTCAAACTCCTGACCTCATGTGATCCACCCATCTCAGCCTCCCAAAGTTCTGGGATTACAGGCGTGAGCCGCTGTGCCCTGCCAATATTTCCAGTTTTCAAGTGGTACGTACATACTTTGATGGAGGAAGAAAAGGTAGAAAGTGACAGAGGTACAGTTGCTTGGTGCTTTACTCTAGGGGCATCATTTACTTTGTAGTCTTTGTAAATGATGCCCACAGGAGTTGTGTATCACAGTGGTCCTCCATGGGGAAAGCATTCCACTCCTTGTGCCACCTTGTGAAAGTCAATCACTCTAAAATGGACAGGCTTGGGTGATTTCAAAGGGGTTTGGGATCCTCTCTGCTCAGCTCTGCTATGCATTTCTCCCTTGCTGAGTATACACATGGATTTTTCTGTTAGTGTCTTGACTTCTTGCTTTGGGAACCCCTACAGCAGTAAGATAGAAATGCCAGGGAGGTGTGAACTAGAATTGCTGTCTAGTTCCCTTGAGTCCAGTTGAACATATGGCCTTTCTCTTACAGAAGCTGTTTGCATCCTTGGATCCATTTCACTCCCATGGATGGGATTTCTGTAGAATCAGGGGTCAACTGCAGGCCTTAGCAACATTGGTTACTGATATCCAAGGCAACAGCAGAGATAGAAGCAATTGCTTAGAAACTAGAGACAACCTCTAAATGTACTCACACCATCTGATGCTACAGGATACTTCTGGCAGATGTATTGACAATGGGGATGGAACTATTAGACTAGATTGCATGACCATTCCACAGCCCTCAAAGGCAATCATCTGAGCAAGAGGAGGAGGAGGAAGAGTAGGAGAAGGGGAGGAGGAGAACAGCGCCAACAGTCCTGATGGACACCAATCAATTGTGTGTGTCATTCTGTGTACTTTTGCATGTTTTTTATCTTTATAATAAATCCATGAGGTAGGTACTGAGTTCAAATCCTGGTATTTCCTGTGTGGCTTTTAGGTAGTTTATTTACCATTTTTGACCTCTTTTTTTTTTTTTTAGATTTTATTTTATTTATTTATTTATTTTATTGTACTTTAGGTTCTGGGGTACATGTGCAGATCATGCAGGATTGTTGCATAGGTACATACAGGGCAAGGTGGTTTGCTGCTTTTAACCCCCCATCACCTATATCTGGTATTTCTCTCCATGTCATCCCTCCCCACCCTCCACACCCCCACCCCGCTGTCCCTCCCCTAGCCCCCCACAACTGACTGCAGTGTGTGATGCTCCCCTCCCTGTGTACACGTGTTCTAATTGTTCAACACCCACCTATGAGTGAGAACATGTGGTGTTTTGTTTTCTGTTCTTGTGTCAGTTTGCTGAGAATGATGGTTTCCAGATTCATCCATGTCCCCATGAAGGACACAAACTCATCGTTTTTTATGGCTGTGTAGTATTCCATGGTGTATATGTGCCACATTTTCCTTATCCAATCTATCGTTGATGGACATTTGGGTTGGTTCCAGGTCTCTGCTATTGTAAACAGTGCTGCAATGAACATACATGTGTATATGTCTTTATAATAGAACATTTTATACTTCTTTGGGTATGTATCAAGTAATGGGATTGCTGGGTCAAATGGTATTTCTATTTCTATGTCTGTAAGGAATTGCCGCACTGTCTTCCACAATGGTTGCATTAGTTTGCACTACCACCAACAGTGTAAAAGTGTTCCTGTTTCTCCACATCCTCTCCAGCATCTGTTGTCTCCAGATTTTTTAATGATTGCCATTATGACTGGTGTGAGATGGTATCTCAATGTGGTTTTGATTTGCATTTCTCTAATGACCAGTGATGATGAGCATTTTTTCATATGTTTGTTGGCCTCATAGATGTCTTCTTTTGAAAAGTGTCTGTTCATATCCTTTGTCCACGTTTGAATGGGTTTGTGTGTGTGTGTGTGTGTGTGTGTGTGTAAATCTGTTTTAGTTCTTTGTAGATTCTGGATATTAGCCCTTTGTCAGATGGGTAGATTGCAAAAATTTTTTCCCATTCTGTTGGTTGCTGGTTCACTCTGATTGTTTTCTTTGCTGTACAGAAGCTCTGGAGTTTAATTAGATCCCATTTGTCTATTTTGGCTTTTGTTGCCAATGCTTTTGGTGTTTTAGTCATGAAGTCCTTGCCTATGCCTATGCCCTGAATGACTTTGCCTAGGTTTTCTTCTAGGGTTTTTATGGTGTTAGTCTTATGTTTAGATCTTTAATCCATGTGGAGTTAATTTTAGTGTAAGGTGTCAGGAAGGGGTCCAGTTTCTGCTTTCTGCACACTGCTATCCAGTTTTCCCAATACCATTTATTAAACAGGGACTCCTTTTCCCATTGCTTGTTTTTCTCAGGTTTGTCAAAGATCATATGATTGTAGATGTGTGATGTTGCTTCTGAGGCCTCTGTTCTGTTCCATTGGTCTATGTCTCTGTTTTGGTACCAGTACCATGCTGTTTTGATTACTGTGGCCTTATAGTATAGTTTGAAGTCAGGCAGCATGATGCCTCCAGCTTTGTTCTTTTTGCTTAGGATTGTTTTGGCTATGCGGGCTCTCTTTTGGTTTCATATGAAGTTTGAAGTGATTTTTTTCCAGTTCTGTGAAGAAGGTCATTGGTAGCTTGATGGGGTAGTGTTGAATATATAAATTACTTTGAGCAGTATGGCCATTTTCACAATATTGATTCTTCCTAACCATGAGCATGGAATGTTTTCCCATCTGTTTGTGTCCCCTCTTACTTCCAGGTCCTTTACATCCTTTGTTGGTTGTATTCCTAGGTATTTTCTTCTCTTTGTAGCAATTGTGAATGGGAGTTCACTTTTGATTTGGCTGTTTGTCTGTTATTTGTGTATAGAAATGCTTGTGATTTCTGCACGTTGACTTTGTATCCTGAAACTTTGCTGAAGTTGCTTATCAGTTTCAGGAGATTTTGGGCTGAGATGATGGGGTCTTCTAAATATACAGTCATGTGGTCTGCAAATAGAGGCAATTTGGGTTCCTCTTTTTCTAATTGAATGGCTTTTTTTTTTCCTGCCTGATTGCTCTGACTAGAACTTCCAATACTCTATTGAATAGGAGTGGTGAGAGAGGGCATCCTTGTCTTGTGCCAGATTTCAAAGGGAATGCTTCCAGTTTCTGCCTGTTTAGTATGATATTGGCTGTGGGTTTGTCAAAAA
Source organism: Sapajus apella (assembly GCF_009761245.1). Lineage (NCBI taxonomy): Eukaryota > Metazoa > Chordata > Mammalia > Primates > Cebidae > Sapajus > Sapajus apella. The sequence goes on along the minus strand of NW_022437016.1, from coordinate 5,197,767 downwards.
TAGCTTTTATTGTTTTAAGATACGTTCCATTGATACCTAGTTTATTGAGGGTTTTTAGCATTAAGGGCTGTTAAATTTTGTTGGAAGCCTTCTTTGCACCTATTGAGATAATCATGTCGTTTTTGTCTTTGGTTCTGTTTATGCGATGGATTACATTTATTGACTTGCATATGTTGAACCAGCCTTGCATCCTGGGGATGAAGCCTACTTGATTGTGATAAGCTTTTTGATTTGCTGTTGCATTCTGTTTGCCAGTATTTTATTGAAGATTTTTGCATCGATGTTCATGATGGATATTGGTCTGATGTTTTCTTTTTTAGTTGCATCTCTGCCCGGTTTTGGTATTAGGATAATGTTGGTCTCATAAAATGAGTTGGGGAGGATTCCCTCTTTTTGTATTGTTTGGAATAGTTCAGAAGGAATGGTACCAGCTTCTCTTTGTATGTCTGGTAGAATTCTATTGTAAACCCATCTGGACCTGGGCTTTTTTTAGTTGGTAGGCTATTAATTGCTGCCTCAACTTCAGCCCTTGTTATTGGTCTATTCAGGGATTCAACTTTTTCCTGGTTTAGTCTTGGCAGAGTGCAAGTGTCCAGGAATTTATCCATTTCTTCCAGATTTACTGGTTTGTGTGCATAGAGGTGCTTGTAGTAATTTCTGATGGTAGTTTGTATATCTGTGGAAATGGTGGTGATGTCCCCTTGATCATTTTTTATTGCATCTATTTGATTCTTCTCTCTTTTCTTTTTTATTAGTCTGGCTAGCGGTCTATTTTGTTGATCTTTTCAAAAAACCAGCTCCTGGATTTGTTGATTTTTTGAAGGGTTTTTTGTGTCTCTATCTCCTTCACTTCTGCTCTGATCTTATTTATTTCTTGTTTTCTGCTAGCTTTTGAGTTTTTTTGATCTTACTCCTCTAACTCCTTCAATTTTGATGATAGGGTGTCAATTTTAGACCTTTCCTTGCTCCTCATGTGGGCATTTATTGCTATGAATTTCTCTCTAGACACTGCTTTAAATGTGTCCCAGATATTCTGGTATGCTGTGTCTTCATTCTTGTTGGTTTCGAAGAACACCTTTATTTTTGCCTTCATTTCATTGTTTATCCAGTTGACACTCATGAGCCAGTTTGTTCATTTTCCATGACCTTGTGCGGTTTTGAGTTAGTTTCTAAATCCTGAGTTCTAATTTGATTGCACTGTGGTCTGAGAGACTGTTTTTTATGATTTCCTTTCTTTTGCATTTGCTGAGGAGTGATTTACTTCCAATTATGTGGTTGATTTTAGAGTAGGTGTGATGTGGTGACGAGAATAATTTATATTCTGTGGATTTGGGGTTGAGAGTTCTGTAAATGTCTATTAACTTCACTTGGTCCAGATCTGCATTCAAGTCCTGGATTTCCTTGTTGATTTTCTGTCTCATTTATCTGTCTAATATTGAGAGTGGAGTGTTAAAGTCTCCCACTATTATTGTGTGGGAGTCTAAGTCTCTTTGTAGGTCATCAAGGACTTGCTTTATGTATCTGGGTGCTCCTGTATTGGGTGCATATATATTTAGAATAGTTAGCTTTTCTTGTTCTATTGATTCTTTTACCATTATGTAATGCCCTTTGTCTCTTTTGATTTTTGTTGGTTTAAAGTCCATTTTATCAGAGACTAGGATTGCCACCCCTGCTTTTCTTTTGCTCTCCATTTGCTTGGTAAATCTTCTTTCATCTCTTTATTTTGAGTCTATGTGTGACTTTGAACATGAGATGGGTCTCCTGAATACAACGCACTGATAGTTCTTGGCTTTTTATCCAATTCACCAGTCTGTGTCTTTTGATTGGGGTATTTAGTCCGTTTACATTTAATGTTAATATCGTTATGTGTGAATTTGATTCTGCAATTTTATTACTGGTTGGTTGTTTTGCCCTTTGTTTGGTGTAATTTTTTCATTGCGTTGTTGGTCTTTACTATTTGGTTCTTTTTTGCAGTGGATGGTACTGATTTTTCCTTTCTGTGTTTAGTGCTTCCTCCAGGAGCTCTTGTAGGGCAGGTCTGATAGTGACAAAATCTCTCAGCAATTGCTTGTCTGTAAAGGATTTTATTTCTCCATCATGTATGAAGCTTAGTTTGGCTGGATATGAAATTCTGGGTTGAAAGTTCTTTTCTTTAAGGATGTTGAATATTGGCCCCCACTCTCTTCTGGATATTAGGGCTTCTGTTGAGAGATCTGCTGTGAGTCTGATGTGCTTTCCTTTGTGGGTGACCTGACCTCTCTGTCTGGCTGCCCTTAGCATTTTTTACTTCATTTCAACCCTGGTGAATCTGGCAATTATGTGTCTTGGGGTTGCTCTTCCAGAGGAGTATCATTGTGGTGTTCTCTGTATTTCCTGTGTTTGAATGTTGGCTTGCCTTGCTAGGTTGGGGAAGTTCTCCTGGATAATATCCTAAAGAGTGTTTTCCAGCTTGCATTCGTTCTCCTTGTCATCTTCCAGTACACTGACCAAATGTAGATTAGGTCTTTTCACATAATCCCATATTTCTTGAAGGCTTTTTTCATTTCTTTTCACTCTTTGTTCTCTTTTCTTGCCTTCTTATTTCATTGAGTTGATCTTTAATCTCTGATATCCTTTCTTCTGCTTGATCTATTCAGCTGTTGAAACTTGTATATGCTTCATGAAGATCTTGTGCTGTGTTTTTCAGCTCCAACAAGTCATTTAAATTCTTCTCTAAGCTGGTTATTCTAGTTAGCATTTCGTCTAACCTTTTTTCAAGGTTTTTAGTTTCTTTGCATTGGGATAGAACATGTTCCTTTAACTCAGAGAAATTTGTTGTTACCCACCTTCTGAAGCCTGCTTCTGTCAATTAGTCAAATTCATTCTCTGTCCAGCTTTGTTCCCATGCTGGTGAGGAGTTGTGATCTCGTGGTGGGGGAGAGGATTTCTTGTTTTTGATAGTTTCATTCTTCTTGTGCTGGTTTCTTCCCATCTTGTTGGATTTATATAGTTTTATTCTCAGGTAGCTGCTTGGGGAGGTGGCTTTTCCTTTGTCTGCCTGCAGAGGTGCTGCTGGACTGCCATGGATTCAGTGGAGCTGGTGCATCTTTTATTTACTTAGGATAATTAGGCCAGCTTCTGTAATGGTGGCTGCCCTTCCCCCTGCTGAGCTTGATTGTTCCTGATCGCTCTCTAACTGCTGTTCTGGGTGCAAAACTCTGGCATGAGAGTTTTTTAGCCTGCTGGGCTTGTGCGGGGAGGACCCGGCCTGCCATATGGGCTGTTTCCCTGCTTTCAGTTCCCCTTCTTTCTGTGGGGCAGGTGGCTCTGTCCGGCTGGCTTTCTGGCTTTCATGTCAGCCAGTGCTTCTGCCTTGAGCTATGCTGACAGCCTCGGTGCCGGCCGAAGTTGCTGTCTACCCTGTTCAGGCAGCTCACTGAGGCTTTTCAGCCCAGCGAAGATCTCCTTTTCTGTGAGTTGTAGAAGGCTTGGGTGGAGCACTGTATCCAAACCAAAGTGCCAGAGGGGGAGATCCCCTGATTGTCCGGTAGGTTGCATGCACCACTTGGGTACAGCAGTGTCCCACTTTGCCTCAACTTGCCCTATTTGGTTTATACCCACTGTCCAGCCAGATCCACAAAATGAACCTGGTACCTCATTTGGAATTGTGGAGACCACTTGGTTTCTGCCTCTCTCTTGCTGGGAGCTGCTTTCCCGAGAGGAGATGCATCTTATTCGGCTGTCTTGGGATACCCCTGACCTCTGGTTTTTACTTAGAAAAGAAGATTGCATTGGAGCCTACCTTATCAAGTTGTTGAAAGAATATAAGGAAATAATATGTTCACTTATTAACACTGAACCTTACTTATAGTAAGTACTCAGTAAATGTTAACTGCCATTATGTTATATAAGCAGTCAGATGTGTCCCACAAGTATAAATGCAGGCAAAGTAGTACTTTGTGCCTAACACACTTTTCAGAAAAAGGCACGGGAGGAAAAGAAAGAATATAGGAAAGAGTAGGATGGATGGAAAAATAAAAGGAGCAATAGGGCATGGATAGTCTCTTTGAGTATGGTTTTTTTTTTTCCATTTATTTATTTTATTGCATTTTAGGTTTTGGGGTACATGCGAAGAACATGCAAAATTGTTGCATAGGTACACACGTGGCAGTGTGATTTGCTGCCTTCCTCCCCATCACCTACATCTGGCATTTCTCCCCTTGCTATCTCTCCCCAGCTCCCCACCTCCCACCATCCCTCCCCTATTTCCCCCCAACTGACCCCAGTGTGTAGTGCTCCCCTCCCTGTGTCCATGTGTTCTCATTGTTCAACACCCGCCTATGAGTGAGAACATGCGGTGTTTGATCTTCTGCTCTTCTGTCAGTTTGCTGAGAATGATGGTTTCCAGGTTCATCCATGTCCCTACAAAGGACCCAAACTCATCATTTTTGATGGCTGCATAATATTCCATGGTGTACATGTGCCACATTTTCCCTATCCAGTCTATCGTTGATGGGCATTTGGGTTGGTTCCAGGTCTTTGCTATTGTAAACAGTGCTGCAATGAACATTTGTGTGCACGTGTCCTTATAGTAGAACGATTTGTAATCCTTTGGATATATACCCAGTAATGGGATTGCTGGGTCAAATGGAATTTCTATTTCTAGGTCCTTGAGGAATCGCCACACTGTCTTCCACAATGGTTGAACTAATTTACACTCCCACCAACAGTGTAAAAGTGTTCCTATTTCTCCACATCCTCTCCAGCATCTGTTGTCTCCAGATTTTTTAATGATCGCCATTCTAACTGGCGTGAGATGGCATCTCAATGTTGTTTTGATTTGCATTTCTCTGATGACTGGTGATGATGAGCATTTTTTCATATGTTTGTTGGCCTCATGTATATCTTCTTTTGTAAAGTGTCTGTTCATATCCTTTGCCCACTTTTGAATGGGCTTGTTAGTTTTTTTCTTGTAAATCTGTTTTAGTTCTTTGTAAATTCTGGATATCAGCCCTTTGTCAGATGGGTAAACTGCAAAAATTTTTTCCCATTCTGTTGGTTGCCGATTCACTCTAATGATTGTTTCTTTTGCCGTGCAGAAGCTGTGGAGTTTGATTAGGTCCCATTTGTCTATTTTGGCTTTTGTTGTCAATGCTTTGGGTGTTTTGGTCATGAAGTCCTTGCCTACACCTATGTCCTGAATGGTTTTGCCTAGATTTTCTTCTAGCGTTTTTATGGTGTTAGGTCTTATGTTTAAGTCTTTAATCCATCTGGAGTTAATTTTAGTGTAAGGTGTCAGGAAGGTGTCCAGTTTCTGCTTTCTGCACATGGCTAGCCAGCTTTCCCAACACCATTTATTGAACAGGGAATCCTTTCCCCATTGCTTGTTTTTGTCTGGTTTGTCAAAGATCAGATGGTTGTAGATATGTTGTGTTGCCTCCGAGACCTCTGTTCTGTTCCATTGGTCTATATCTCTGTTTTGGTACCAGTACCATGCTGTTTTGATTACTGTAGTCTTGTAGTATAGTTTGAAGTCCGGTAGTGTGATGCCCTCTGCTTTGTTCTTTTTGCTTAGAATTGACTTGGCTATGTGGGCTCTCTTTTGGTTCCATATGAAGTTTAAGGTGGTTTTTTCCACTTCTGTGAAGAAGGTCATTGGTAGCTTGATGGGGATAGCATTGAATCTGTAAATTACTTTGGGCAGTATGGCCATTTTCACGATATTGATTCTTCCTAACCATGAACATGGAATGTTTCTCCATCTGTTTGTGTCCTCTCTTATTTCACTGAGCAGTGGCTTGTAGTTCTCCTTGAAGAGGTCCTTTACATTCCTTGTTAGTTGTATTCCTAGGTATTTTATTCTCTTTGTGGCAATTGTGAATGGAAGTTTGTTCTTGATTTGGCTCTCTTTAAGTCTGTTATTGGTGTATAGGAATGCATGTGATTTTTGCACATTGATTTTGTATCCTGAAACTTTGCTGAACTTGCTTATCAATTTCAGGAGGTTTGGGGCTGAGACGATGGGGTCTTCTAGATATACAATCATGTCGTCTGCAAATAGAGACAATTTGACTTCCTCCTTTCCTATTTGAATGCCCTTTATTTCTTTTTCTTGCCTGATTGCTCTGGCTAGAACTTCTAATACTATATTGAATAGCTGTGGTGAGAGCGGGCATCCTTGTCTGGTGCCACATTTCAAGGGGAATGCTTCCAGTTTTTGCCCATTCAATATGATATTGGCTGTTGGTTTGTCATAAATAGCTTTTATTATTTTGAGATACGTTCCATCAATACCTAGCTTATTGAGGGTTTTTAGCATAAAGGGCTGTTGAATTTTGTCAAAGGAAAAAAAAAAAAAAAAAAAAAAAATCATGTGGTTTTTGTCTTTGGTTCTGTTTATGTGGTGAATTACGTTTATAGACTTGTGTATGTTGAACCAGCCTTGCATCCCTGGGATGAAGCCTACTTGATCATGGTGGATAAGCTTTTTGATGTGCTGTTGCAATCGGCTTGTCAGTATTTTATTGAAGATTTTTACATCTATGTTCATCATGGATATTGGCCTGAAGTTTTCTTTTCTTGTTGAGTCTCTGCCGGGTTTTGGAATCAAGATGGTGTTGGTCTCATAAAATGATTTGGGAAGAATTCCCTCTTTTTGTATTGTTTGGAATAGTTTCAGAAGGAATGATACCAGCTCCTCTTTGTATGTCTGGTAGAATTCGGCTGTGAACCCATCTGGACCTGGACTTTTTTTGGGTGGTAAGCTCTTAATTGCTGCCTCAACTTCAGACCTTGTTATGGGTCTGTTCAGGGTTTCGGCTTCTTCCTGGTTTAGGCTTGGGTGGTGGCAAGTGTCCTGGAATTTATCCATTTCTTCCAGGTTTATTAGTTTGTGTGCATAGAGTTGTTTGTAATAATCTCTGATGATGCTTTGAATTTCTGTGGAATCTGTGGTGATATCCCCTTTATCGTTTTTTATTGCATCAATTTGGGTTTTCTCTCTTTTTTTTTTTTTTTATTCTGGCTAGTGGTCTGTCTATTTTGTTGACCTTTTCAAAAAACCAGCTCCTGGATTTATTGATTTTTTGAAGGGTTTTTTGTGTCTCTATCTCTTTCAGTTCTGTTCTGATCTTAGCTATTTCTTGTCTTCTGCTAGACTTTGAGGTTTTTTGATCTTGCTCCTCTAGCTCTTTCAGTTTTGACAGTAGGGTGTCAATTTTTTATCTCTCCTTGCTTCTCATGTGGGCACTTATTGCTATATGTTTTCCTCTAGAGACTGCTTTAAATGTGTCCCAGAGATTCTGGTATGTTGTGTCTTCATTCTCGTTGGTTTCAAAGAACATCTTTATTTCTGTCTTCATTTCATTGTTTATCCAGTCAACATTCAAGAGCAAGTTGTTCAGTTTCCATGAAGCTGTGCGGTTCTGGGTTAGTTTTTGAATTCTGAGTTCTAACTTGATTGCACTGTGGTCTGAGAGACTGTTTGTTACGATTTCCGTTCTTTTGCATTTGCTGAGGAGTGATTTACTCCCAATTATGTGGTCAATTTTAGAGTAGGTGTGATGTGGTGCTGAGAAGAATGTATATTCTGTGGATTTGGGGTGGAAAGTTCTGTAAATGTCTATTAGGTTTGCTTGGTCCAAGTCTGAGTTCAAGTCCTGGATATCCTTGTTAATTTTCTGTCTGGTTGATCTGTCTAATGTTGACAATGGGGTGTTAAAGTCTCCCACTATTATTGTGTGGGAGTCTAAATCTCTTTGTAAGTCATTAAGAACTTGCCTTATGTATCTGGGTGCTCCTGTATTGGGTGCGTATATATTTAGGATTGTTAGCTCTTCTTGTTGCATTGACCCTTTTACAATTATAGAATGTCCCTCTTTGTCTCTTATGATCTTTGTTGCTTCAAAGTCTAATTTATCAGAGATGAGAATTGCAACTCCTGCTTTTTTTTGCTCTCCATTTGCTTGGTAAATCTTCCTCCATCCCTTTATTTTGAGCCTTTGTGTATCCTTGCATGTGAGATGGGTTTCCTGGATACAGCACACCAATGGGTTTTGTCTTTTTATCCAATTTGCCAGTCTTTGTCTTTTGATTGGGGCATTTAGTCCATTTACATTTAGGGTTAATATTGTTATGTGTGAATTTGATACTGCCATTTTGGTGCTAGCTGGGTGTTTTGCCCTTTAGTTGAGCTGGTACTTCTTGTTCCTTTATATGTGTAGAGCCTCTTTCAGGAGCTCTTGTAGAGCTGGCCTGGTGGTGACGAAATCTCTGAGTACTTGCATGTTCACAAAGGATTTTATTTTTCCTTCACTTATGAAGCTTAGTTTGGCTGGATAGGAGATTCTGGGTTGAAAGTTCTTTTCTTTAAGGATGTTGAATATTGGCCCCCACTCTCTTCTGGCTTGTAGGGTTTCCACTGAGAGATCTGCTGTGAGTCTGATGGTCTTCCCTTTATGGGTAACCCGACCTTTCTCTCTGGCTGCCCTTAGTATTTTCTCCTTCATTTCAACCCTGGTGAATCTGACGATTATGTGCCTTGGGGTTGCTCTTCTTGATGAATATCTTTGTGGTGTTCTCTGTATTTCCTGGACTTGAATGTTTGCTTCCCTTGCTAGGTTGGGGAAGTTTTCCTGGATAATATCCTGAAGAGTATTTTCCAGCTTGGATTCATTCTCTTCGTCGCATTCACGTACGCCTATCAAATGTAGATTAGGTCTTTTCACATAGTCCCACATTTCTTGGAGACTTTGTTCATTACTTTTTACCCTTTTTTCTCCAGTCTTGCCTTCCCGTTTTATTTCATTGAGTTGATCTTCGACCTCTGATATCCTTTCTTCTGCTTGGTCAATTCGGCTGTTGATACTTGTGCATGCTTCGCGAAGTTCTCGTGTTGCATTTTTCAGCTCCATCAATTCACTTATATTCCTTTCTATTTTGTCCATTCTCGTTAGCATTTCATCAAATCTTTTTTCAAGGTTCTTAGTTTCTTTGCATTTGGTTAGAACATGTTCTTTAAGTTCACAGAAGTTTCTTACTACCCACCTTCTGAAGTCTGATTCTGTCATTTCATCACACTCGTTCTCCCTCCAATCTTGTTCCCTTGCTGGTGAGGAGTTGTGATCCCTTGTAGGAGGAGAGGTGTTCTGGTTTCGGGTGTTTTCATCCTTTTTGTGCTGGTTTCTTCCCATCTTTAAGGATTTATCCACCTGTCGACTTTGTAGTTGCTGGCTTTCAGATTGGGTCTCAAATCTTTCAGATTGACATTCTATTTGTTAATGATGAGGTTATTTCTGTTTCTTGGTTTTCCTTCTGACAGTCTGGCCCCTCTGCTGTAGGTCTGCTGAGGTTCACTCCAGGCCCTGCTTGCCTGGGGGTTCACCTGCAGCAGCAGCTGCTGAACAGTAAGGGTTGTTACCAGTTTTCTTCTTCTGCTATCTTTGTCCCAGAAGGATACCCGCCTAGTGTCAATCTGATCTCTCTTTTATGAGGTGTCTCTTTGGATATATAGGGGTCAGGGAGCTGCTTGAGAAGACGGTCTCTTCTTTATAGGAGCTCAAATGCTGAGCTGTGAGCTCTGTTGTTGTTCATTCAGAGCTGCTGGGTTGGTATGTTTAGGTCTGCTGCAGCAGAACTCATAAACTGCTTTTTGTTCCCAGGTGCTCTGTCCCAGGGATTTAGGGCTTTATTTATGAGTTTCTGTTATGCTGCTGCCTTCTTTTTTTTTTTCCTTCAGACCTGCCCTGCCCAGCAAGGAGGCAGCCTAGTCACTGTCGGCCTACAGAGGCTTTGCTGTGCTGCTGTGGGCTCTGCTCCGCTGCCGAGTGAACTTCCCTGCAGTCCTGTTTATATGGGTGTAGTTAGAACTGCTTTGGCGGTGGTGGCCCGCCTCTGTTGAGGTGGAGTCTCTCTGCTGTGGCGGGTTGCCTCGGCAATGGCGGGCTGCCTCAGTAATGACGGGTTGCCTTGGCAACGGCGGGCTGCCTCAGCATTGGCTGACTACCTCTGTCACCACGGGCTGCCTTGGTAATGGCGGACGCCCCTCCCCCACAGAGCTGGACCGTCCCGGGTTCAGCTGCGCTTGCTGTGAATGTTTCAATCCAGAGTTTCTGGTTGCTGTTCTTTTGTGGGGGTGGGACCAGCCGAGCCTGATCACCTGGCTCCCTGCCTCAGAGCCTTTTTTAAGTTGGTGTTCCAGTCGCCTGTTGAAGAGGCACTGGGGTCTGTTTGTTTTCCCCTGCGGCCACTCATTGCGCTGGCTTAAACAGCGGCACTGAGGTTTGTGGCGCTTTTTTTTTTTTTTTTTTTTGCCCTGGAATCTACTGTCCTGGTTCTCTGCTCAGTCCCCTTTTTAAACAGACGAATGGGCGACTTCCTGTGGCTCCAATCGCCAGCCAAAAGGGCACCTGGACCGGTGTGTTTTGTACGGAGAACTGCTGCTCCGGGGCGCCAGCAAAGCAGCAGCGCGGGGAAAGCAGCGGCGCCGGCCGGCACAGCGACGCTGGCCGAAACAGCCGCGCTGATGACTGTGGAGCTCCTCTGCCTGGGAATTTCCTAGTCTGTGGGCAATAAAAATGCGGCGTCCACTCACCCTCTGCGCTTTCACTGGGAGCAGCAATCCTGAGCTGTTCCTAAACGGCCATCTTGGATCCTCCCCCCTCCGCCCCCCCCCCCCCGCCCCGAGTATGTTAAAGAGACTAAATATTTTGGAATCAAACGGGCCTGGGTTTAAATCATGAAGCCAGCCGTTTAATCTCTTAGAGCCTCATTCTCCTCATAGATAAAATGGAAATAAAAATGCCTTCTCCTAGAATTTGAACAAATTATATATCTGATCTCTTTTTCACACCTGACATGGGAAAAGATTGAACCAGGTGGGAAAATAGGAAGTAACATTTATTAAGGGTTTATTGTGAAGTTTGATAGAAATAATGCATGTAAAATATCTGGCACATAGTAGGTGCTTAGGACAAGTTATTGGTATGTTGGGAGTAAAATTTCAGCAGAAGACCCAGATGTGCCTAGAACAACTATGCTTTTCATCTCCCTTTCCTCCATAGTTTCCAATTAAGGGCTCTATATACATGGAGCAATAAGAGAATAGAGCTTGAGGTATCACTATATTAATAACTTTATTAATAAAAATCTGCTCTCCCAAGAAAAGGCTTTCTGATAAAAGTTAGATTTGAGCACATGGCTGGAGGCCTAAGCAAAGCTCCCAATTGCTCTACTCAACCTGAATCTGACCTACCCATTGGTGTCAGCATGCAGAGGGGAGACAGGGAGGGCCAGGCACCTTGCCTCAGCTTATAAATTTCTCTGGATGGTGTAGAAGCTGGAACTACTAGAGAACAGCTGGCCCACCCCAAAGGACAGCTTTACCGGGTGTGAGATAGAATGTGCAAATAATGAGGACAGGGGGCCTGACTTGGAGGCTTGAAAACCCCCCTCCATAGTAACATGTGGCCCAAGTAGTGCCTTGAACTCTGACTCATCTGATAACTATTCTTCCTACCCATGGGGGCTGCCAGAAAAAAAAATCTGTTGTAGAAAGGAAGGTATGCCCTGTCCCCACACTCCATATATTTCCAAGGGAATCCTTTAGCTTGTTTTTGGATATTATTTTCCCTTTCAAGGTGGTCCTTGTGTGTGGATTTCGCCTTCCTGCCCATCCAACTCCATGTTGAGCCTCTACATCAGGCTCTGGCTACCTATCTCTGAATCTGATGCCATACTTTCTGACCTCCAGCTTGTCTGACTTTCTCCACTTCACTCTTCTCATGGCTACCTATAGTTTTCTTGAAATACACTTCCAGATCAAAAACTTCACTGGCTGCAGACTAAAAGTCACATCTCTTAGGATTGTGGTCTAGAGCAGGGCACCCTAACTCTTGGATACTGCTCCATGGTCTATTAGGAACCAAGCTGCACAGCAGAAGGTGAGCAGTGTGCAGGCCAGCGAAGCTTCATCTGTATTTATATTGGTTCATCTGTATTCCTCATTGGTTGCATAACCACCTGAGCTCTGCCTCCTGTCAGATCAGCTGTAGCATTAGACTCTCATAGGAACAGAAGCCTGTTGTGAACTGCACACACGAGGGATCTAGGTTGCATGCTCCTTATGAGAATCTAATGCCTTATGAACTGTGGCTGTTTCCCATAACCCCCGGATGGGGCTATCTAGTTGCAGGAAAAGAAGCTCAGGGCTCCCACATAATCTGTATAATTATTTCATTATATATTATGGTGTAATAATAATAGAAATAAAGTGTACAATAAATGTGCTTGAATTGTCCTGAAACCATCCCCTCATCTTTCACGGGTCCATGGAAAAATGGTCTTCCACAAAACTGGTTCCTGGTGGCAAAAAGATTGGGTACTGCTGCTCTTGAGCACCACACACTGATTTCACCTATCCTTCCCATTCACAGAACTGTCAATTCAATCCATTCCCCTCCTGCACAGTGCCCTTATATAACTGAGTGTATGTTTCTCTCAGTTGACTTTTAACCCCTTAAGGCAGGAACTATAGTTCATCCATCTTTATAGTTGATATGCAATGTTTGGAACATAGTAGATATTGAAAATATTGGAGTGGGCTTTTGGAAATAAACTTCCAGTTTAGATCTACTGTCTATCACTTACTATGAGGTTTTGGAAAAAGCTTTCAAAATATCTGCACTTCAGTACCCCCAACTTAAAAATGGAGGTGAGAATAATATGTATCTCATGGGGCTAATTTGAATATTGAACCGGTTAGTCTTTTTAAATTCATTTTGCTAGTGCTTGGTATAAATAAGTATGCAATAAAGTTGGTAAAAGTTAACTATTATTACTATAGCTGTTACTCAACCATCTCACAGTGCAAGGCTTACAGGAATTAGCATGAATTATAACCATCATCATCAACCATCACTTTTATTTGGGGCCTTACTACTTTCATCATTAACTTTAAAATGATCCTCACACCAATTCTGTGAAATCCTTCTTCAGATAAGGAAACTGAAACAAAGAAAGTTTAGTGGTCTTTCCGCATGACAGGGAAAAGACACAAAAATAGATTTTTTGGCTGTCTGGTTTACTATTCATTTCATTACACTGTGACTTCCAAAATAAATTGTCTAAGCCCTACACTAAATTGATTTAACTTACTCATCTTTTTAAATTTTAAAAATAAGACTGTGAATTTCTTAAATGCTAGGACTGTGTTATATTTTATCTGTATTCTCTGAATTTCATGAAACACGTAGGAAAAGGCCCATACTCAAAATATTTTTGAAAAGATAAAAAGAAAGAAAGAAAGGAAAATATTAGGGTATGCAAGATTACCCCCTAATTTTTCACGTACCTATAATATAACTTATATTAACTACTCTTTATCAGAAGTGAGTGTCCTTTCTTTTTAGTTTAATGGACAAATTGGTACTAGCAATCATCTCTTACCCAATTCCTCTTCAGAAAATGCAGAATGTAGAATAAGTAGAGTTATATTCCCCTGTAAGAATCCTGCTACAATTTCTCTGACATCATGAAAACATTTATAGTACAGTGCAATCTGGGAGAATCATTAATTATATTCAAAACTCTTGAGTTTATGTCTTAGGAGTTGCTTGAGATGGAATTAGCAAACTCCTTTAAATTAATGAAAATCCTGAACTCATTGAAAAGACTCATTCAGCTGCCTTGCTCTGTCTTACAAAATCATCTTTGCCAAAATCTTGGAAATCATAACATCCAAAAGAGGCTTCATCAGAATAAATGCTCCACAAGAGCAGACCTTGCCTGTTCGTGCTCTGATGAGCTCCCAGCACCTAGAATAGTGCCTGGCATGTAGTCAGAGCACAGTGATTATTTGTTGAATGAATTAAAAGGATCCAATAAGAACCTTTGAATGAGAGTGCCTGTGGTTTATTTATTCAGTTCAAGTCAGAGGCACTTGCATTTGCATGATTATAAGTCTCCTTTAAAAATAAGTTGATCCCAATTCTCCTAATGATTCTGTGAAATCAGGCAGACGTGGCTGGATATTTATGATTGACCTTACTAATTAGCAAATGGATAAGCTTCCAAACACAAACCATGATACCTGACTTCTGTATACAGCAGCAAATCCAAATGTATTCAAATTGTTCACAACACCACTGCATGCAGTTTACCAGAAGATTTGATTGCCTTCTTTTGAGCAATGCCTGATATAGCCGTACCTCTAGCTGCTTTCATGAATTGCACCAGCTCATTCTCTTCAGGACCCATGACAAGGATACACATTGTCTTTAATTCTAATTGAAGGTTTCAATCCTGGGACATTTCAAATATTGTAGGTGACACATGCTGTCTCTTCCAAGGCCACATTTTGAAGGGTTTTCTAACAAGGAAGCAGCCAGATTTGAATATGGTAACATTAGACCTTGTCAGACAAAAACATCAATATTGGTGCATAATTAATGCTTGGAGCTTCTCTGACATGGACAGAGCAGGCCCAGAGTGCTTTCAAAAATCAATTTGCTACCTGAATTACAAACATCGTAGATGCAACCTGACAGGCTGATGCTATTAGAACATGGGGGCACCTATCGAAACATTTGAGAAAACCAAAGATCTGATCTCTCTTTCACTCCTGATATAGGAAGAAATTGAACAGGGTTGAGATAAAAGAAGTAACATTTATTAAGGATTTACTATGTGCTATACAAAGTACTTAGAACTATATGGATACCATCTTGTTTCAATTCTCAGAATACTTGAAGAAATAAGAGTTATAATCCTAATATTAAAGAGAGGAGAATAAAGTCTCAAATAGATCAAAGAACATAATCGGGCCAGGTGCAGCGGCTCACGCCTGTAATCCCAGCACTTTGGGAGGCTCAGGTGGGCAGATAATTTGAGGTCAGGAGTTTGAGACCAGCCTAGCCAACATGGTAAGACCCTGTCTCTATTAAAATTACAAAAAATTAACTGGATGTAGTGGTGTGTACCTGGAATCCCAGGTACTCTGGAGGTTGAGGTACAGAATCACTTAAGCCTGGGAGATGGAGACTGCAGTGAGCCGAGATTGCACCACTACTCTCCAGCCTGGGTGATAGAGTGAGACTTTATCTCAAAAAAAGAAAACAAAAAACCAAAAACATAACGAAGGTTACAAACTGTAAGTAAGTAACACAAGAAGTGGAATTTGGATGCAAATATGGCCCAAAATTCCAATTTTTTCTTTTACATTTTTTCCCCCAGGACTATAGCCTGTTTCTACCTTCTCTGTCCTTTTAGAGTAGTTTTTTCAAAGCTTTGTTGCAGGGAATGATGAGTGCTTCTGCAGAAGTGCAATTGTGGCTAAAAAGTGAATAAGTTAACTTAAAGGAAAAATTCACCTCACAAATTACAATTAAAAAATAATGTGCACATTCCATTACATTGAATGACTGATTTACATACCACAATGACTACCAAAGAGCAAACTTATTTTGTGTGTGTATGTGCATGTAGACATTGGAGTATGCATGCAGACTTTGGAATAAATGAAATTAAACTTTCTCTTGTAGTCTGCATGTCCATCCATCCATCCATTCAGGTCTGCCTATCTATCTATTTATCTGTCTATCTATCTATCTATCTGTCCATCTTAGAAATGTAAGTGTGTTATTATTTAGAAGCCTGTAACCCTGTAGTGGGATTTTATTTTAACCAAGAGAAGTGATTTTACACTCAAGCAAAACTCTATAAATACTACTATTTATCTGTGAGAAATATTTTTATCAATATGTGCAACTCAAAGAAAATACCAAAACATATTAGATTCTCAAGGTATTTAAGACCATAAGTCTTATCCAAAATTCTTGCATTATTGTTTTATTGAACAAAACATTGTTTTGATGAGGGGTGTTTAAGTGTCGAAAAAAGGAACTTAGTAAATAAATGCATATTATGAAGATGTGTTTTGATCTGCTTTACATATTAAAACATTACATTTTCTATATAAAATTTCATTTTTACAAAAAGAGTTCTATTAAAGCAAGTTGAAAATCATTGAGCTAAAAAATTTGGGATTTCCACAAGTTTGATTCCTTTGATCTAAAAGATTTCAGGTGGCTCATGCCTGTAATCCCAGCACTTTGGGAGGCTGAGGTGGGTGGATCACCTGAGGTCAGAAATTCCAGACCAGCCTGGACAACATGGTGAAAGCTCATCTCTACTAAAAATACAAAAAATTAGCCAGGCATGGAGGCACACACCTGTAGTCCCAGCTACTCAGGAGGCAGAGGCAGGAAAATCGCTTGAACCCAGGAAGTGAAGGTTTCAGTGAGCTGGGATTGCACCATTCCATTCCAGTCTCGGCAGCAAGAGTAAAACTCTGTCTCTAAAAACAACAACAGCAACAACAAAAAACAAATAAAAGATTTCAGTTAATTCAGTGTCTAAAAGTAAGCATAATATTAATCATAATACCATAAATGCCCAAAGTGGATTTTTATACATAAAATCTACCCATATTTTAAGACCTAACTAACAAAACACAACTCCTTGATCAGTTCTTTTTCCAGACCACAGCTTTTCCACAGTGTGGAAATAGTACCAAGAGTGGGGTTGCAAAAGAGACCCAGAGATAAAATGTGAAACTGGCTGCATATTGTGCCACTTCAGGCACTTCTCAATAAGGGGATCAGAAATATTTTTCCTTTGGATATGCATAAATTTAATTCTGCCTCTTGTTTAACACATTCCTTAAACCACATGTGTTTTTTTTTTTTTTTTTTTTTTTCTGGCTTCTACTTCCGTTGCTGAATCTTCCATTTCTCTGTTCATTGCAGTCTTCAAGTTTAATACATGTTTTGTCTCCTCTGCTGCAGTCTTGCCTCCTGTCAGCCACCATTCAAATTCTCCCTTCACTTACAATTCTTTAGGCTGTTCTAATTAAGCAACTTTGGTGCACTAATCACACTAATAACACCAATTAATGGCCTATTTGAATCTGCAGACTTTACCATTATAACTTCATAGTTTCTACTCTCTTTGGCTCTGGCATGATTGTGTCATTTGATTTTGCCAATATAGTACAGCAGAAATGACAGTGTGCTGATTCTGAGCTTAGTTCTCAGGAAACCTTGCCTACTTCCACTTAATCTCTTTCATAATTGGTTTTCTTGTGCTTATACTATGGCCTTGACCCCCAAGAGCCTGATCAAGGAATGTGAGAGACATTTGGAGGCTGAGACATATGGAGAGTAGAGGCATCTTGGCTGACATCCAAGCCAAGACCAAAGGAACTGCCCACCTGATTCGAGCCTAAAATGTCAGCCCATAATTGTGTGATAAATAAACAGTTGGTGCTTTGAATTACTAAGTTATAGGGTGGTTTGTTGTGTACAAGAACCAACTGACAGAGTAATCCTCTTAGACTCAGCCCCGTTTCTCCCATTGGCTTCAACTGGGTTCTATTGCGTGCCTGGGTATGCAGCCCTTAATCTGTTCCTCCTTCACAGAATTTAGCCCTTTTTGATACTTTTACCTAAATTATCTTTGCTTATATTATCTTATCTTGTCTACCAGATGGCAAACATCTTGAGAATGAGATTTGTGCCTAAATCATACTCCACCTTGCTCTCTAAGATCCAACCACATTGCTTTTCCAACAGTTCCTGGAATGTATCATCATAGCCTGCCTTGGTTTTTGGCACTTGCTGTTCCTTTTGATGGAGACACTTTCCCCCAAGCATTTCCCATTCTTCTCATGGCTGGCTTCTTTGCATCTTTCACATTTCAGTTAAAGGTCGCTTTCTACTGGAGGCCTCCCCAGACTACTCACAGTAAATCATGTACATCTTTCTCAACTTTGTTGTTCTCTATCACAATGCTTTTTCCCTCCCAGGATCTTATAATGTGCCATTATTTTCTGTACTTATTTTTTTTCTTGTTAATTATCAAGTTCCTTCACTAGAATCTAAACTCAATGAACATAAGAACCAAATCTGACATGTTCTCTTCACTGGGTCTTGAATGATTAGCTCCTTGCTGGGGATATAGGAGGCATACTACTCATATTCATTGAATGAATGAATTCATGATACCTTTCTATATCCTCTCAGAGGTCTCGTACATTGCAGATATTCAGTGTATAATCTGTTCATTGGCTGGTTCTCTGATTTCATTCTATCACCCAAAGCCTTATGAGGCCACTATAATATCTAGGAGTATCTTTATTTTCTGGATGAGAGAGGACTGGTGAGGTTAATTGCATACCCTAATTCATTGAGCAAGTTAGGGATCATGATAATGAGAACTCAGGTGTTCTGAGTTCCTTCCTCGAGCTGTTCAAACCACTCCACAATGCTTGTACACAGCAAGCTGGGTGGAAGATTTTTCTTTTAAAAAATTAGGAAGACACTGTTGTGTATTACCAAAGTCTCAATTATAATTTAATAATTAAAATTGTTGTCATCAATTCACAAATTCACATCACAACTCAAACTAAGCTCATAGAATTATATATAGGATAGCTCTTCTGAGATCCTTTAAAAGCAAATTTATGGGAATTATTTTGTAATTAGCCAAGTGACTGTACATGAATGGAGGTCTGAATCCAGCCTTAAGCCTTCAACTTCATGACATACTACTGCTACGGTTCCAATGCCCCAGCACAGTTGGCTCAGTTAAGGTAGTTAACTAGCCTTCCTTCCTGTCCTGCTTACCAAAACTTTTAAAGCCCTAGTTGAATTTTCATAAAGTCTAAATTAATTGAGCTGAAATCCTGAAGTTGGATTTTTCTTGGGATGCTGGAGATTGGCTTAGATATGAGGCAAGGTTTTATAGGGACAGAGTATCTTAGCCACGAATTCCAAGGCAGCCCAAGGGGGTTGTGTGGTGTAGCAGTTCACTGGACAGGGACATCACTCATGGGCTCTGTCAGAAAGGGCAGCAGGCAGGGCTTTGACAACAATTTAATCAAATTGACACTCACCCCACCTTCAGGTTTAATTCTGTCCCTGGAAGTCAGATGCTCAAGCAAACCAAGCAAAGTGTTTGCTCACTTTAAATGGAGTGAATCAAGGGCATGCAAGAAGATAAAGGATGAGTCACAGAATGTTCCCGTTGGAGGGGTTCTTAGCAATCACCTAGTCAGAAAAGCAAATCCTGACCCAAATAAAGGAGATAAATAAAAATAAAGCATTGCTAATGTGAGAAAGCCAGAGATGTGTATAGTCAGTGATCTGTGCTCTGGCAGGTGGGGTGCTGGGTTTGAAGGCAGGAAACCAGGAGACGTCGGAGAACAGTCACTTCTGAGCCTTGTCGCCCTGGGAAGGACATTCCCAGGTATGCATTTCAGGGTTTGGATTTCTAAATGAGGCATGTGTTTTGGGGATATGGTGGGGATGTTGATTAAGGTTCTCAGGTTTCTTCTAACTCTTGGCTTTCTTGGAGTAAGTAAAGGCAGCACAAACCAAGACAATGAGAGGCTGAGAGAATTTGGACTCTAAAAGGCAGGGAGCCCAGAAATCTGGATTTTAATCTCTGCCATCACTCTCTCCCATCAGAAGTTTTAAAAACAAATATCCTGGGTTGAATAATTTATAAACCAAGGCACAATGTTTTAAAAAGAATCCAGAAAGTGTTTCCTTAATTGATCTTTAACTCTCTTCACACTAGTCTCCAGCTTCTAACTGGGCGAAAAGAAGACATTGAAATTTAGCAAAATGAAAGTGACAGGGATAAAGGAAAAGTGGGATTATCTTTGTGCCAGTAGAGGGAGGAGGTCTTGGAGCCACCAGACAGACTCTGGTTTTGGTGGGTTGGGAGTCCACCCCACTTGTTTCTGGGACTTGACTTCTGTCTTTGCTCAATCCTCAGTGTCCTGCAGGGCCTTGGGTCCTGGGCTGGCATCGACCACTGACCTTGGAGTATCTGTCAAAAATATCCACTTGGGAGGTCTCTTGTGAACTCAGGTCTTTGTTGACCCACTGGTCCTTCTCCTGGGGTACAAAGGGAGGACATTCCAGCCCCCCTCAGAGTACACATAGGCTATGGCGGTCAGCTGAACTTACTTTACCTTTGCTGGGTTCCTGCCTTCTGTGTCTTAGTGCATTCAGTGGAGAAGTCAAACAGCAGCCGGGTGCCTTCTTATTTTGTTTCCATATCTAGGGGTTGTGATGGAGATTTTATTGTGTTATGCCCTCTCCCTGATCCTTCTTTGGGTTGAGTCACTTGGGATTGGTAGGGTTCTCTTTCCGAGGACCCAGGCCTCATCTCCACTGTGTCTTATCCCTTCCAAATCTTCGTCTCTAGTAAAATATGTACCTGTTCCTATTCCCATCTGATGGAAGCTTGAGTTATGTCCTATGCTGAGAATTTGTTTGTTTACCTATGACATGAAAATTTAATGCTAAATTGTGGTGGCTGGGCTCTTGATGTCTAATGAGAGCTTTTAGAATTTAGAAATCCCTTTTCTCTCTAAACAAAGTCTGAAGATTATTGTTTTGTTTTTTTTTTAAGTCTAACTTGATCATCTAAGTTGAGTTGTAACTTTATTATTTTAGCTAGTAATGTCCTTTCTGTGAAGCACTGCCTGCAACACATGGATTCAATAACTAGGGAATTGACAATGTGTTATGAATTGAGAGGAATGGAAAATACATTGCTTTGCATAATCAAAAATACTATATATTTTATATGGAGAATAAAGGAAAACAAGAGTGTACAGTGTGGTATAAAAAGCAGATGTCTGGGACTCAGGATACCCCAGTTCCAGTCCTGACCCCCGATCCTACTGAGCTTTGTAGCTTTCAGCAAGTCATATAATCTTTCTGGTCCTCAATTTTCCCTCTGGTTCAATGAAACCATTGGGTGATGTGGAGTCTTAATAAGGGAAAAGGATTCAGGCTGGCAGAAGCAGGGGAAAGCAAAAAGAAAAAGCAGATAAGCTGTAAGTCTGCATTGCTTCATGGTCCAGAATACTGACCCCTCCTGCTCAAATAACTTACAATCTTCCTGCACCCGATTTATCATCAGACCCTCAGCTAATAGAAAAATGCAAGTTAGCTCACAGCAACCTTGGCTTTATCAGTACTACATGTAGCTTTCTTCAGCATAAGCACCATCTTATAAAATCCCCAGCAAACCTTTGTATCCTTGCAGTCAGTTCTCTTGCTGATCTGCCTGTTGCACCCTTGTAACATAGTTTCATACTCTCCCTAATAACTGCCTTTCTTTACCTACAACTGTCTTAGTAAGTTTCTTTATGGCCCATGCCACCAGCCCCACTGAATCACCACAAGCAACAGGTGAGATTATCTGGAAAGTTCTTTCACACTATAACAGATCAGATGACTGTTAGCTTTTCCCAGGTTCAGCAGAACCCTGCAATAAGGATGGAGGGCAGGATGGTGCAACAGAATGAGGGCTTAGGACTCAGGCAGGGATGGGTTTAAATCTCAGCTCTGCCAATTTTCTTGCTGTGTCTTAGGCAAGTACCTTTACCTGTCTATGGCTCAATTCTACTATCTCAAAAATGGGAATTTTAAAACTTGGTAAATTTGTTGTGAGGATTAAGTCATGCATTTGATTTCCCTCACTATGAGGTCAGAAATGTGTTTATTTTTCTCCACCACTGTATTCCTAGTGCCTATTATAGTCCCTGGTGCCTAATACATTCTCATAAATAGTTCCTGAATAAATGAAAGAAAGAATGATGAATTTAAAATATGTAGCAGAGAGCTTGGGCATGGTAGATGGTCTTTGAGGACTTCTTTCCGCCTGTTTTCCTTCTTTTTCTATCTCTCCCTTCCTCATTCATTCCTCTTTGCTCATTCGCTCCCATTTTAGTTTGTGTGAAGCTCTTCCTACCACCTGCAGGAGACCCTGAGGGGATAGGTCCTCTGGCTAAAGACCCCAGAGAACACAGTCAAGCTGACCTGAGTTGCAAGAGGGGTGTTTTGGAGCGCTGGAGGAAGAAAAGCAGAGGCTGAGCTGTGCTCCTCACAGCTGGGGCTGCTCACGCCTGCCACCCAGGTGTCGAGTGAAAGATAGGCTGCAGGAGTGGAGAGTGTTAGAGCTGCCACCTTAGGATTGATTCTAAGAAAAACAAAGCAACATATGGTGTGGCTTGAGTTGATGGGGATGGGCGGTGGTGGTGGGGGGCAGGAGAGGTGTACAGAGGGGATCAGGGAGCAGGAAGAAGGAGCAGGGCAGATTGCTCAATAAGCTCTTTGATCAAGCCACCCAAGCTGCTGCTCACCATTCCTTTGAATAATTTTAGGCTATTAGAGCTAGGAGGATTCTAAATGAGCCTGGAAGTTGCCCATTTTACAGATGCAAATACAGAAGCTCAGTGAGGAGCCTGACCTGCATAGGTCACAGAATGAGGTCAAATGGCAGCAGTTCATGTATTCCTGAATGCCTGAGCAGGATCATGAAGGCAGTAAGTCAGCAGGTGAATGCCAGCAGGACTGGGCATCAGCGAGGTGTCAGTCATCTCTGGTTTGAGAAAGCACACACATAGAATGGATGAGCTTTGCCTAAGACATGTTTGAAATACACAGTTCCTGGCAGGTCCCTGGGTACTCCTGCAAACTCAATACCTCACCCTTAGAATTGTGGGAGACAAATTAAGTCCCTCAAATGCTTAAAAAAAAAACTGCAGCACTGAAGTAAGCCTGGCCCAGCTGGCTGCAGTTGCAAACAGCCCAAGATGATAACTCAACTCTGTACCAGGATTCTGGTATTTGAAATGTGGCGAAATCCTCTGGCTTCTGTGTATGTCCCACTTTTAGAAATGGGACTAGCAGAGTAATGGTGGAGGGTGGGAAAGGAAGATAGAAAATTTAAAATTGATGCTAGCTGGTTATTTTGCCCATCTTCATAGTGTCAAAAACCCCATTTTCTCAGCCCCAAAACTCCTTAAGCTGATAAGCAACTTCAGCAAAGTCTCAGGATATAAAATCAATGTGCAAAAATCATAAGCATTGTGCACCAATAATAGACAGCCAAATTATGAATGAACTTCCATTCACAATTGCTACAAAGAGAATAAAATACCTAGGAATACAACTTACAAAGGATGTGAAGGACCTCCTCAAGGAGAACTAAAAACCGCTGCTCAAAGAAATAAGAAGACACAAACAAATGGAAAAACATTCCATGCTCATGGATAGGAAGAATCAGTATTGTGAAAATGGTCATGCTGGCCAAAGTAATTTATAGAGTTAATGCTATTCCCATCAAGCTACCATTGACTTTCTTCACAGAATTAGAAAAAACTACTTTAAATTTCATATAGGACCAAAAAAGAGCCTGTACAGCCAAGATAATCCTAAGCAAAAAGAACAAAGCTGGAGGCATCACGCTACCTGACTTCAAACTATACTACAGGGCTACAGCAACCAAAACAGCACGGTACTGGTACCAAAACAGAGATATAGACCAGTGGAACAGAACAGAGGTTTCAGAGGCAATGGCACATATCTACAATCATCTGATCTTTGACAAACCTGACAAAAACAAGCAATGGGGAAAGGATTCCCTGTTTAATAAATGGTGTTGGGAAAACTGGCTAGCCATATGCAGAAAACTGAAACTGGACCCTTTCCTTACACCTTACATAAAAATTAACTCAAGATGGATTAAAGACTTAACCATAAGACTTAAAACCATAAAAACCCTAGAAGAAAACCTAGGCAATATCATTCAGGACATAGGCATGAGCAAAGACTTCATGGCTAAAACACCAAAACCAATGGCAACAAAAGCCACACTTGACAAATAGGATCTAATTAAACTAAAGAGCTTCTGCATAGCAAAAAACAAAAACAAAAAAATCATCAACAAAAAAATCAACAGGCTACCTACAGAATGGGAGAAAATTTTTGCAATCTATCCATCTGACAAAGGGCTAATATCCAGAATCTACAAGGGACTTAAACAAATTTACAAGAAGAAAACAAACAACTCCATCAAAAAGTGGGTGAAGTATATGAACAGACACTTTTCTTTTTTTATTTTATCTCTTCCTCATTCTTATTTTTATTGTACTTTAAGTTCTGGGGTACATGTGCAGGTCATGCAGGATTGTTGCATAGGTACATACATGGCAAGGTGGTTTGCTGCCTCCATCCTCCCATCACCCACATCTGGTATTTGTCCTCTCATTATCCCTCCCCACCCTCACCATCCTCTGCTATCCCTCCACTAGACCCTCTCAACTGTCTGCAGTATGTGATGTTGTCCTCCCTGTGTCCACGTGTTCCAATTGTTCAACACCCACCTATGAGTGAGAACATGTGGTGTTTGGTTTTCTGTTCTTGTGTCAGCTTGCTGAGAATGACGGTTTCCAGATTCATCCATGCCCCTGTGAAGGACACGAACTCATTGTTTTTTATGGCTGCATAGTATTCCATGGTGTATATGTGCCACATTTTCTTTATCCAGTCTATTGTGATGGACACTTGGGTTGGTTCCAGCTCTTTGCTATTGTAAACAGTGCTGCAATGAACATATGTGTGCGTGTGTCTTTATAATAGAACAATTTATAATTCTTTGTGTATATACCCCATAATGGGATTGCTGGTTCAAATGGAACAGATAGTTTTCAAAAGAAGACATTTATGTGACCAACATATGAAGAAAAGCTCATCATCACTGGTCATTAGAGAAATGCAAATCAAAACCACAATGAGGTACCATCTCATGCCAGTTAGAATGACAATCATTAAAAAGTCAGGAAACAACAGAGGCTGAAGAGAATGTGCAGAAATAGGAACACTTTTACACTGTTGGTGGAAATGTAAATTATTTCAACCTTTGTGGAAGACAGTGTGGCCATTCCTTAAGGATCTAAAACCAGTAATACAATTTGACCCAGCACTCCCATTACTGGGTATATACCTAGGGGATTATAAATCATTCTACTGTAAAGACACATACACACATATGTTTATTGCAGAACTATTCATAATAGCAAAGACTTGGAAACAACCCAAATGCCCATCAGTGATAGACTGGATAAAGAAAATGTGGCACATATACACCAAAAATACTATGTGCCATAAAAAAAGAATGAGTTCATGTCCTTTGCAGGGACATGGATGAAGCTGGAAATCATAATTCTCAGGAAACTAACACAGGAACAAAAAACCAAACACTACATGTTCTCAATCATAAGTGGGAGTTGAACAATGAGAACATATGGACACAGGGAGGGAAACATCATACACCAGGGCCTGTTGGGGGTTAGGGGACAAGGGGAGGGATAGCATCAGGAGAAATACCTAAAGTAGATAACAGGTTGATGGGTGAAGCACACCACCATGGCACATGTATACCTCTGTAACAAACCTGCATGTTCTGCACATGTATCCCAGAACTTAAAGTATAATTTAAAAAAAAAATTTAATATGGAAACCAGGAGTCCAAATAAGGTGTTGTCTCCCTCTCAGACTCACTTTGTAACATGGGAGCCATGTAGATAGATTCATGATCTCTGTCACTAGTTACCAGATATGAGCTCTATGAAGATAGAAATGTCTGTCTTCTGTTTTGTATAACGTAATCCCAAGGCCTAGAATAGTGTTCTAATCATATAATAGGTGCTTAATAAATAAATGTTTTTGGCATGAATAAATGAATGTATCTTGAAATTAGGTAACCTTGAATGAGTTCTAAACTCAGTTTCACATCTCATATAGCCATGTGGCTTGGGCAAGTCACTTCCCTTTTCTGAATCCTCATTCTTCCATTCGTAAATGGGGTAATCAGATCTACCTGATGAAGGTGTTAGGAAGGCTCAATGAGGTGGGTTATGGAAAGGATTTAATAGAATGCTCAGTACAAAGTTGTACAACTATGAACAGTATTCTGGCATTGTCACCATCAGGACTGCTAAGGGGCTTTCTCCCAGGATTGAGGGAGGGCTCTCCATTTAGGCAGAAAGATTCTTAGCAGTCTAATCCACTTTGGATAATATTGTGTCCCCTTGTGCTTTTTCTGGGGCCATTTACTATTATAGGCATCTCCCAAATCATGTTTTCTTTCCTGTTTAACAAGCCCTCTTAGTAATACCCTGGAACTCCTTTTGTCTTAGAATTTTTTACCTTTCCCAAATCATCATACCAAAAAGACACCTGGACTCATATGTTTATTGCAGCACTGTTCATGATGGCAAGGATGTGAATCAACCCAAATGTCCACCAATGGAGGACTGGTTAAAAAAAAAAAAAGTGTTACATATATGCCATGGAATACTACTCAGCCATGAAAAAGAATGAAATCATGTCTTCTGCAGTAACGTGAATGGAAATGGAGACTATTATCCTCATGTAAGTGAAACAACTCAGAAACAGAAAGTCAAGCACTGCGTGTTCTCACTTAGAAGTGGGAGCTAAACAATGGATACATATGGACATACAGAGTGAAATAATAGACATTGGACACTCCACAAAGTGGGAGAGAGGGAGGTGGCATGTGGATTGGAAAACTACCTGTTAGGTACAGTATTTGCTATTCGGGTGATGGGTACACTAAAACCCCAGACTTCACTATACAATATATGCATGTAAGACATGTGCTTTTGCACCCCTTAAATATATAAAAATTAAAGTTAAAAATAACAAAATAAAAAGGCTTTTGAAGATGGTGGAAAAAAAAGAACATTTTCCCTTTCTCTTGACATGTAAGATTTATAGCAATCCATCTGACTCATCATCCATGCTGGTTATGAGAGAGGACCAGGGGATGTCTTTGGAGCCAAATGCCAGGAGGGCTCAGATCTATCCAGACTGTTTCCCAGGGCTCTCATAGATGGGTGGTGTGTGCCAAAAGATGCAAAAAGCCACCAGGAAAAGCACAGCGCCTAGCGGGAATGGCTGATGACAAACACCTCAGAGTGCCGTCCAGGTGGCTCTGGGAAGGGCTTTCCTCCTGTCTCCTGTAATAACATCCTCTCTGCTGGTACTGGGATGTGGGTTGTCATGGAGATGGGGTTGGGCTGCTGAACAGAGAAGAGTTATGCAACACTGAAATTAGAAAATGTTTTTGTAGTTGATGTTATTGTGGTTTTGACTTACACAAGAATTGACCAAAATGTATTCTTTTAAGATGAGAACATGACATTCCCTCTGATATCAATTAAATCTCTCAAGATTCAGCAATCTGGACTTCCTGACGTTAGTCAGAAATCAAGACATCTTTTCAGAGGGTCCTAGTACTGGTAACAACACTCACTCACCCCTCACCCACTCAAGTAGCAAGTGATTTTCTGGTCTCTAGAGGAGTCATCCATTGAACAAATAAATCTGTCAGTGCATAAAAATTTCAAATTTTGATCAGTTTCATGAAGGAAAAGTACAAGGTCCTATGAAATAAAATTACATGAGAGAAAAATTTAGATCTGGGTCTCTTGGAAAGTCTCTTTGAGGAAGTGACATTTCAGCTGAGACCTGTAGAATGGAGAACTAGCCAAGAAAAGAATGGAAGAATGGGAGTGGAGGGTGTTTTGGGCAAGTAGGTGGGTAGATGTGAACATGGGCGAGAGTGTTCCAGGCTTTGAGGTGAGAAAGAGCTTGCTGTGTATGAACATCCAAAAGAGGACTGCATTTGGGAGAAAAGTTCCAGGAATTTGTATATATCACCACTGCAGCAATCTCATGCTTATGAACTGGGAAGCCTGGGCAATCCTTGACTAGTCTTTCTTTTATAGCTGTAGGAGATGACACGTGATACAGGAACTGTCTTTATGCCTGTACTTTATACTGTACTTTAAACTTGTGACCTTGAGAAGGTTGCTCTCAGAACCCTCTTGGTGGCAGAGAAAGAAGCCACCTCCCCTTCACCTACCTCAGCTGCTGAATGAGACAATAGCTTCTTAGGTGAAGAACTGTCACCTGTGAGTGTCTTCCTGGGCTCAGCATGGTGTTTGGTATACGTTAAAAAATTTGTTGATTAAGGGAGAGGAGGAATTATTGTGCCTGAAAAAGGAGTGCCTGAACTTTGGAGAGGAGGAAGAATCTGTCTACAGGGAATAGGACTGCCTTTAATTAGATGCCAGATGTACCATAAACCTCTGGAAGCATCTCTGATTTGAGCAGGAGCTGACGTTTAAGCCAGTAGAAAGACCAATGGGAACCCATAGGTGTCAAGAAGCAGATGGATCCAGTTCGATTTGCAACAGTCATAAAATGGCCCAGTGGAAGGCCTGCCAGTGGGGATGAGCTCTGTCTATACAGCTAGGGAGTTAGATGTATGCCTGCCTGACCTGCACTCACCACCCAGGCTTCTTGCTTTATATCTTGGCTGGGGCTTCATACAGATTGGATGCTGCTATTCTGGCTTGAATTTTCCTGAAAGGCAGCATCTATTGGAGGTTTCAGCTTCCATCTCGGACTTAGTCGCTTAGTCAGTTCTTCTTGCCAGAGGAGTCTGAATTCCCCCTCTCCACTTATTCTAAACTACCTTATGGACAAAAAGGACTGGGGCACTTGAAAATAGCTTTGAGTTGGCTGGGAGTTAGGAGAATTGAGTTCAAATCTCAGCTGTGTTAACTTTCTGTAAGGCCTTGGCCCACTCTTGTTCAATGATTGGGTTTCAGGCTTTCTATCTGTAGAATGCATTAGATCACTGGTTTTACAACTCTTCCTTCCTTCTTCCCTCCCCCCCCCCCCCCCCCCCCCCCCCCCC